>NW_008824031.1:4761714-4824831 GCF_000699105.1 Pygoscelis adeliae
TTTTGTCAGAACTTGTTTGCTTTTATAGATCAGATCATCCCCCAAAAGAAATTTAAAAAATAAATTCTCTTTCGCAACCTTGGCATGAACAATTCTGTAAAATCTTTTTTTTTATATATAATTCCAGACACGTGCTGTGCTGCACTGGAAGAGAATAATTATAATGAGGTTTCTGCTCTGTATGTTTGGGCTTACCAGCTCAGCATTAATTTTCCTCAGTGTTTGGTGAAGTCCTCCCTTGCTACACTCCTCTCGCAAGCACCCTGGTAGCAGCACACCTCCTCCCAGGGTAATATATATAGCAGGGAAAGGAGATCAGGCAAGACCAATTCAGTAGAAGAACTGAGCCATGGGATAGCTTTAAGACAGTTGCTCTATTTTTAATCAATCATCTTAGCTGAGATGAAAAATTGCCAAAGCAGCCATGAATAACACCCCGAGGAAGTTTTGGAGAACAGACTCGCAATATTATGAAAAAGTGATACGTTGACACTTTAAATCTGGATCTTGCAAAGTAGCGGGGTCACAACAATCCCTTACTATCATCAGTCAGAACCAAGGAAGCCCTGACCGTGTTTATAAACCCGACAGTCACTCACATTTCGGGATGCGAGTGCATTTTATTTCCTTTTCTAACTAGCACGTTTTACTGGTAAGAGCTAACCTCTCACTGAAATACCGTCAGCACACCCCATTACTCTCTGGCTGAACATTATTTTCACATTTTAATCATTCTTCTCGATGTGAAGTCCAACAGCTGAAAATCCACTTCCTTCACAGAAATTTTCTTTCCTTACTAAAGTATTGCACAAGACAGTGGTTTCCTCAAAACACTTCCTCAGGAAACCCTCCTGTGGGCGACGGGGCTGGTGGGGTGGGTGGCACAGAGTAGGAGAAGGACCGGCATGGGCAGGCGTGGAAGAGCAGGGGGGCCCCCCCCGATCCCTGCTGCAGAGACTGGGCACGGGATGGGGACGGAGGGTGGCTGGGAGCAAGAGCTGGGCCCTGGGACTGAGGGAAAGATCCCATGGGCTCTGACTGATGAAGCGGGATGGGGGGATGGCTCCATCCTATGCCTGGAGAAGTCTGATCCTACAAAGCAGCACTTACACCCGGCACTTTGCAGCTCAGTGCACTCAGTTAGTACTGGAACAGGTTGCCTGGAGCAGTTGTGGATGCCCCATCATTGGAAGTGTTCAAGGTCAGGTTGAATGGGGCTTTGAGCAACCTGAGCTAGTGAAAGATCATAGGGTCATAGAACCATTTAGGTTGCTGAGCAGTGCTTACACAGAGTCAAGGCCTTTTCTGCTTCTCACCCCACCCCACCAGCAAGTAGGCTGGGGGTGCACAAAAAGTTGGGAGAGGACACAGATGGGACAACTGACCCCAACTGACCGAAGGGATATTCCACACCATATGACGTCATGCTCAGCAATAAAACTAGGGGGGAGGTTGGTGGGGGGGGGCCGCTGCTGGGGGACTGTCTGGGCATTGGTCGGTTGGTGGTGAGCAATTGGTTTCATTTGCATCACTTGCCTTTCTTGGGTTTTATTTCTCTCTGTTATTTTCCTTTTCATTATAATTATAATAATAATAATTATTATTATTATTTCTTTTATTTCAATTTTTAAACTGTTCTTACCTCAATCCACGAGTTTTCTCACTTTTACCCTTCCAATTCTTTTCCCCTCACCTGCTGAGGTGGGGAGTGAGTGAGCGGCTGTGTGGTGCTTAGTTGCCGGCTGGGGTTAAACCACCACAGCTGGGCAGGCCATCAGGGGCAAGAACTTGCTCCGACTGTCCAGGTCCACCTTGCTGCTGCAGACCTGCGAGGCGCTGGGGGGACAGCCGTGCTGGCTCACACCACCCCAGATCTACTCTGCCCAGAGTTGGGATGACTGCTCCGGTGGCTCCCTGTCCCTCATCAAGTCTCATAAGCCACCACTGCGAGAGAGATGGCTCTCCCGAGGCAATGCCACACAGTTTGCATGCCGTAATTGGGGCAGTGGGGTGCGGCATGGGAATCTGGATGCCCACCGACTGCTGTCTGGAGTCACAGGAGATGAAGCACCATTCCCCGAGGGGACCAGTAACATTAAGGATATGCATCCCTGCTTTGTTTTACCGATTGTAAACTTTATTCCCTATTGACTTAGAATGACCTTTAATTTCTTTGAAATAAAAATCCGTGTGAATATGGTGCATTATTCACACATACAATGTGATATCTATTTTTATATCCATTCCAAATACAAAAGGATATTAATATATGGGAGTGGGCATGTTCATCTGATAATATAAGATTTTACTGCAATTCAACATAGAAATCCATCAGAAAAGCTCATAACTCTCATAACTGCTATCTGTGTTTAATTCACACAGGGAATGGCAGAGGACCTTAATCTGACATGCAAATGAATATAAATCCTTAAATAATACTCTCTCTGCATACTCATCATTGTAAATGTGCCCTCATCTTTACTATCCCAAAATAAAGATCTATTTCCTGCAAGACAAAGCCCTGCCAATAACTTCTGAAAGTCAGTTAATGAAAGACTTTCATGAAACACAGTGTCATAACAAAGGGCTTCTTTCCTTAACCTCTGCAAGGCATTTCAAGCCCACAAGGTGCAGCTGTTAGCCCTCTTTCAGAGACAGTTTCATGCCGAGGACTCCTGGCTATCAGATTGTTTGGCCATATGACTATGATTTTGGGGATTTAATTCTTTTCCCATGTACTACGAGCCACGTACACTGGGCCCTATAAAAATGCACCGCCCAATTCCTAGTGGTTCCCGAAGCATCTCCTTTTAGGGGAACTATATATGCTGTGAAAAAATACCACCCCAAACCAGCAGAGTTTCATTTTTTTTATGCTGTGCAAAAAGAAGCCAGCTCAGGCACTGTGCTTCACCCTATCAACAGGTTGAATTTTGGGTTTGCTCTTTTTTTAAAAAAAAGTTATTGGTAACATGACCAGAACACTTAAGTAAAAGCACTGGAAGACCATTCTACCACTGACAGGGAGAAAAAAAAAATTGATGTAAATTTACTTGGGCCAACCACCTCTGTTGACAAACCCATCGCAGAGGACAAACCCCGAACAACTTGGGTCATGATGGCAGAAATCCTAGAGACTACAGGTCGTCCTTAAACGCTCTCATATTAATAGGAACTTGCATGAGGGGAAAAACACTCTCCAGCTGAAAAAATGAAAGAAACTAAGATTTAACTGCAACTTCTTATTGCACTGAGCTCAGTGAGAAGACTGAGATGTGGTGAGGAGAGCCCAGGAAAAACCATTTCAAAATCTCTAAGCAAGGTTAAACTGGAAAAAACAAAACCACCTAATTTTAAAGCACATATGAACAGAAAACAGAGGCATCATCATCCCTTTTGCAGTGCTGCAGAACAAGGAAAATGAAACCCATAAATCAGCTGATTAGCACAACCGCTTTTAAGGAACACAGGGGAAAACAACGCAAGCAGCCCCAGAAATAGTGCTTAAAAATGATGTGTTTGCCTCCGTGCTGCACCCAGGAATAGGGAGGCCAGAAGCAAGGACAGCCCTGGGCAGCCACAGGTGGGCACGGCCGGCAGGCAAGGGCAAGGACTAGTGGCTTATGCAGCTTTCTACTCTTTGCATCCACATTCCTCCAGATTTTACATATACATTTGCTTAATTATACATTAGCAAACATTGCAAGTTTCTCCTCAAAACCACCAATGAAGAAAAGGCACTTTCAGAATCATTTTATATGATAAAAATCCCAAACACCCTACTATATCTTTCTCATGTAATATGAGAAAATATTGCTTTAATTTATGTAGCGTGAAAGCTGACAATATGTTTTGCAATTTTTTTTAAATAGCTACTGTTCTCACGTTAGCCATAAACAAATCTTAACGCTAAAAATAACCCATAATAAAAATAATGTGAAATCCAGTAATTCAAGATACTGCTGACCAGGAATCATTACTGCATTACTGTTTCTAGTGCAGCAGTGCAAAAAGAATTTGAAAGTAAGATTTTGGGGTTTAATTTAAAACTTCAGTTTCAAAAAAATTTGTGAATTTGCACAGAAATTTATGGGGCTTTTATTCTGAATAAAAAATACTCCTTTTCTTTTAAAAAATCACAAAGTTTCATTTCAGCTTTTCAAACAAAACAGTTCTTTTTAGTTCGTTTTTTTTTTTTATTTACCTTGAATTTGAGCTTTAAAATGGAAACACAAATGAATGTTTAGTTTGAATTTCTCTTTACTTTGAATCAGAAAGCTGGGATTTTGTTATTGCCTTCAAGATAACCAAATATGGCATTTTACATTATGTGCATTTGAAAAGAAAAGAGAAACAAAAGGTAATTTCAGAATGAAAAATACATACTTTATCTTCTCAGGAAGGTCAAAAGTTCCATTTTGATTTTAGTAAAATAAAAAGTACAATCAGATGTAATGCATTTCTGGGGAAAAGTTCTGGTTTCTGTTAAAAGAACCTTGAAAACCCTTGAAAACATTTTTCCCAGCCTTGGTGAAATGGTGACTTCAGCACCCACCTCATGGGTAGGTGTAGACCTCTCAGTGAGTTCCCCAGGCCTGATGCGCCTCAAGAATGCTCCAGAAGAAACACACAGTTTGTTTGTTGCTGTATCTGTAATTTAACTTCAGAAGTTGAAGAGAAACTAGAACGAATATAAGCCGTGGCAGTGAAATGCTTGAGAAAACCTGCCTATAAAACAGACTTCGGAGCAGCACTTGCATACTCAGCCCACACTGATGCGCCCAACGTGCCGATGCTGACCTTTACAGCGTGACCAAGGACACGACTCTGCACTGTTGAGGTTTTTGCAATGGTTTCTCAATGTATCGCTGCCCCCAACTCTAACAGCTCAATTCAGTGGCCGTCTGCCTACAACTTTCTGCACCATTTGCAGCGTCAGGGAAAACATTATTTAAAAATACGGCGGTGTTGAAAGGTCTAACTGCAAAATAATGTGATCTAAGACAAGAAATATATACAGCATGACCCTAGTAGGGCAATTTCTAGACATGCCAGTAAACTCTGATAAGCAAAAAGAAGGCGGTTTGGGGGTGCGCTCTCAGGCTGATGAGATAACGAAAAGCCACCCAGGGGCAATCTTGTCTGGAAGAAGATCATTGCAACAACAGTAAAAAAAATGCAGTTACTCTGGGCTTACAGGAATGTTACAGCAGACAGCAAAAAAAGGAATCAAATGCCAGCTCACCTAAGCCAGCTCAGAGCAATATATCTATGTTTATTGTTCAAGCTTTAGCCCTGAAGTCTAAATATTAAATTTAGAGTGATCAGAAAGGTCAGAGAGATGAGGAATGAAATAATCAACAGAAAGCATGAGGCATGCTTCCTGTTCGATCCTCACCTTTGTTACACTTGTCAAACCCTTCTTCCTTTCACAAACTAGGGGTAAATTCCTCATTTATCTCAAAGAGTCAGGAGTTTTGCTGCTGACTCTACAGGGACCAAGCTTTCTCCTGGTGCCTCCTGCCTCCACTGCAGATCCAGAAATCTGTCCACACACTTCGGCCACATGTCTCCAGAGCGCTGCAGGGAGCAGCTCACATGCTGCCACTGCCCTTTGGCTCCCTACATCCATCCACCCCTCCATCCCCACTCAAGGGTGCCCCTCCTGCGGCATTGTGCATGCTAACTCTTGCCAGCCTTTGCATTTGGCGTGCCACCTTTGTTAGTCATCAGCAGCACTTAGTGATTTGGCAGGCTCTGGAGGACACCGAAAGGCTCATTTCTTTTCATCTGAGTTCAGTTAGCCTTGCTTTTGCTGATTCAAAGTGTTTTCTTTTGCATTTAGCGAGGATCCCATTAAGATTTGCTGGTAAAGCATCTTGAGAAGTGAAATTGAAATGTATGTCTTTGTAAATGATGCAGGGGAACCTAAGCACGCAGATCCAAATGTGCAGAGTCATTTCTATTGTGGATGCCAATACCGGTTGCCTATGGTTTGCTGAAAAAAGAAAAACCAAATATCCCATAAACTAAAACGCCTTAGAACTGAACATCCATTGAATTTCAGGACAATCCATATTCAAATGGATTTCTGACAATATCCAATCTTCTGAACGTCCTCCTGCTCTTGTCCACAAAGCACCAGACTGGCACGTGGGTACCTGCAGTCCTGCTCCTCGCTCTGCCATGCTGCAGGAAACGCACCATTTCTTCACAAGAATGAGCAATTCACATTTAGCGAGTTCAAGCAGTCAAAAGAGGTGATAATCTCAATGACTTGTTTATTTTGACCACGTGTGACCACGTGTTTATTTTTAAAGGTGTGAAAAAAGCCAAGATACTCCTCAGTCCATGCTGAATAATATTCCTCCTCTGAGCAAACAGCCAAGTAGCGTCATTAGAAATGGTACGAACAACACCAACTTACATGTATCACCTGCTGGAAAGACACTGTCACATCATACGTTGACTTTTGTGTTGCAATGGCTACACCGACAGCACCAAGAGAAGCCATGCAGACAGCTACGTGTGTGTTTAATCCTGCTTCTTCCCAGAATGATAGCTCTGGGCATTGCACCCTGGGAATTTTACTACCAGGTTCCATCTCTTGTAAGTTTTAGCTCAGTATTGAGAGTCTGAACTTCTCATCTGAAGTCTATGACCACAGAAGACAAAAGTTTGAGCAAACCTGGAGCAAGATCTTTGCCTGCATTGGCCAGGAACAAGGGATTTGGAAACATTAGCTTACCATAGCTAGCTGTGGGGATCCAGGCGCTTCTGAAAACACCACCAACACTCTCTAATGTCTATATGGCTGGCTCCCTCCCGCCTCACCCATTCCTATCCTTCGCACTCTTTCAAGAGAAACAAGATTTGAATGTCAGATAAAGAGGTCCTACTCTTCTCCCAGTTCTCCCAGTGTATGTGTCCAGCTGTCAAACCTTTAGATGGTTTTCTCAGAAACTTCTTTAGAAGTTTCTCAGCATGGTCAATGCACATATTGTCAGTTCAAATACGAATACAACAACAGATTTATCCCTAACAACATTTTTATTCACAATAATACATTGCATTCCTTGCAGAAAGCCATTTACAATATTTACTCTAATTTGCTTAGACAACATTATACCAGAGAAGACTTGCAGATGACAAATCATAGTTCATTGTCATCTACTACAAATAACTGATTCTAAAATTTCTGCTTTACAAAACACATTGGGATCGTCTCTCTTGCATTGTCTCCTGGGCAGTACTTTAAAAGCCCACAGCCTCCATGTGCAATGCAGTTTTACAGCTGCGCCTTGTTTAACTCTTGCAGTTGACAGTGGGGGCATGTTTTTGGAAAGCACCTCTAAGCCAGCTGCCTCTCAGCTTCCCCACAGCAGCATTCTGCCAATTTGCAGAACACCACTAGAAACTGAGAAGAATTAAATTTGTAATTCCCTTGGCTCCTTCTCATGTCCTCTGAGTCTTGCATAAGATCAGAATAAAAAGTACTCCATACATTGAATTATGCATGGTCTTAGAGTAAAATAAAGTCATGTCCCCATGGTAAAAGAGTGATAGCTCCACTGATTATGTATTAAAATATAATCCTCTATGTATCTGTTGCCTGGATGGTTGTGGTACATCAGGCCTCTGTAATCATTGGCCTCAAATTCACAATCTTCCTACACAGAGCTGAAACAGAACTTGCCTTTCCCATAATCTGGGTACCTGCTTTTGCAAAGTACAAAATTGCTGGGGTGGGATGCCATTAGTACAGAAATAGTTCCTTCATGGATGCCTCTCTCAGTGCATATTCCTCTCTCTTAGTGAACCTTCAGATTAGGAGCAGTGGTGGATCAGGGCGCTCAGTGAACCCGCAGACCAGAGGGAATTGCCTTTGGAGCTTGTCATTGCTTAAGCTAAGAGAAGATATTAGTACATATTCTTGTCTATGGAAATGCTGATGTTTTTCTGCTGTCTCCATAAAGGAGGAAGGGAGACAGACATAAGAAAGGAAGACTTAGAAAGGACTCAGGAGGAATGTCCTGGAGATGGGAGAGAAAAGCCCTGAGTAGCACTGCAAGAGGCTGAGCCTGCAGCTACGGTAAACTGAGCACACCGAACTGAGGTCTCCCTCAGAGGGTATCAGTCCTACTGACTATGAAATATCAGCTCTCTGGTCCATGTATAAGGACTAGTTTCTAGCCAACATCTTCTAGTCTGGTAGTCACAGGTGCTTTCTCAGATGATTCAGCAGCGTTTGGTTAAACCACACAGATACCTGCAGCAGATACATTAGGGTGTTCACTGCTTCAGAGAAGAGTGAGGAAATGAAGCACTGTTGCAGACACACAGAGGAGGACGCTTCTTCGGATGTCTAAACCAGGGTAAAACTGCAGGTGTTGAGCATGTACTTGTGCCAGCAAAGGCAATGCTGCTGGAAGGCCGTCATCTACCACACAACCCTGGGATCCCACCAACCAGAACTGAGAGCTAAGGGACCAGTCCTGAATTTCTTGGGCACCAAACTGTCACCTGAGTGAGATTCTGGGGAGATTAAGAAGAGCACAAGATGGGTCTCTTATGTAAGCTTTGGTCAGTATTGGAAAACTGGGCTCATTTAAGCACTTGATTCTCTCCCTTAGCATAGAGGATAAGCTTGCATCAAAATAGAGCAAAACCAGTACAGTAAGTAACTACTGTTCTTTTCCATCCATTCAGGGAATGAAATAGGCTTATATTTCTCCCTTACATTGCTGTGCCCACAGTATCTACCTCTAATACCGTGCTGTATTGCACAGACGAAGATGTACACACAGTTTTTCAGGCGCTGCACTAACCACCAGAGGGAGTCCCTGGAAACCAGCAGTGGCGGAAACAGAATTAAAATTGATGTTTTCTGTAGAGCACTCCGGAATACTAATCAACAGATAAAGCAATCCATGCAAATCAGATTGACAGTGACTGCTTTGCAGGGTTTGGAGCAGATTTTTAAATGCACCTTCAAGACCTGAATCACGCTGCCTTCTCCTCAGCTGTGCAGCTGAGCACGTACAAGTGCAAAGGCTATGCACTTTGTGAACTAAAATCACCTATTAGCAGATTACTTCCTTCCTGAACTGCAGGATGACCCAAGATTGTTCCATTTTAACACAGTTGCAGTTCACTCCCTGCTGTGTCGCAGGGACTGCGCAGCTTATCAAGCCACCAGCCAGCAGCACAGGACTACATCCCCACTCATCACCTCTAGGTGAGCCGTCCTCCCTCCGTGGAGTGGAAAGGAAACTATACCTTTACTGTAGACTAGATGCCTAGCATTTACATGGCTGAAGTTCAGTTAAATGAATCCCATTTTCAGCTGTATTGCTTCGTTGGGATTAACTAGAGAAATTACACAAGTCACTTCCGTAAGGGTCTGAGATTCTGCTTCCAGAACGCCACGCAACCTAGAGCTTTTGGTCTCTGACTTGGTGAAAAATAAGATGCTGGATGACTGCATGGAGTCATCTAAGAAGGCAATTAACAGACTTTGTGTGAGCTCCCCGGGGATTACCAGCCAACAGCAGAAGCTGCTCTACATGGTTTGCTGGAGGCAGCATATGGCGATTCACTCGGTGGTTGGAACTAAGCAGTAGACTTTCCCCTCAGCCGAGCCTGCCGTCGGAGAGGGCTGCAGAGCTGTGCCCTACCTCCTCAGCTGCACCACTGACTGTCCCCGCTCAGTTCTCTGGTCCTAAATGCTGTGTGTTTTGACCAGGAACATGTTTTTATTGAATGGGAACTATGGCACATAATGAAAGCAGAGTTTAAAAACAAAATTCAAAACACTATTAATTTTGTTTTGATTACATGTGAAAAATCCTCCTAGCCCAGCAACTTATTCCTGACTTCTATCTATACACATGTGAGTTTCTTCCTGAGTTCACTTCGGGTATAAAATCCAAAAATTTGCATGTACAAAGACCATCTGTTTGCAGAGCTCAGGCAGTCAGAGAAGCGATAATCTGATGTGCATTGCTCATGTGAATACACACATACGGACGCACGCAATACACACGTATTCTTGCGAGTTCTCACTAACTGTCCCAGGTAAATCCATGGAGCATCACTGAAAATACGGCTTAAGTGCATTATTTTCCAGGTCCCTAATTTATTATTATTAAACTAGAGGTTTAATTATTATTGTAGTTACTAATTAATTATAGTATAATTAGAAATAATTAATCTACTAATTAGAAAGTTTGGGAGAGGATCATGGCAAAATTGTCATAAACCAGGGAAGGTTCTTAGCAGCAATCTTTCACACTCAGTAAAGAAAAAGAGAGGAAAAATAGGCTGAATTTTGCCTAGAGGTGCCGGATAGAGACACTTGAAATACGTAATCAGATGTCCCAGGAGCATCTGTTACTGTTCCTTCACCACAAAGGCAGTCAGCTCAGCTACAAAACCCTGTACTACAGATGCCTATATTTCTACTCCAGTTAACAGGAGGATCACGGTCATACAATTATTACTTGTTTGGAGTGGGATCACAGCTAGGGGAGCGTAAGAATTATCGTGTAGAGACAAACTATTGTAAGATCTGCCTCTTAGCTGGGAACGCAGAAAGTCTATTAAATAAAAAAAGGACCAAGTTTCTTGACAGCTCAGCAACTAATAAACCCGAACGTATCTTAATCCCTACACATTTGCATGTCTCATCTCAACTTAATCACTGATATAAATTAGCTAGCGCCCAACAATTAGCATAGGGTACCCATGAATACTATAAAATACATAATTGGGGGGGATAACACTAGAATTGGACAACAACATCATTATCAGAAGGCACCATTTCTGCAAGATGATTCAAGAATAATACAATATATATTCCTGTCTTAAGCATAGTCAGATACTTATTAATGTTGTAGAAAGCTGGGGATGTCACTTTCCGTATAAGCTCTTGGAAGCTTCTACCGTTTACTTTTCCAAAAATAGATAGTATTTGAAGGAGCACAGCATCATCTTAAAAATCAGTCTGGGTTTGGTGATTCAGGTTAGGAATGCCTACTGGTCATTATCACTCTTTGCAAATCTGGATCTGTGTAACTACCATCACAGCATACTGCCTGGTCATTTTTTTCTTTTAAGAATGAAGGCATTCCTTACGTATTTAAAATAATTTATTTTCTGTATTCTTTCTCCTATTTTTCTCTAGTGAGAAAAATTTCACAGAATGTTCTTTTCAACCTATACTATGACATTATATATTATGAACTATACCAATATTTGGCTTTAAAAATAGCGTGAATCAGTCTGAAGAGTGGAGTGGGACATCAGTGTATGCACAGAGGTAAACAGAGCATAGTTCTGTGTGGAATTACAGCACCTCTAACTCATGCAGGTCTGAAAAGGAAGACAAAAACTGCCTTAAAAAAGCAATTCTTGTTCTGACACAAATGAAGTCATGTTATTTTAGAGACTACCCCAGGACACCAAATATTGAAGCACTGTAAGAATGACAGAAAATGAACACAAAACTGAAAAAGTGAAAAAAGTTTTCTTAAAAAATCAAATCTCTTCCAAGGAGCAATTTCTCTTTCACTGAAAGAAATCAGATGCTCGATCAATAAATAAATGTCCCATAGTCTATTACTGTTGAGCAAAGCAAAATGCACTGAGACCTGACATGCCAAAGTATGGCATTGGAAAAGGTAAAGAGAAAAATACTGTTTCATCACAAAAAGCTATTTGCCCCTCATATGAGGCTGAGCTCCACTCACAGCCATCGCTTGGCACAGCACATGGTGTATATATAGTCCAGAATAACCCTCCCAAAAAGGAGCCCTTGCCAGATGAAGAGGTATCTTCAGCAAGGAAACACCCTACAAGATGGTCTCCAGATGAATAATGGCCAAAATCTGGCCTACACTGCTTGCACATAAATTACTGGACTTCTTAAATTCTGATAATTACTTTTTTTCTAAGCTAATATAATCTTCTGCCACTTATTGTAGTTTAGTAAAAAAGCCACGTTGCATCTCCTACCACTGAGCTCCGGGAACTTTGCCAGTTTGCACCAGTTTCACAAAAACAAGGCTTTGAGGGCAACGGTGCTAGGGAATCTCACTAGCAGAAGTCTTCGTTCTCAACATGCGCGAGTCTCTCTTGAATCTCTCAACAATTTTCTCCCCACACAGTTTCCTTCCTGAAGTGGTTCTCATTTAGTGCAGAAGAATTCAGCACAGCAAAAAACATCAGCAAAACCCGAGAGACTCAAGAGCTATAAGATTTGTTATGCTCTTCAAAGAACAGAGGCACCTTTTGTTGTTCTAGACGTGCGACAGCGGGTCCGGCACTGCCGCTGCTCTAAGCAGGGATATAATAGAGTCCTGCAGAAAAGTGGCTAAGACGCGTACAAGCAACATGCCATGGGTTTTTATTAGCATAACACTGGGAAAGCACTTCACTGCCCTGGAAAACTTTCTGCCGTGGATCCCCACCATCTGGGGGATTGAAAAACTGAATCGAAAAAAATGATGCGCACTTCTATAGAGCAGAATAATTAAATAACGGTTTGATACTTCCTGACAGATGAATAATAGCAATGATATTTACAGTTCTAACACTGAAAGGAGTCTGTAATCCCAGTTTATCTATTCATGAGTGAAGCAATTCACCTCCTGTTCTCCACTCAGCTGGACCCAAGCTAATATGGAAGATTAACCAGTTTTATTCTCTGCTTCTCCTGGCTGGGCCAACTTCTTCCAGTTCTGGTTTTAAACGTGTTTCTCTTCATGTGAGTTCAACTTATGAAGCATACCCAGGTTCTTAGAAATGTCATACATCCATCTCAGGAAACCCAGGTTAACCCGAGAAGAGGGCACTTGAGCAGTTTTGCAGGCAGTGGAAGCTTGCAAGGCAAGTGCCTATAATTCCAGGAGGAGAAGTGTTGGTTGTTTTGGAAACATGGGCAGTGGGATTGTATGAGGATTGTTATCCCCATCAGCACAGTAAGGAAGAACCTTGGGAGCAAGGCACAACGAGTGCTACTACAGCCTGAGCTGTAGGTTTTTCAGCTGTATGTTTTTCAGCTGGGGTCGCAAGGGAGATGGGGCCCCCTAAACACGCGGTGGGGCACTGGTTGCTCAAGAAAATTCACACCTTGTCTGCTGGTTAACAGCTCATCTCTCTGTCCAGTTTGCACAGGAAGGACTTTATTCCTATAGTAAGCAATATATTAAAAAATTTATAAGTCAGGTGGATTTTTCTAGAACAGACCCAGAGATAAAGCAATGCAGCATATGAAAGGAAAAAGTTCATCATCTTACTTGAATTTTCCCTCCCTCCATTGACTTACAAAGCACAGCAAGTTTGATCATCAACTGCCCTATCTGCAGTGCATTTCTGAGCAACTGAAGTTTCTATTGAAACTGGAGTAGGCATGAGGCTGGAAAAATTGTGAAATTTATTTCTCTAAACCTTTCTTTGGTGCTTTTGGAAGATGTCACTTAGGAAAGATATATTCCCCTGGGAAAGATTCTTTTTTAAAGAAGGAAAAGCTTTTTGTATTTTTAACATGCACCCAGTTAACCATTGCCTGTGGCTTGCTATTTTGGCTAGCACTAGGTATCTGACCACATGGATCATATTTACACTAGTAAGTTTAAAAGTTTGTTATTTACAAGTTCTCTATGCCTACGTTATAAATAGGAACAACTTCTGGGATGATTTGGTTAAAAGACCTGCAGCAGAATGGTATGCTTACGGTCCAGCAATGCCTACATAATAAGAGGTTACATGAGTCTTTAAATGTTATGAGCACACTTAAAAGCACAACGTGCAAAGAATATACCATCTTAGTGGTTTATAATCTGCACCAACACACCTGATAGCGTGGGAAACCAGTCCGCAGCGCAGTATGTGAAGCGCCTCGCATGGGGCACGGATCTCTTTACACGAGCACGGTTTTAGAACCAGCTGGCTGCAAGTGGGCATTGTGTTCTGTGGTGGGTCCCCTCCATTATTGATGAGTTATTTTATGTATTATGCAGTACTGTAATGAAGATGCAGTCTTTTGTCTTCCCACACTGCGTCCTCTGTGATGCTGGGAAGTCTTGGGGCAATAGTATCAAATAAAACAGTCACTGCATTGTAGAAGATGAATGCAGCTGACTGACTTTCCCAGCAGTTACACTTTAGTGCCACTGAAATACTGAGAGATGTGGGACTAGTTGGAAAAATTCTAATGAAAAAATGAATTGAATATAACATTACAAAATCCTATTAAAAAAAAAAATTGTGTAGACTTTCATCTGAAATCCAGTGCACCATAACCTTCACACACATCCTGCACTGACAGAAACTTTACAAGTACTTAGGACATCTAACAAGGAGAGAGAATGTATGCTATATACTGCCAGTTTATCTGCTATTTGATGAATCAATGCTTTGTTCTTCTGTTTCTCCCCTTATTTTGGAGGGATCAAAGTGCTTTCCAAGGAACTTACTCCCAGCAATTCGGAAATGCAGTCAGTTCTGGACTAGGATAAAGAGTAGAATGACTGAAGGAATGGAGAAAGATCTCAAACTCCGAAGAACTTCATCAAATCCAACTTATGGCAAGGAGAAATACATGTCAAATAATCCACAATGGTGGAAAAGAAAAGCCAGCAGATCTGCTAATCAGAAGAGGAATGAGGAGCAATCCTTCTGACTGCCAAAACGTCCTTCCTGCAGAGTTGAAGCTAGGTCTGTGAAGCTCCGCATCAGAAGGCACAGGGCTGAACTCTGCACCCTCTGTGACCCACACATCTGTATCATGTGGTCCGTAAGCCACTTATACTCAGAACAAGAAAATGGCTTTCTTACAAGCAAAAAAAAAAAAAAAAATCCCTAGTCATTTTCTTCGAACCTCTCCCCTACTATTTCATGCTTTCCTCCAACTTCTCCCTTCTTAGTCAGATTAGGTAGCTGACCTCTTTAACTATGACTAACTCTTCAACACAGCCGTCTGCATAACGCTTTCCAGCACATGGTGTTTACATTTAGAAATAGAAATGATTTTCTTGCATTGTAAGTCAACAATAACTATCCAAGTCTCCAGGGCAAAGACATCAAAAGAAAAGCAAAAGTCCATAATATGTTATATTCACTCTGTCATAGGCAGCATTTACTAGTAGGCTGCATAGATCAGACTCTCAGTTCTTCTCCAAGAGGTACCAAGTCTTTAAGCCATGGAAGCCCAAGATGCCCTCAGAGCTGGCCATGCCAAGCCACAAAGCCAGGCCACTGCCTCCTTCTGCAGCATGCTCTGATGGAAACATGCAGGTGCTGCCAGGGACCAGCAGGGAAGTGAGGAGAGTGTCTATGTAAGTGAGCAAATAAGGAAGGAAAGACATGAAGCCATTCCTTTGCATGTCCCTAGCAATTTGGGGAGCAAGGAAGGAGAGAAAATATTCTCACTCCCTCTCTCAGGGAAGTGTAACCACTCCCTGGGAGAAGCGTTGAGCGTGCAGGCTCCATTCAGTCCTGCAGAAAGAGTTACCTTCCTCACGGGCACCATTGGCTTTCCTACAAAATTGTGTCAGGGAAGAACTTGCCCATTTTAGCTTATTGATATCCTCACCTTATGTCCCGCTCCAATAACCATGCCGTGCTGCCACCAGTCATTGCATTTGTTAAATCTAAGAGGATGTAAGCCCTGAAGAACATGAACCTTGTCTGCTTACCAGACATCAAGCAGCCTGCAGGCAGGATCCGTGCAAAATGCTTTTCCCGCAGTGTCTAGCCTGGGCAAGAAGGGGTGATGCTCTGTCCCCAGTGAAACCCGGCAGCGGGTGACAAGGTAAGCTGGTGACATTGCTTGCATCAGGTAACTTATGCCAGTAAAAGGTCTGGCTTCACACAGTGGACAGCCATGAAAAAACCCCACAATTTAATGGGAAGTTATTTGTCATGCTAATGGTCTTACTAAATAACACCACTATAGAACCGTAAGCAAGAGACTGGTAATGAGCAAGTCAATGTTATCATTTGCTCTCATTTTGCAGGCTGACTCAGGACCAGCTCTTCATTTTTTATTGTAAAGGAGAACAGATTAAAGAGATGTATAAGGAAATCAAAGTAATTAGGCATATAAACAAGCTGGCAAGTAAACAATTGTGATTCAGTGAGGCAACTGTCAACCTTTAAAGGCAGGGTGGTACACATTTGTATTATTATTTTATTTTCAGTCTTATTTTATCTCATTTTAGACTGCTCCCAACATGATCATTAGCATCCTTACAAAGCATGAGACTGAGCTGAGTATGTGTTCAGCTCCTGCGCTGCAGGGCTTGCTTTACCCCACCCTGAGGATGCACATTGGAAGAGGCTCCCAGTGACAGTTGCACACAGCTCCCATCGCAGCATTGAAAATTTGGCCACACAGAAGGTGGCCAGCCCTCTCCATGGGTAAGAGTATGAGCTCATCCACTGCAGAAATACGATTAGACAGCACGTTTAGACTATGGCTTTTCTCCCAACTTTCCCAAAGTTTGGGACATAAAACTCCTGGGAGGAATCCCTCCCCAGGGATGATCTCAACATGCAACCCAGGTTAGCATAGGCTCGTGAGTCAGCAGCTGGATTTAGGATCTGATTCAGCCCATTTAACCTTCAGCATTTAAGGAAGCACTCGGTTTAGTTTTCACTAGTGCCCCATGTAATCAGCACAGAGCGATCAGCACCTCTGTGGTGAATGATCTCAGGTCTCGTAGTCTCTCTGTGAAGAAGTGGGACAGTACAGCAATTCTGAACGCTAGTTCATAACTGTATATTCATTTGAAGTGACTCATTCATTTTAAAGTCAGCATTGCCTAAAAATTATTTCCAACTCCCCAAAACATGGACTGCTACCATTTTTTTAAACTAATTCAGCTTAATACACCATTCAGAAACCCACACCATTGCTCTGCAACTAAGACTAGTTATGCTCCCAAATGTTACAGTACCCTGACTCCACATCTGCTGAAGATATGATGCAGTCTCTGATTTTCTGCTGTAGTCTACCATGATTAATTTTAGTCTATGCAAGTGGGCAGCAGAATGAAGGGAGAAGCAGTCATGGAAGCCAGAATCTGTATCCAACTACGGGAAGATTAGCAGTACCTAAACACAATAATGACTCAGCAGGCAATATATGAAACAAGTAAACATTAGAAATAGCACATCCCAAGTAGTGCACGTAGCATATCCCAAACTGTGGAGCTAGCAGATAGGGTATTCTCTACTAAGGATTAATGTGCCAGAGGGAACCCCTGTTTAACTCTGGTTTTGGTCAAGGATTTTATTAGTGTATGATCAGTTCTGTGCGTACAAATGCACTCCTTAAAGCTGTCATCCATCTGCATAAGCACATGGGCAACTTTAATACATGGATGTGTAGATATAATAAATACATTTTTTCCTAATGATTTTTCCATATGAAAAATCAAACCCTAAAGGAGCACGCAGGCAGCAGAATGGATGGAGTATGCAGGCAGTGGCTGTGCCTGAAAAGATATATGGATATGTGTGTTTGTGTGAATTCCTATCTGCATTAATTCATGCCCACAAAACCTTATGTGCTATATGAGCCTAGAAGAGCAGATCTGAAAAAAACATTTTGTACCTTATATCCATTATGTACTTTTGCTGTCAACTCACATGCTGAGATCGTTGCAGTAACTGGGAAACCTATGATGACATAAAAGTCCTCAATATAATCTATTATAAATTTGTAGCTAATATAATTTTTAAAAGAAATATTTATAGAAATAAATTTTCTAATAAAAAATAATTTTGATAAAAATGAATATTTTGGGAATTTGTTTCATAGAATCAGAGTCTTTTAAAAAAACACAAATACTGAAATTCCCTTTAAACCAAATTTCAGGTTTTGACAAGCTCAGCTGTAAAGAATGGGACAACTGGCAATCTTTGAAACTTCTAACACTTTATGTATAAGAGAAAAGAGGTTGTTGAAGATGAATGTTTACCAGACCATTTTTTTTTTCAAGAAAAGAAAGTAAGACTTTTTTTCATCTGTGACCCAATTCATGTCTGTCTATGTGACAACTACAAACTTTAAATGCAAGCTCTTCAGCATGGGCTGGATCTTACGTCTGTAAAGCATCTAACACACTTTGGTGTGCTAAGTAAATGAATAAAAGAATACCCCCCAAAATGCAAATTATTATTTGCTGTATATTCATAAAGTTCTCAGAAATCTAATAGGCTTTTCAAGTACTCAAAAATACTTTCTTAAAATACCTGTTGTTCTTTGCTAGGAGCAGCTAACATAATTAAAGTATCCACTTTAAGATAGTTTCTTTCATTTTATCCTAAGAGCAATACATTCCCTTCTTGAGACTCATGTTTCCACAAGGCACCTCCCTGGAACAACCTCAAAATCCTGCAAAAAACCCACTCCCTTTGACAGGAAGAGACAGATGGAAGAAAAAGCCCAAACTTAATGGCTTTCAGAAGAAAGGTAGATGCATTATAGACATTAAACCAATCACTACATCAAGACCATAGTCAAAGTATCCAAATTTTGGAGTCTCATCTGGTAGTCCAAAAGGGTTGAGCATGTATGAGCAGCCAACGAGCTCTGTACTCTTCAGAGTTGCATGAGTTTAGGAGTGGTGAGTATTGGCCAGATTTCCTCCTGAAGTCTCCTGCTGTGGTACAACTAGAGCTGAAAAAGTTCAAGCTGAAGAAGGCAGAATTCAGTCCTCAGTACTTCTAAATATAGCTCAGAATTTAAGACATTTCTTGACTTCTGATGACTTTTGCATTTGTCAGCTTAATAGGCTGAATGGAAATAGCAAAAGAAAAAATATAAACTTTTATACTACAAATACACCTTTTAGTAAGACATATTTGTGTATTGAAGGTTGTCAGGAGACAACTTCTCTCTCTAGAGAGCTGCTGTCCATTGCCAGTGAACACTGCAGTGAAACCTGGACGGCAGCAAGTGATGTAAACCTTGACTCACTGTGTTTTCAAAAGGAAAATAGGGCTGCGGTGTGTATTTTGCAGAAAAAGGACACCACACAAGGATTGCTTTCTGTTCCCAGCCCAGGAGCTGCAGAGAGGTCATAGGCGTGTAACTGAGGGCAGTACTTCATCCAGATACCGCAGACCAGAAACTGCTTTCCATTGAGAAACCAGGACTTTATTTTGGGCCCTCGTCAAGCTAGTGCAATGACAATTTCACAGAACAGTAAACTTCACCACAAACTTCAACTGCAGTCAGTATAGTACTTAGGAACAACATCAGTCAACCTCCAGAGTACAAGATTTTGCATTTTACCTTCTGAAATAACCAAGGCACCAGACAATCCTCTTTTTGAAAGCCGGCCCACAAGAGCCAATGGCTGTAGCTGACACCCAACACACTGGAAATACCAGCTCCAAGTTCTGCCTTATAAATGTTTTACTCTAGCTTCTGTTTAAAGTTATATTCTGCCGTCTTACATGTAACACAACGCACACACAGATCCACATAAATCAGTGGGGCTACCTGCCTGCTGAGGCGTTCCCAAATAACCAATGATTTCCTATCGTGAGTTAAGGCACCATGGAAAATAAGAAGGAAGGCGAATAAAACCTGAAAATGTGTACAATTCATACCACAGCAAATGCTGATCTAAAGGCTGTCTACCAGAGACCAACTTTTTTTATTATAACGTGTTTTATAATGGCATACTATCCAATACAACTGCACTAGGTGATCGATAACGAGCATCGTAAAATGTCACAGATAAATAAAGAGCTTAGTGACTGCTCATTTACCTCCATCTTGTGAGTTCATGATATTCAGAGCAAACAGCATTGCATTGGAGAACGTGGTAGCCTCTTCTTTGCTTGCAAAATTCAAGCCATAGACCTGCCGTGCATCGCGCCATTGATGAAAGGTAGGTGTTGCTTGATTGTACTTCAGTCCTTTCACAATTGAGTAATTAATCACTACCTGTGATTTGAAAGAGAGGGATGAAGATTAAAAATAGTTCTTTTTTCAGTGAGGAAAAGAACCCCAACCCTTTCATAAAGGTTAATTAAATTTGTAGAGGCAATTCATATAGCGGCTCCTACACAGCTGTATGGTAAGGCAGTCTGCGTTTCGATGACAGAAGACCCACATCTGGGGGTGAGATTTACAACAGTTCAATTCAGCCTCAGGGACTTGCAAGCTAGCTTTGCAAAATCTATTACCTGCTCATGTTTTCTACAGCACCTCTGCAGGATACAGCTGTGCAGATACTGCAGACAGATGTCAGGAGTCAGGGCCAGCAGCTGTTGCCATCTTTTGGGGGATGATCATGCACAATTGTCAGAAAAAGAGCCAGACAGAGCTCTTGGCACTAACCCTGCCCTACAGCAGATGAATGTTTGACTCATTGCACCGGCTCTGCCTTTCTTCTCCCAGGCGCCTGATCAACCACCAGCTTCTTATGTTGAGAGAGTTTTTTCTCTAGAATCAGATAGGCAATGACAAAACCAGACAACCAAATATTTCCTCTCCCACCTCCTCCCTTGCTGTACACGCTATAATTTCCAGGTAAGGGATGACTGCAGCAAAAGGCTGTTTCTGTATGTTTTGATTTAATCTGCTAAACACGGTGCCCTGTTTATCCTCGGGCAGGGCACGTGGTACACCCAGCTACACAGTACACCTGGGATCTGACCAGAAACCTCCAATGCTAAAAGTGTAAGCTGCTCTAGCTGAAGGTGGAGAGGCAGGAGTGTCTGCTGCACCACTAATAAGCCAGAAGGACCCATGGCAGAGACAGCACCCCTGAGATACCCATCTGTGGACTGACAATGGCACTCTGTTGTGACGTGAACTTAAGAAACAAAATGCCAACAGAAGGGATCATAATCTTCTCATAAACAGGCACAGTGCAGTTGAAAACAGAGAAGGAGTAGAAAATGGAGGCTCCCTCTTCATCAGCCCACACAGGCTGGGGGCAGAAGGGAACCAGGGACAGAGAAACTTAAAATTATGAGCAGGGAAAGTCTGAAGTTCATTATTCAGATATAGCAAATCTGGTTTTGAATATTTGAGATTGTCTCTACAAATGGAGTTATTTTGGCTGGAGTTCTATCAAGAGCCTGAACAATCCCACAATTTCTGGTCCTTGTTGAAAGCCAATCAATGGAATTCCTCCATCAAACTCGTTTGTATGGCTTATCTGCAAATTAGGCAGGCTGGACACTGGTATACAGGAGTAGGAAGAGGGACCTTGGTGCACGCTGTCTGGGATCTCACTCTTACCATCCTGGACTTGGTAAGATGGGAACAACAACTGAAGACAAGGGAACAGAGAGCCAGTAACGAATAAATGCTGTACACATACATGCTGTACACAGGTTTTACGGCGTGGGGGATCCACCTGTGTACAGCATTTATTATTACAGGTGGATCCCACACATCGGAAAAACCTACCAATACATCTTTTTCGCAGTCTGATTGACCAGTACTTTGGAAATTTTTCTGTTAGTACTATTATTGCATCTAAAAAACTCCAACATATATTAGATTAACAATATTTTTGCTAGATGACTGACAATTTTTCTCAAGTATAAAAGCAGAGTTTTAAAACTAATTCCAAAGATGAATGACTCGTAGCTCTGAGTTTTGACTTTTCAGTGGATTGCTAATTCAAATTAGCTGAAAAACATTAGACGAGCACCTAATACATAAGGAGCAAATTGTTTTTCACACATTCCTATTTCTGAAGGATGACATTGTCTCATTGATACAGCTAGTTAACAGATGTCTGATAACTATACTATATTAATACATAAAAAATTACAGAAACCAGCAAAGAAGCCACTACACCAGTAGATAATTACAGATATACTCTATTTCTATAATGCATTTACTTACCTGAGCCAGCATTAAACAGTGACACAGCAGATAGTCTTTGAATACTTGATCTAGCTTTAGGCATAAATTATCCTGATGGTTATTGAACATCAGGTATCTGGTCCAACTGTTGCTCTCAAACCAATATCATTATTAAGTTTCCATGTAAATGAACTTGGCAGCAATCAGACCTACGCTGCTTTTTTTGCCGCATTTCACAGAGCGATTCCTGACCTGTGATCCAAAGGGAGATGCAGGGGCAGCCTACATTTGGTACACAGGCTCCCAAAGGTTGGTCCCCTGAAAATGGGAACCGCATCACCAGCATGCTGCGTGGGAAGCCACCCACACCAACCAGAACAACATGAAAACACGTCACTCTGGTCACAGCAAAGCCATGAACTCACTCTAAGCTGACAGCTTAGATGATAGCCCTTTTCTCTTGAAAAATGGTGACATCATCCCCATTCTACCACTGAGCATTGGGAGAGCCTCTACTGACGTTGCTCACACTCAAGGAGTCCCTGGAGCATCAAGTAGACTCATGCCTGGCTTACTAACCCAACAGTTTCAACATGTACCAATTTTTAAGTCTTCCAACCACTTCTGAGTAGCTTAACCAAGGGAAGGCACAGCCAGGATCTTCAAGGAAATGTTTAGAAAGATTGTAAGCTTCTACCAGGCTTTGCAAAGTGAGCATTTCTCACCTACTAGAAGAATCTTCCGTTTCAAAGGACAGCACTATTGAAGTCCAAAGAGCACCAGAGGGTGCAGTGCAGTTGTATAATGAAAGACAGAAATTGTAAAAACCTATGCCAAAAATCGTTTCATAGAAGTCAGGCAAACTGTTCAAAATTTGCTTTCCCAGAACATCAACACAAGAACTCGGGGAATCCGCTCTGCTCTGAGGGTTTGATCCCTTCAGTAGAATGAAGACAGAATTTGAATGTTGACCTTCAGTAATCATCAGAATGCCTACACGTGTTATACCTTGTCTTCAAACTCAAAACAGAGGGTTTAAAACTGGGAAATATAAAATAGCCAGAGTTTCATTTTATCTCCTTTGGCTAATGCTTCTAAAAAACAGAAAAAAGAGGAGGGGTTCTGCTGCTGTTAAGAATGAGTGCACAAATGTATCTTGTACAGATGGTGTAGAGACTCTGCAAGGCACATGATAATAAGTAAGTGCTTCAGAGCAGTAATTAAAATAAGGTCTCCCTGTTTGGAGCACGGGGGGTGGTGGTGGTGGTACAGGTGTTTCTAAGGGATCTTTACTCTAAGGCTTCATATGCCAGTAAGATAGCATCTCCCATGCTGAGCAGACCAACAGTTCATCTTTTCATCTTCAGTTGTTGTCTCTAATAGGTGAATTGGAGAAACTAACTGGAAATCTTGCAGAAAGAAGTAATGGATTTGTCCATAACAAACAGTTCTTCCTATAACCCTTCACCAAGAGTTTATCTTAAAAGCTGAAACATGACATTTTATGGGCCTATTTTTTTCTTTCCCAACCCCTTTTACTATTTCCTATCCTGAAACAAAGTAGTCTTGCTGCTGATAGAAATGTCTGCGTTGTTTTGAATGCTGTTAAATTCTGGATTTCAATGATCTCGTATGGCAAGGAGTTTCACAGACCAGTTGTGCATAGTATTAATATGTTGACACCTTTCAATGTTCCCATCACCATAATGTTAAAAAAATGATTTGCTTCACTTCTACCTGGTACTCTCCTCACCCTTTCATCTCAGTTTCAAGTGTAGGCTCTCTGAGGAAGGCAGAGAATTTTGGGATCTCTGAAAAAAGCTCAAAACCAAGAAGCCCTTCCCTTTGACTGCACTCTGTAGGCTGTTGAGCTATACATTGTCAGCAGTGATGATGGTGGTGTTTGACAGGACTCACAGGAATGGGGCTAGAAGGAACTGAGGGGGCCTCAGGACCACATCTGAGGTGTAACCACAACCAAGATCACGGGAAGAGCTCCCACACAAGTAAGCCCATACTCTTGCTTATCGAACCAGAACAAGACATTTGCTTGTTTCTCCAGAGTACAAATGGTTCAGAAGTTTGTTATCAGCTTGGGGTCTGCCGCGCTGCCAGCACTCAGACCCCTCTCATGGGGAGCAGTCGAATAATTGCTAAAACAGGGAGGATATGGCATAGCAGCTAAAAACTGCCACATTTCTTTATTTCTGTAAGCAGGCCCAAACCTGACCAACTTCTAATAAGTTACAGCGGTGATTAATTGGTTCTTCATTTTTCAAAAAATGTGGTTTAGTTTATATCTCAAGAATGCTGTCCCCGTTTCAGTTTTGGCTTAGGCTCACATGTAAAACGTCCCACCTTCCCCAAGGCCCTGTTTTTACATTCACTTCTTAGCCACATCAATACACCAAACCCTCAGGAGATATGATTTACTTTTGTTCAGCTCATGCCTTTCGGTGATGAGATCATGCTGAGCTGAAATCACTTGATGCAAAATCATCATTTTAAACCCTCAGTTGAGGAGGACTCTGAACTGGGGAGCTACTGCTTGTCAGCTAAGCCATAAAGATGGACCACTTGTATGTTTTTAGCTTTGTGAACTTCTTGCATGGTGACTGAAGCTTACACACTTCACCTTTACAACAGGCTAGGTTACAATGACAGCTGGCAAGTCACAACACAGGGGTAAACCGTTTGCCTGCGACTGTTGGGCTACGAGAAAATGAAGGCTGCAAGGAAGCATCAAAGCTCCTGACACAAGCGATTGCAATACTGATCTGGCCTTAGCTTCAAACCAGTTCTGGCCTCTGTGGCTACTTGAAGGCTTCAAAAGTCTGCTTCTGGTTTTCTGAAGATTACTGCTCATGCCAGCATGGGTCTATGCAAATGTGCACGTCTGTGCAGAGCAGAAAGGGGAATTCATGCACTGCTGGTCTGTAACTTAGCGCTGCTACTGCACGCAAGCTCGTGAGGAGCACGTCACCCAGACATAAGGAGAACAAGAGGTCGGGTGACCACTTCCCGGTGGTGAGAATGAAGCTTGAGTTCTGCCACTCTAAAAACCATATTTCTTTGCGGTGAACTTTTTAGACACTGTCAGCTAGAGAAGCAGATAAACACAGATACAGTAAGCAGAATGAGAAGACAGTATCATAAACTCTAACACATGCACCAAAAAAGGGCTGGAAAACAGAAAGGCAGCTAGACAAAGACAACAAAAGGAGCCTAGAGAAGAAGATACGTGAAGAAAAAAACATGAAAATTAAAGAGAGAGATTATTAGAGGTGTAATATAAAACAACAAAAATTAAAAGGGAAACATTAAAGGCAGGCAAGGGTGAAGTCATGA
The DNA here is from genome assembly GCF_000699105.1 of Pygoscelis adeliae. NCBI lineage: Eukaryota > Metazoa > Chordata > Aves > Sphenisciformes > Spheniscidae > Pygoscelis > Pygoscelis adeliae. The sequence continues at coordinate 4,786,910 of NW_008824031.1, forward strand.
AGATTACTCTGGTCTGCGCCTTGCCAAACAGTACGTAACAAAACTTAAAATCGTTCCTCTGTGGTATTGTTGTGCTACATATTTTAAACTAGTTTCTCAACTCTTGGAAATCTGTGTAGCTTCATTAGCTTCATTATATGCCAAATCACATATTAGCTGAAGACTGGTCCTTTTCAGAAAAACAAGGCTTTTCTGCCAAAGCAACAGCTTTTACTAAAACCTCACTTGCAGTGTGATTTAGCACAACCTGAGAGCAAGCATGAAATGACTTGTACAGAGAATTATTTTAACTGAAATTCATTTTTGTTCTCGTTAAATGCAAATACTTAGCAAGCCGAGCAAGCTTATGATTCCATGTGAGACACATATAAAATATACTAAATTCTGAATCTTGACACTTTCAGAACGTTCCTTTTAGTAATACTACTATGCTACACTGTCTTGAATTTACTTAATTCATAATACTGGATTTTTGTAATCATATTTAAGGTGAATACTTTCTTTTAGACAGTTTTAAGTGACTAAGGTAACCTGTACTTTTTTGTTTGTTTGAGGGAGGATTTTTAGTCTTTAAACTCTAGAAAAATATATTCTTCTATCTGTTTCCTTCTGAATTGAGATGATTTTTGGATGGCATGCAGCCTCTTCGGTGGAGGAGTCCTCTGTATGAGGACTTCCTCATAAGTAGGAACATTTGCAAGCAAATAGAATGTTACAGTTAATGCAAAACATGTTTAAAGTACAGATCAAGATTTGACTTTTTAATATATCCTACTCTTTAAATTGTATACTCTGATTAAGATAGACCTTTGGTACGTAGTCTCCCTTACATATGTATGTAGACTTTATGACTTTTGCTTGTTTTACACCAGCTGTTCAGACCCATCTTAGATTGTAGTCACATGAAAATCATTTACATGCACCTGCTGGCTACGTAAAATAAACAGCTAGCATGGCCTGTTACAAAGCAGTACCGGCTTTCACAACTGACTAAGAAGCCACTGTATTTCATTTATTTTCAAAAATATTTTCTATTTTTGAAATGGAACTACATTAATATATTGCCTTTGCTTTACTGAGAAGGATAAAAGCAGTGGCAGAAGCTAAGGCAGATGTTTCGAAAGTGCACTGCAAGGAGCTGAAAACTGATGTGCTAAAACCCCCACCTACTTCTATTCTGCTTTTTTTTTTTTCCCAAAACTGCCTATATGGACAATGCAGAAAAGTCATTAACACTTCTAGTAAGCAACCTGACTAGCTTTTCCAGTTGGCCCAAGCATCATTACAGCTGACAGCTGAGGGACATCATCTGCATTTCCATGAGCAGATCGCTCAGTTTAACACTTGTGGCAGCTGACGGGTGGTGGTGCCCCGGCTCCCGCTCTCCAGTTTGGCTAGGCTCGGCTAGGCTAGGCTTGGCTTGGCTTGCCCTGCCCCTGCCCATCTCGTGCTGGTGGCGGTGCTCATCACACCTTCCCAGGAGGCAACACCACTCTGAACCAACAGAGAGTGAATCAATCACCCACTTTCTTCTGATTCTTCTGCCAGGTTGAGGGCTTGAGGTGAGGGTGGGAGCTGGGCAGCCTGGGCAGCCTGGGCTGCCACCGCCGTACCGGCCTCACGCCAACGCACAGAGGGAGTACCTGGCTCTGAAATGTCTGCTCTAAAATGTAAATGGCACAACAGTATAGCACCGCTACTCCCCCTCTAAGTACACTCTTGTAATTTAGGGTCTAAACATGACATTTGGTTACGGATGGCACGCACCGCCTGGCACACCTGCGAGCCAGGTTGCCGGGAGCTGGTGGCCGAGGTGGGTCTGATCCCAGTTCTGATTATCTAAATCCCATATAACTCCTTTAATACCCAAGGAGGTCCCGCGGACTTAGGCCGCAGTAAATCAGATCACGGTGTGCTCCTAGGATTTTAAAATGCATTATGAGGAACTAATTACTTATCACACCAATGTAATAATCACGCTTTGCAAGATGGCAGTGCAGAATGATTGATTTATTTTTCTTTTTTATACATAGTACTAAAAACGAGCCAAAAGTAAGCTGGGGGAGCTGAGAGCAAAACCTGCAGAATGAAATAAGACTCATTTCATAAGCAAAAATGGAGGGGGGGGGGAAATAACATTAAAATCTCTCTTGCATTTACCAGAAGTTCTGTTTGCAAATAAGCAGTAATAAATTATGATAAATTCTGTGCACAAAAAATTATACAAAATCTGAATGACTGGAGTAAACAGACTCATAGGCACCTTGCAGGGAGCAGGAAATGTTGCTAGACTGCATTAAGTATAGAACTGATGGTATCAAACGAGATCAAAGGTTAATTTACAGGAAACTCAATACAGTTACTCACTTGTTGATCTTGCAGTTTAACTCCAACTACCCTGAAGGTGTTAGTGGCCGTGTTGTGGTATATGTTGATTCTGCTGAATCCCTGCTGTCCGGGTTTGATTGGCACCCATTTCTTACTGGTATCGTCATAGACCATAACTGAAGCCCGGGCTTGGCAAATACTCTGTTCACTGGAGAGCAAAACCAACAAAATCAGGAAAAAAAACAGTGAATTTGCTGCATACTACTGAAAACATCTAAAGGAAAAGAAACCAACAGAAATCATCAGAACTACTTACAACATATGTTTTATAAGGGATCTGCTAACCCTTTGAATGCAATCTGCCTGTTAAATTAAAACTGGAATGTATGTGTTCATAGACTTAAAAAAACTACAGTGTGCTGCTGTTTTGAACTGATAATCTATTTTATATAAAAATATTAGGCCCTGAGGAATAACTTGTATCACACAAACGTTATGAAAACTGTCCAACAGTATGAATGCTCCATTTATTTTATGTACGTATTGGCAAGTGAAGCCTTTCACATTTGCATGAAAACTTACCAATATTTTACAGCTTACTGACAAAATAAACGTGACATCCGCAGCTGAGTTACACATTTAAAACTGGAAGCAAGCAGACCTCGAACCAAAAGCCACGTTAGGTAAACTGAAGAAATGAATTACGTTAATCCAGCTGACGCCTAATACCCAGACCCGCTGACGCACTTAAAAGCCTCAGAATACACGGTGCAAAACACAGAGGAACTCTTTTTTCCTTCATGCTAGTAGCAAAGAAAGTGGAAAAGGGGAATCCACGTGTTAAAGTACATAGCCATTATTCTGTATAGCATTAATAACTATTTTTCTTCTGTAGATCCAGAAATTCATCAGTTCTTTACCTCTTGCTTGCATATTCGTGACTAATATACATATACTAGATTTGTGCTAATACACACCCTTCATGTGCAAGAAATGCCACTGGCAAATACCGTTGAGGTGACATATCAATACGGATCAGGATTTCAACTCCCACTCTCCTGACTTCCCAGCCACTTTTCTTATACCAGAGGAAAAACGAGTTCCTTATACGAAGAAAAAAATGAATCCTCCAAATTTTGGAGATTTGAAATCTTCAGATGTAACAGGGATCTTCAACAAGCAAATAGCGCATCTTAGGCCTAAATAAAACTGTTAGCATTTATGTCCTGCAAAAATCTTAAGTTCACGACTGTCCTATTAACTTTAAGCCTATATATATTTATATATACTTCCCTTCCTTAGCCCAAGCCATATTAAAAAATTTTTGGCAATGCAATATCAAGTGGTAATCCACTTTGCACACAAATCCTTTTTTTCCCCCTTTTGCATATAGGTCTTTGTTTTCGTTTTGCCTCAGTAATGCCTCACTTGCACACAAATACACGATAAGCTACTGAGTGGTGCTAAACCATATCGCTGCACTGCCACTGTGCCAAATTACACCACTTGTAAATTATACCAACTGCTGCAAACCCAAACCCACCCAACCCCATCGCTGTCATCATTTTAATGAAAGGGAGCACATTACCGCAAGTATTAAGAGGATCTGGGTAGATTACAGCAGCAATTTTCAATCTTTTCTGATTTGTGGATCTCAAAAAAGATTTCCATGGCAGATGCATCCCCCATTGTACACTAAAGCCTACTGACTCTGGCTTGTTTAATCAGTCACTTCGCATAGCCTCCAGGTAGCCCACAGACCTCCTCCAGGCTGTGGGTAAGAGCCTGAAAACTCTTCACAATGTTTACAGAGGGAGCAATGACACTGGCAGACATCTCCATAAAGAACGAGGTAAGAAAATTCAGAATAAATTGTATTTTTATTACATAGCATGGAAACAGCTAGATTCTGTTACTGGAACAATATATTCAGATCAGAAAGACTAAACATTATTTTATTTATATTCTCTAGAATTTATAAAATCAAGCTCATCCACCAGTTGCTGTTGCTTTGTTATGCGAGATACCTGGAGAACAGCTGCACCTTTGCTGATGTGCTTGCCCAGCAAATACCTCTCCATCCCTTTTTTTAAGATAAGCTAATGTCTCGTGGCAGCTTCTCCATATCTGACACTAGCAGCTGAGGGATTTGAGCTCACTCCAGCATGCCTAATCCTTCAACTGGTGCAAGAGCCGCAGACTGGCAGCAGTGGCGGCATTGCCAGCATCCTCCAGACCTGCCTGGCGATGCTCACTCTGCCTCGGATTGACAGATTGGGAGGATGGGAGAGAAATGCACCAGCAAGAAGGCAAGTACACTGGATTAGCTTTGCCATGTGGAAGTGGAATGGCTAAAAACAATCTCTGGTGCGGTCCTGTGGCTGGATGGTGCCCACCTGCCTGTGCTGCCAGGTGCCTCGTGCCACCTCCAGCTCCAGAGGTGGGGAAGCATCAGTTGCCCAGGGCCACAGCAACCCCCTGCCCAGTGAGCCAGCAGGCCCCCAGAAAACATGGTCCCCAGGAGAGTCACACTCAGCCAGCGTGACGCTGGGTCCTTCACAGGCCTTGCCAGTCACTACAAGCCTTGCTGTACTAAAGTAAGCAAGAGCACGCCACTGGTTTCATCAGAGAAAGTCTGGGACCCAATGTTGTCTTCGTTTCAGGTGAATTTTGGAACCCACAATTGCCATGGGCTCCTTAATTAGTCAAAATTAATTAAATTATCCTTAAAACAAAGAGAACACACCTAACTGTACAGGCATGAGGGCCTTACCGTGGCATTATTTGTAATGTCATATCCAGATTCCAATGGATACAGCAACTTTGCCTTCAGACTTCGCTGCAATTGAAAACTGCAGCAAAGAACCCCCCTACAACCTCATGATTGAAATACGGATACAGACCCCAGGAGCAATATTTAATGCATGACAACCAATTGTTACTCTAACATAAAGCAACACATCAAGCTCAATCCCTGCTCTCCCTGCAGTCAATGGAAGTTTTTCATCATTCATTTAAATGGAAACAGGATTAAGCCTGTTATCTGGCCTCCAGTGAAATAACAGAAAGGAACATAAAACAAGTACAGCACAAGGGGAATCCTTTCCTGCAAAGCACTTCATCAATCTTTCAAAACCTAAAATGCCCCCAGGGACCCATTGCTAGCTTGCTGTCTCACCCTAAATGGAGGTGTAACTCTTTATGCTTGAAGACTCTTTACTCGTCCTACCCACAAAAAGCACAACTCTCCCACTGCCACTTTAAGGGGCTTCCCTGAAAACGGACCAGAAAACGTTCCTCTTATAAAGGTCAGTGAGTACCTCTCTATTACCCTCTGTGGAGTCCATTACTTTAAATGTAAATCAAGCAACGTTGGTTTCATGAAGCTCCAGCAAAATTTTCTGTTATTTTTGGAACCATACACCATTGATACTTATGTCAATTATGCATAACAGGTAATAAATATGGGTTTTAGTCACACTATTGTGCAGTCACATTCCTTCTCCATGAGAAGAATCTGGCAGATATCAGTATTTATACACAAAAATTCATGAGTGTAGCTTCTAGAATTTGCCTTATTTTCCTAAAAATACACAAAAGTTACTGAAAAATAGGTATGTGTGGGAGAAAATTCATCAAGTTTCACATACACTTCCAAATATTACTAATTCCCCTACTGATTTTTTATGTTACAGTAACATGCCAGTCATCAGACTCATCCACCTGGGTTTCCACCATAGGCAATTACTTGCAAAAAAGATAAAAATTGCATCATGAAGGGGTCTTAATTACAACATTGTTCATGTTTGTGCATAACATCTACTCCAATGCGCTGTAGTATGCTCTAGGGCAGATTTGAGACATTTTATTTATATGTGGAGGGGAAGGGGTTCTTACTAGGGACGCCTTTCCATCCAAATCCTAATATCCACCCCTATCTATTCTGAAAACATTTTCTCCTCAGTGCTTTACATCTGTGGGATGGCAAACCTCTGTACCAGGACCACTTGTTTGCCTGAAGTTAAAGCAAATCTGCTTAACTTCATATCTGATAGAAGCAGGCTGCACTGGGAAATCCTTTGTTCACAGCTGGTACCTAAAATCCAGCATTCATCATTGAGAATAGACTATTGTTTCAATATTACAAAATTATAAATTAAAAAAAATAGTTTGCCTCATTTTGTGTAACCCCTTTTTGACCCACTGTCTTCCATCTCTTCACAATTAGCTAATTTGGAGTTAACCCTTCTTGTAAGGGTCAACTTTGACCCTTCTTGCCCAGCCCTGGTGAGAGTGGGCAGCCAAGCACAGTGCCTGGGCTGCGTGGCATGCTTGGGCTGGCCACACAGATTTGCTGTACCCTCCTTGCTTTGCTAGCTACAGCGTCAGCAGCACTTCCAGCCCCAAATGAGTCACATCAAGCTTAAAGGTACCAGTTAAGGTACAGAGACTACTGCATTCGGGGAGAGCAGTTGGGGGTAGCAATGAGAATCATAGAATCATAGAATCGTAGAATCGTAGAATCATAGAATCATTAAGGTTGGAAAAGACCTCTAAGATCATCGAGTCCAACCGTCAACCAAACACCACCATGCCCACTAAACCATGTCCCTACGCGCCTCATCTACCCGTCTTTTAAATACCTCCAGGGATGGTGACTCAACCACTTCCCTGGGCAGCCTGTTCCAATGTTTCACCACTCTTTCAGTAAAGAAAGTTTTCCTCATGTCCAAATGAGGCTGCACTTCGAGACAGTGCTGCAATGAAGGCGGCTTTATCCAGAAATGTCTCTCCTTTTCCATCTGTGCAGAACTTGAAAAATGCAGTCCTGTCTTCCTGGCTTTTAGTAGATTTATGATTACCAGGGTCTCATAGCCAAAAAAGAGCCACAAAGGAGTATGGAAAAGATAACACAGGGAGTCTTAGGGAAAATATCTGTATTTTTTGTGAATTATCACATGAGACTTAATGGGTCTGCTTGACATCACCTGGCTGACTGCAAGTAATTAAATCAGAGGAGGAAACATAGGGGGAAATAAAATGACAGAAATGACTGTGGAGGTTGGGAGTGGGGGAGCCATGGATCAGGGAAAAGTCCTCCTGCTTCACTCTGCCTAGCCCAGTGGGTTATCCAAATATAAAAGCAAAAAGCTCAGGATGGAACCACAAAAGACCTGACATAGAGAATAAACAGAAAAAAGGAAGTAAATTGTAATGTTTGGAGGCAAGTCTTTGGTAGAGAGGCTCTGAAGGGTCTCCAAGGCTTTTCTCTCCTGTCCCGGCCTGAGAAAAAGACGAGAGGCCAAGCTGCACTGCTCCTTCATTGACCTGTTTTCCCTATCTACAAGGTATCTTCTTATGAATAAAACTTTTGCGGAGCATGGTACTGAGTTGCTGAGCCCACCTCTGAACAGTGGCCCTAGGCAGAGCCTGCCGTGGCACAGGGTTATCCCAGCCCTGCCCCGGACCCCCCCGTCCAGCACCAGCCACCAGAGGGAAATGGGAGAGGTTTAAAATACTTTCTCCTAGAGCCACAGCAATGTCGTACAGCTTTTGGAGGGTCACCGAATCATGCTCACAAAAGGTGTAAGAAATGATGGCAACTAACCAACTTCAGGGTTAAACATCTAATTCTGTGGGCTCTACTCCAGCATGCCAGCTGGACCAGGAGACTTCCACTATCTTTTATATTTACAGACACAACTGTTTCCTTGGGGCAGAAATTCACTTAGCATAAACTGTGAAAGCTCCCCTGATAGAAATCAAGCTATCATGCTTTGAACGTATTATAGATCTACCTTGTTTCAAGCTGCGCACAATACTCTCACTTTCAAATGAGCTGTTTTCAGCTATTCTTAGGAAATGCAGACAGCTACTTTCACAAACATTTACCTTATTTTTAATTTCTATTTCCCATCCATTTCCCCCCACGCACTATAAATGATTAATAATTAAAAATTAATTTGGACTGACCTAACCATCCTTATTGGTGTCAGAAATTGTTAATACTTCTTTGCCCAAGGCTTGTCCTACCTGGGAACAAACCCTCAGCGCACAGAATGTGTGAGATAACTCACAAGCCATTTAACACATCTCGCTCTACTTGTCCACTGTGTCTGCCCACAGAAAGTCACAGTTGTGTGGTTAAACCTGACATGCAAGAAATAGATGCTGATGCTGATTTAAGCAGCCAACAGAATTCTCTCAATGTCAGCTTAAACAGCTAATTTAAATACAAAATCTTGTATATGGAGACGTGTGGTCTGTGTGGTACGTATCTGTGTTAACCTCAAAATTAGTAAGCTACAAGTTGTGTTGCTGCAGTATTTAAAGTGTACTGCAAACTCAGATGGACTAATTTTCTAAACATTTTAATTGGTTCCACTACAACAAATATAATAATGACTGGGATGTAGGAAAAGTGTTTCAGTAGTAATCTTTATAGAAACAGGTGGACATTTTGCTCAGACAACTGGATTTATAGAACAAAAAACCTGGGAGACCCTCTGAACACAAGTCAGTCAGTCAGGTCATCTGGGCTCATACAGACCATCTGAGATCTGAGCTCATTACAGATAAAACTTTCTGTAGTGCAGTGGCTCTCCAGCCTTCCCACCAGAGATTCACCACCAGCTTTGCTCATGACCCCATTTCTCCAACACAGCATCAGTCATGCTTGTGACTCCTTCTGGGACCTCCTTTTTCAAAGTCTACTTTCCTCTGCAACAAAACTCGCAGGACAGTCGGTGTCACCATCGTTCACTCTACCTCTGTCCCAGAGCACTGAAGAACTTATTTCCTCAGCAACGCAGCAAAACCTCACAGTGAAAGAACAGCATTTAGCTGTTCCACTAAAGGACACTGGAAACCCAAAGGGACATCCAGATAGAACTTTTAATCCTCAGTGACATGAAGACACCTGAATGTTTTCTAGCAGACATTTAGAAAAATAGCAGTCACAGTTTCATATATAATATGGAGGTGCCACAGTGACTATCTCCATTTGCTTTTCTGAGTCCCACTTCTTGGGATCCCTTTAAAAACCAACCCATGGACCCAGTGGTCAGAAGTCCTCAATTTGCACTCACTCCTGCTTGCCTGCCTGTGCAGAGAGACCTCCACGACAGTGCTGCCCTTGCCCCAGTCAGCCTGAAGTGAAACCCAGTTCCCAGGGGAGCTGCTCTTTTTTGGTCTCCTGCTCAGCTTGCATGTACACATGTAAGATCTGCCTTTGGTGCTGGGCTTTGGCTGCATCGCCAGTGGGAGATGAGCCTTTTACACCAAGCATCTGCTGCAGGTGCCTGGCCATCATCTTTCTCCACTGTTAAACTCCAGCATCTAAACAGTTTAATATTAGATAACTACAAGAAAATAGTACAAATACAAAGCCTCCTTCATAAGCAGCTCTCAAAAAGACTGACGCTGTTAAATAAAGTCATGACACACCTGCAAGATAAATACATATTTTACAGAGCAGGAAACGGAAATACTGGTACCTACAGCGTTAACAAGAGTAAGATGAACACCAGTTCACCTGCACAAGAAAGAGTATTTAAGAGTTACTCTTCTTTCTGCTAACAATGAGGCATTAATTTTGAATTCTCCCTTATTACATTGGCATACCCAGTGGAAATTGCAATGTCCATTACCTGTTGCAGACATCCATTGCAGACACTTCAGCTGGAAACCAAAAAAGACACAGTTTATGAGGCACCCAGATCTCACGCTAAGCCAGGACTCTGGGAGATGAGTTGCTAAATTTGGGAACATGCATGCAATCCTGGCATGACCAGAGAAACTTGCATAACCTTCTGTCACCCCTCTGTGCTCTTGAGCACAGGACAAGAGAGTAGAAATAAAAAAAAAAATAAAGTATGCAAAACGATAATGCAGCAGAAGAGATGTGCCACCTGGGCCTGACTGCCAGTCCAGAGCAGCTCAGTCCTCAGCACCACCAGTGAAAGTCCGCGGAGAGCCCTGACCTCTCGGTGTCCGCCGCGGCACTTAAATAGCACATCTGTCAATCAGTGGAGATTTAGGGCCAGCGGAGTGGCCACAGATTGATGCCCTTGTAAGCCAGCACATCTGCTTAGTTTATGTTGCCGAGATTTTGAAACTATGTGGTGGAGTTAATTTTAATCTATCACTTTTCTGGTAGGTTTTGCAAACTGAAGCGTAATAATCTAAATGATTCTAAGGGGAACTGCAGTCATCAGTATCTCAACTCAACATCTTAAAAAAATGCTTTAAGAGAACTGCTTTGCAAAAGGCACTTCATAGTGGAAGTGTAGTGATTCAGAGAAGTGCCATTGCTGCCAGGCAACCAGACTCCCAGAGCCATGCCGCGCTCCAGGAAACTTTCCCTTCAGCTTCCACCTGCTCCAACAAGGTCAGGACACTGCTGTCTCCTAATGGAGAAACAGCATTGCTCTGTTAATGCTTTAATTCACGCAACATTTCTTTCTGCAGTGAAGTGTGGTTCACTTTCAGATTTTGCATACCACCTTGAAGATATACTTTGGGAGTTCCTACAAATAAATACCAAGTAAATGTTTAGAAGTTCCCAAAAATAAATCAGGTAAATGGCCTGGGGAAACACTATGAACCCAATTAGTCAAAAAAAGTAAAAAAGCAACTTGACTAGATCAGGTTGCTATTAATATAAACTATTTCCCTTCACCCTTAAATTGCAGAAATAAAAACAAGAAGTAACTAATCTTGTAAAATACACGTTATGCAAACCCCAAAACTGAACTGTCAAGTGAAAATACATGACTGAGGGCTCTCACTCATGGGCCAGCCACATCCATATTTCAGGAGAACAATACCTTAAACAAAGGCTTTGAAAGATCATAATCATAACTAATAGGAGAGGCAGACTCCTAAGTGAATACAGGAAATGAACATAAAGGTCTTTCATTAAAGCTGGTGTTGCTTTGCCTTTGTTTCCCTTCAGTCCAGAAATGCAAATAAACCTGTGACAATTCCCCTGGAGCTGATCATAGAATCACAGAATCATAGAATCATTAAGGTTGGAAGAGACCTCCAAGATCATCGAGTCCAACCGTCAACCCAACACCACCATGCCCACTAAACCATGTCCCTAAGCACCTCATCTACCTGTCTTTTAAATACTTCCAGGGATGGTGATGGAGGCAGACCAGGAATGAAGGAGGCTCACTCCGTCAAGTCAGCCTCTCCCTCACTGCCAGGGGATGCATATTAATGTAGCATTGCCATAAAAGCTTAATTATCCTACGAGGCTATAACCAAAACGCAGACCTTTTGCATTTATGACAATACACGCTCTCCTTCCCACCCAGTCACATTAACCCTGGTCAACAAACTCCCTGCCATCCTGCACAGTCCCCAGATACTTACGTGCCTGCCATCAAGGAAGACCTGGTCAGGTAATCCCGCAGGAGTATACGCTCAAGTCCAGCACGTGTGCTTAAACCCAAATAGGCTATTTCACCTGATTACTGAGCAGAAGACAAATTTGGCAGGGAGACAAGCCAGGAGTCTCTATGAAGCCTTATAACCAAAACAGGAAAGGGAAGCGCTATCAAGAAAGCAGAGGGCAGGAAGTAACACTTGTACAGCAGGGGCGGGGAAGGGACTTTAAAGAAGAAATGTATTCTTTCTTTCAGCTGATTTACTGAACAAAAGTACAAACAATATAGATTAAGATTAGATGCACCACCTTTGCCTCATTGGTGGCATGGATATTAAAAACATTTCACTTATTTTCTCAAGGTACAGGTTCACCATCCAAGAAAAAGAAAAAGCAAACAAACCTCAGACCCAGAAAAAATTGCTATTATTCATTTATGGCATGGGCGTTTGCATGGTGCAGAACCAAACCCTGGGGCCCCATCGGTACCAAGGGCCCCCGTCCTGCCTTGCCACCAGCCTAGCATTGCCTGCCGGTTGGCTGGGGGCCAGCTCCAGCTGGCACGGCACAATGCCCAGGCTACTGCACGCTGACTCCCAGCTACCATGGCAATACAGTTTTTGGGCGGGAGCTGCCTTACACCTGGCTAACTCAGGGTCCAGCCAGACCAAAAGCTTTTTTTTGGTCCATCTCCAACCCCGTTGTCCTACTTGGGGCACTACCATAAATACATAAACTAAGAAACACATCTTCACAAAAGGAGGTAAGCTATCAAGTAGCTTATAGAAGGACATGGGAGAAATCTCCAACATTTAAAAAACAAGACAAAATTTGCTCCATGGGGTATGTAAGCAGTGCATGCCCTCCCTCCATCACCAGCAGCTGGGAGAGCCCCTGTTTGGCTCAGCAGCGGGCTGAGCCAGGTGCCAGCCCTCAGCCAGCTGGTACCTGGCGACAGCAAAGATGAGACTTCATCACCTCTCCCCTGCCTGCCCCACGCTAAGCCTCCCACAATGGCATGACTTGGAGCAACCACTGCAGAGATCACAGCCATAAGCTGGAGGATACCTTATCTCACAGCTTCTGCTGTAGAAAACGTGCCATGCGCTATTGCCTTTCAAATAGTTAGTTCTATGTACCGTCTATTTTTTAATTAGCGTGCCTTGCAGAACTAAGCCTCCTTGACCGTGCTGTGCCTGCAGGAGACCCCTGAAAGACTATAAGCCTTCATTTCCATCCTGCCATGAGCTGCCTACGTATGTGTTTGCATGCGTCCACGTTCCCATTAACAGGGAGGTTGTTTTTTCCCCTGCAGTAACGCTTCCACCTCCCTTGCTATCTCTGCAGGCTCTCATTTGCCTGCTCTGCCGCTCTGTTAACTGGGCGATGCCATTTGGCTATGGCAGCAAGACGGCCTATTAACACAAATTAAAACTTTGCAAATTTAGGAATAATAATTAAAAATATTGCAGCAAAAAGAGTGGAGGTCTTGGAGAGCAGAACAGCAAATTAATACTTTAGTGCTACCTCACCCGGGGTAAAACTGCAGCGGTTTTGATGGGCTGCCTCTCAGAGGTGGCAGGCCCCTGCGACAGATCATCCTCCTTTTCTCCCCATTCCTTGGTTTGGCAAACTTGTACACATGGATGTAAACACCCTGCAAACACTGTCTAGTCTTCCCAGCTTCACCTCAGGGTATGGGTGCATTATGGCATGAGGAGATTAACAGCAGAGGGAGAACCAATGCCAGGAAAACACGACAGGGAGAACTGGATGGACCCTGCCGTGGTCTGGCTGCAAGTAGAGAAAGCTGGGGTTTTCTTCCCGTTTTCACATGAAATTATCTTTGGGGGTTTTTTTGTCAGTGTGCTCACAGGTTCTCTTAACGTGTCTAAATACGTCACCTGTTATCTGTGATTACACAAACATGGACAGTGCAAATACAAAATGCAAACAACTGCAGAATAAACCCACGGTATGTTCAGAGATCCCAACTGCCTCGCCGTACCTCTGGCCATCACAAGCTCTCCCTGCCTGACAACTTTACTTCCTTTACCTTAATAGCACTTTTTGACACACATTGCTTCTCCCATGGCATTACTTGAGCCACCCCACGATGTGATCCTAGGAAAGTAGTGCAGGATCAGCGTGTGGAAGGGGATAGGAAGGGTCACACCCACTTGTGTGTCACTGCAGCATTTTGCTGAGCCACTTTGTGCCCACCCAGGCATTACAAAAACCAGGAATGGACACATTGCCTAATCTGAACCCAGTTCCCTAAAATGCAATGCAGATGAACTATCTCCCTCCTGTAAACCATTGCACAAAATCTTATCTTTCTCACCTACTTTGATCCCTTTCACCCATCTGCCCAAACTCAACCTGGAGCAGCGGTGGCACCCAGGTAACCTCCCGAAGCATCCCACAAATGGCAGAGCTGCTCAGCTCTTGAAGACCTGCTGGAAACACAGCAGGGACCCATGATTTTATCACAGAGGCAGCATGTAGCATCCTATGTACATGGGCTTTCTCTGGGAGTCAGCACCGGAGGCTCTGAAGTCTCCACTAATGAGAGCAAAACCTGCAGAGCCCTGAGGAGACCAGTCCTCAGGAAATCACACAATCCCTCACGTCCTTGCAGTGATTTCAGAGTGCATCATACATGTGAATAACCTTAGATTCCTGTTTAATATAGCAAGAAGAGAGGAGTGTAAGAAATAGGCTGAATTTGGCAAGGCACACCAGCTACATAAACACTTCAATGCAGTTTCTTTTGGGGAGCAAGGGCTACAAACGCCACTTTACCTGAGCAGAGGAGCAGAGTGCTTTTCACGTCCACCGTTTTTCCTGTTATAAAAGATTGCCTTCACGGTCCAACTGAAAGACCTGCAGCAACTATTGGTGAAATGGCACCTAGTAAAAACATCGGTGTCAAAATGTGGTCGCTGTCACGGTTGCTAGTGCATCACCCGTTCAGCTGCAGCTTCCGATTCCTCTGCAGTAAATCTCTGTATGACTGAAGGGTTTCAGTATCCAACTTATGGGGGAAGTTTAAAACCCAACAAGAAATAAAGTTCTCACTGACATTTAAGCAAAGCTTTTTCTATTGTGTTTTTTTCTAATGTCTTTTTTTTCTGTTTAATGAAACATTTTATTACCACTTTTCTGGGATTTCAATTTGGCTGCATTTTCCTGATACTACACCTTTCTGCTTTGAGATCTGGGTGGATTTTGGGCACTACCTTGTTTCCTTCAAAAAATCCTGCTTTTCATGAATTTAAAACTTGACTTTATCTGGAGTCAAGTGGCAGTTCCTCTGTATAGCTCATACACTGCTTAGACTATTATTGTAGTGTTTGTCCGTGTAAACAGTACTTTACTGCATATTTTAGAAAAGAAGGACATAACCTGAAAAATGCATCTCCAAATAACTAATTGCCCAGCTCAGCCACACTGGCTCCACTGTTCTAGGCAGAGGGATACAGGAAGACGGACTAAAGAAAGCTCTGAGCAGCCTCTTTATTTCTGTTTTCATGTGTCTGGGATAGATACAGTCACTGATTTGGGGGGAAGAAGACAGCATTCAGTTGTCAGAATAGTTTCCTGCTAGACCAAGCAGATATGATTCTCCTCACACACAAATATCAGCTACAATAATATCAGCTAGAATAATCTGGTTTTAAAGATTTGGTTCTCCTGGACACAAACACCTTCGAGCACACCTGAAAACTCCTAGCCTCCCCCCAACTCCTGCTAGCACCGTGCATGCCCAAAGCACAGCAAAGAGCAGGTCACTACTGACACATCCAATGTCACGCGGGGAAACAGTGACAGTGAGTGGGACAAAGCCCAGTGCTGCCTCTCAGTGCTCCTGTCATAAAGCAAATTAATTTCATTAAACACTACAGCGTACATTCCAGCAGAAGTGCCTCTAATCACCCCTTTGCATTGCTAAAATGCCTCCGTGGCCCTGGACTAGAAAGGGAGCACTTAGAAGGAAACAGGACTCTGGCACAAATGGCAAACGAGACCCAGTAGCTGATTTCTAGCGGGTCCTCACAAAGGACCGTATGCTGGATGAACAGATTATTTCAGTCATGTGTTGAGATCTGTGTGAGAAGATCAGGATTCCTGAACACAGAAGCCAGGCTTTAGTTGCAATTATGTGAATATTCCCCTAGATTTCTGAGCAGCACGTCTGCTGGCCACGTACTAGGCTTTCACATTCCAAAGACGTCCAAGTAATGTATTCACTTTCTTTTGGAAAGTTTCATTACCAGATGAAACATGATTTGTATGAGACAATAATGTTCTATATTTTCAATCCTTAGAGCTACAGACTGAACCCAGAAAGGTGACTCAGCCTCGAAATGACTCATCTCCAAAGACAAAACCCAATTAATTTTTAAGAATGAAATGAAGATGCACTGCAGAATGTGTTGTGTATACTCTAAAAAGACTATTACAATCATAATACAAAAACAAAACTGTAACCATCTAAGAGCTATTTGACGGCAGACGTGATTAAAACATTTTTTCTTAATAAGCATATATTTCCCACCTTTCAAATAACTTTTTATGCATGTGTATCTGTTGTTTTTAATTCAGTGTTACTCCAAAAAGGCATCTTATTATACTGCACAAAATTCAAAATTTGCATACAGCAGTCTTTCGTTTAATGACCTCATGATTAAGAAAACTGAAAGTTCACACTGAAACTATACACTCAAATTTCATAAACTACAAGAAAATTGGATGAATATATGCACAAATGCTACATAACAGCATATAAAATATGCAGTTATATATTCAGATTCGCAAAACTAATTTCACAGCTGTTAATAGTCTTTGAATGTAAGACATTTCCTCATACACTGAGATTTGCAACTGCTAAACATGCTGATGAGACAAAAGAAATTCCTTATCCTCAGAAAGTTTAACCCTGTATGTTAATATATGCTAGTGCTCACTCAAATCTTTTTTTCATGCTCTTCACTCATTTTAAAGGAGCAGGAGAGATACTGGATGGGAGAGTAGAATATACTTGTTTAGTATTACAAGAGTTAAAAATGTGCAATGAGGTAAGGTGCTAACTGCCACTTCGACAGCAAAACAATTGTTCCTGCATTGAGCATATTTTACAAATGAGAGCCTTCTTGAGACTATTAATTTAGGATTGAATCCCATCACTTCTGAGGTCCAAGGAAGTTTTGCCATGGACTTAAAAGAGACAAGACGTAACCCTTGGTATAGATCCATTCAAGTAGTGATAAATAAACATATGGCAGGAAAAAAATACACCAAATCTTTTAAAGGACTTGAGTTATGCAAGATTTGGGGAGCCCTATTTTTTCCTGCTGGGAAGCCCCTGACTCTCAATTCATGCAGCGCCCTTTCCTAAGCTGATTTCATCTCTGCCCCCTTGCTCTGCAGAGGGAACAGTCAGGACTCACCTGCTTTCAAGGGGACTGTCTATTTTGGCTGATGCAAACAGCTTAGGTATTGCATTAAGGAAATAACTGTATTGCAAAGAATTAACTCTGTGGCTGCCTTCAATTTTCCTCTCTATAAACTGTGATGAGCAATGGGCAGTAAGCCCAGACCCCACGTTAAGCAGCATGGAACAAGTTATAGACCATATGGAGAGAAATAAACTGCCACTTCATACACAGGATATCTATAATGCTTTTTTTGCTTGAGTCAGCTAATTGCACATCCGCAAATCAGCACATTTACAACAAATGGAGGGTTATGATATCATGGGAAATTTATTTAATATGATCAAAGTTTGCCAGAAAAAGTTCCCCTGAAAGTATGAAAGTACTTAAGAGTCCTGAGTGCCTGGGACATTTTACAGTCCTTATTAAACAAACATTTTCATGTTGTTTCATGGCAGCCAGCGGTGCAAAGGACCGTATCTTCTAAGCCTCCATGTCAGCAATCTCACTGCAGCCACCAGCACGGGCATCTCCCTGTGCTGCAGGCAGAAGGCACCTCCTTGCTTATAGTTAGAGCCAGCCACACCACCCACACCTGCTCCAGCAGCAGGTAAAGATCAGTTACTGCTCCCATCAGTAACCTCAGATAAGGCTTATCATCTCCTGTCTTTTCCAGAGGCTGAGAATTAAAGAGTATAGACTGTTACAAACCTTCTTCTGTACTGCAGATTTCAAGAGGTGTACTTAGCTTTTCCACATAACTTTTTTTGTGTTAAAGCAAATCAATGACCTTGATCTAAAGAGCCATTAGCAATGGTCTGAGTGTCAATATAAACTTACTTGGGGTATTGGCTGAAAAACATTCTTATACTTATGTCACCAAGCATACGCTATCCCCCAACACTGCTCCACAGCAGACGTGTTTTAACTTTCAGCTTGCATTTTTCCTTAGACTTTAGTAAACAGATTATCACAAGTGGTTTCCGCAGCTGTAGGCAGCAGTCATTTGAACTGCATACATTATTTTTCGTCGCTCCTAATTTATGGGGAGGTCATATAAATTTCTGGGGTTTTGATTTGAAACAAGAAATACCAACTTTAACATAGTCTCAGAGATTAGGAGCTTCTCGCTCAAAACTAGCACTTGCTCATTTCTAGTACTAACCTTTGGTATTTAATGCTATCCACTGCTAAGTAATGTAATTCAAACATCATGTTTTACTGAGCAGATAAGATACTTGCATCATGAGACACCTCTATAGCATGTTGTGGGCACCATAACCCAGTGGAAGTGGTTTTATCATAAGCCTTTTAGAGGCACATGGATGGGTGAGGTACAGCCTAGCAGCTGTGAAGATAAGGAGAGGTTTTCTGACGTAAGGGATGCTGGAGTGAAGAGAAGGCACGTAAAAACCGCTTAAGAGATTGGAGGGGAAGAAGCTGACAAAAAATGATCAGAAATGACATTTAACTGTATTTTTATTACTTGTAGTTCTTTAAAGGCACGTGCCTGCCTGATGTTCAGGTTGCCAGACTAAGAACATTTGATATTCATTGGGAAAGCGCTTTTCAAGACAGCAACACCATCCTTTAAAAGTCAGGGCCCAAAGCACAATAGTAAAGTGAAGGCCGTGCTGCGCAGGATGGCTGCAAAAGCTGGTGATCTCTACTGCTTAGGGAAGAAAGATGCACTAGGATGGCATTTGTTGAGGTTATAGAAGCACAAGAAACTAGGTTCACACCAAGATGAAGAATGCCCGGCCTTGTTTCTACACTTGTTTCTGATATTTGCGCTTCTCAGAATAGGACAGGTTGGAAATAATAGTTGGCTTATGGACACAGGGAAACTCAACTTGCAGAAGGATCGCTGGAGGTGGGATGGATACGGTCAGCAGTTTGTCACGTCAACTCACCACATCCTTCATTACCATTTAACACACTGTGGAGTGGACAGACAGGGAAGCTCTCTCCTGTAACAACAGTAGAGCATCCGTACTCCTTCCATCTTTTTCATATCTTATAGTAGCTAAGTAGTAGTTCTTACAATAACCCCTTATAACATTTAACATCGACATCCTCGATACCTGCTCCATCCTTGCTGAAGTTGGTGGAAAAACTCCCATTAGCAATTTCAGCTGCAGCAGAAACTTATGTTTTACATCATCTGCGTCATCAGTCAGGCAGCAAAACAAGGTAAATGATACTAGGCTATTGGAGCCTCATCTTAAATCCAGTGTCTGCACTGACAGGCAACAAATGTGGCCTTGATGTTTGCAGATATGCTTCAGCTAGGAAGAATAACAAATGATGCCTGGGCACAAACAACAGTCTGTACAACTGAGTCATAGTATGTATTTAGACTAAGTATCTTCATTCTGATAAAAAGTGGACATTGCAGGTCTAAACATTTGTAGCTTTCCATCACGGAAAAGGTACAGCCCTGTTCAAGGCGGGCATACAACAGCACCAAGTGTAAATAAACTGTACTCAAAAATTTGTATATTAACATGCTGTAATCAGCGGGGTTTTTTTCCCCCTAAATTTCACAAGAATAATAATTTTCAGATTATTTTAGTAAAAATAAACACAAGGAGAGCTAGTGAACGAAGATGTGCAGCAAGCAAATCCTTTGTCCAAAACTACTGACAGTACTTAAAAACCCAAAAATTATCCTGGCAGCCCATTCCTTTCCCCCCCTTCCCTCCTTCCATTATTTCTTGGCAAAGATTTGTCCCCATTGCCTGGCAGATAAAAATATTTCGTGAGTGCCAAAATTGAAACAGGATCCGTGAGCACATTTGTGCACCAGACTTGTTTGCGTGCAATGTTTGGGATTTTGCAAGACAACTATGTATTTTTCTAAACCAAAGCTGCACGTTGTTTGCAATGCACAAGACACCAAAGAGGAAAGACTATTCCGAATAATGGCAGAAGTATTCTTGCTTTCCCGTGATTTGTACCCTTTTTCCCCTAGCAACCTTCCTTACCTCTTCTAAAATGATGTTCTTGACTTTGATATGTCCCCTGTGACATTCCCACCATGCAGAGACACCATACAGCACCACTTCTCAGGAGTTATGTGTCTACTAAACAGCCAGCTACACAACACATGCAGGTTGGCAGCGAGCGGCTGGTCAAGCAGACCATGTACTGCCTTCACCTCGGGAAGGGCTCCAGTTTGAATCACGCTACTCTCCATCCACTTGTGGAGTCTCACAAACCAGTGACTTTTATTCCTCTGTCAAACTAGGCTGACACTTCTGAGTCTGCTGGTCAGCTACTGGGAAGGTGGTAGAGAGAAGGAAAAGGATGGGACAGACAGAAAGGTGAAGCAACTGCATAAGCCCTATTTCCTTAGGAAGACAAACTAAAGAGAAGTTGGTGGTGAGGGCCACCCAAGGAATCACTGCTCACCTCCACCAATGCCCTCATGAGCTTCTCCATCTGCAGCCAACAACGGCCAAAGCCTCCGCAATGGCATGCACAGTCCCTTTTAAAGTCAGCTTCAGGCTACTGCCAAATACAGTATCATTTCACTGCTGATGTTTATATGTAATAGTATCCAGGACTAAACTTCTACTAAAAGCACTTCAGGCAGTAAGTTTAGGCATTTTGGCTACACGTAGGCTGTTGCTGATTTCATTAAATCTTGTGCAAGCAATCCCCCGTAACAACAAAACCTGAAGGTGCAAAAAGGCTGGAAAGCGATCATAAAGGATGCATTGGGACCAGCGTGAAGAATGGTCATCATCAGTCTTGCAGACCATGTCACAGGTTTTGGAGTTGCCATGAAATTACTTGTGTCCACAACATGGAGAAGACGTTCCTATGGTTTGTAGCAATTTTCACAAGTCAGAGTTGACTGATTCTTCCACGTTTCTTGCAGATGAGCTAAAAAGTCACTGGAACAATGGTCTCCAAACTTTTTTGACTGCACACCCCTATCAGTAAAAAAATTTACGCACCCCAATATATATTTATTTATAAATTATATACATGTACTACTGAAGTTCTAAAATCTTCTTCCCATACCCCAGTGGATTGTCTCATGCACACCTCACTTTGGAGACCATTGCGCAAGAAGATGACAATACAGACCCTTGTCTGAGCCCCAAAAAGAAGCAGGTCTAGTAAAATGTCAAGATTTTGTGAAGCAGCATCCTTTATTTCTACTGAGCCACAGTGTCCAGCAGAGTGAAAAGTATCATGACTGGAAAATTGCTAAGGGGAAAAGAAAAAACGCCACAAAAAAATCTAAGGCAAAGCAATTTTCAGTAAAATTTCCAGAACTGCATACTAGAAATTTAAAGTCTTTCTGCCAATCTAGAAAGCTCTAATGATTTAAAAGAAGTAGGATGGAACGAGTTTTCCTCAAGTTAACGTTGATTAAGAAGAATAAAGAACCAAATCACCTTTGAATAACCATAAGAAATTGAAGACTCAGTTATTCTGTGGTGCTGAGCTGTAAAAAAAGACTCTATAAATTCCCTTGACTTCAGATCTACACATGGTAAGTAGTAGCAAACACAGGTACAGCTCATAAGGGTGAAAGTTCTTTATAGTTCCTATATTCCCCATCTTGTCCCCTCCTTCTTATCAGGAATTACAGGCTTTTCCCAGAAGTATAACTTTCTAGTTCTCTGGCACTTTTTTCTGCCTAAAACACGTAGGTTTTTTGTCAGCACTTCAGACAGACTTGTTAAAAGATAACCCTCCCACCCGAAGTGGAACATAAAAGTTTAGCCCTTGAGCCATTATACAGACTGGGAGTGTTCAACAGCCTATGATGTCAAGACGTGCTTTTCATAATAGCACCCTGGTTTTATTATAACAGCACTGAAATATTTAGAAGTGTTCTTTTGCATAACTGATACAATGTTTTGAAAAAAAACTTTAAAAGAGAACTGAAAATCACTCACAAGTCAACAAATTACAGAAAGGAGAGGTGGATACAGAGAATGGGGAAAGTTTCGAAAGTAATTCAACTCTCCTTTCTTGCTAATGCCTTTTTGAGCTTTGTAAATCTCCACCATCCCCCAGTATAACAAATTCAGGAGGGCTGAGATGAGGTGGTGGAGGACTTCCAAGAAGGAGCAACAAACCACCTGTAGTACATCTTCCACTTGGCCGGTGTTAGGGCAGCCCAGCCTCTACAGTAATGCTAATAGCCACAGCCAGGTGGGATCAAAAGGCAAATTCCTCTTTCAGGTGCAGCAACCATTATTTCTCAACCCCAACAAGAATATGTAAATCAGCAACCAAAGCTGTATTATGATTAAACTGTTAATTAAAAAAAACCCACAAGACTTTTGAAAGATTTAATAAATTGCCATAACCTCCAGCCTCTTCCCCTACGTCTATGCTGGCTTCTCACTACACCCTGAAGAGCTTACCAAAATCAAAATTGATGCAGAAACTTCAGTTTCTGCAGTTCACAGCAGGATATCTCACTGTGAACTTTATAATTGGTGTGTTATCAGCTGAGCAACGTTACAGCGTTATTTGGTCTGCTGAAACCAACTCCCCAAAGTGCAAACAGAATACAAATCAGGCAAAGCTCTGAATTGTCTCTTGGGCTGCATATTGAGTTTAGGCAGTTACAGCTTAATGGGTACAACACTGACCTCCGAGACCCCTATTCAAATCCCACTTGCGTTCCCGTGACGAGCACTGGAAAGGGGTTAGGGAGCATTAGTTTCAAAGACCCATTTCCCTAAGTTCTGTCTGCATTTTTTGCCATGAGCCTTTTCTCTTCAATATTTCTGCCTTCCTTGCCTGTCTCATCTCTTTCTGCTTAGGCTGACTGGCTTCTAACACCCAGACAATGGTCCTTATTTTCTTAATAATACAACCACAGCTGGAAATCAGACTGTGGATTTGGGGAACGCTCCTCTGAAATATGTGATGTATGAAAATAAAACTTCCCTGCCTCACTCTGAAGGTTATGGCAGCCCGCGCAGGGAATGATTTCCAGCTTCCAGCTTGGTGTTACGCAGCTAGTGGGCTCTTTATCATTTGTCTGGTTTTCTAGCCCTCCTCCATATCTTTTCTGGATAGAGGTGTTTTGCTCTTCAGGACTCCTCCCGCCTGCCCCAGAACAAGAGAAAAGGGAAAACAGAATAAAACAACAGCTATTAATTGGTCTTCTATATGCCTCATTGCTCTCAGTCTCTCACTTCCACTGCCACTTAGAGTTAGGTTCACACCATCTAAAAAATGAGAATAAAACCTGCTGATACACGGGATTTTCCATGTCTTGGTTTCTATGCAGGCTCTCTCGGTCTGTGACACTGAGGCACTGAGGCAGGTACCACCAGCCCTTGCCATGCACGCTACCACGCTCACTGCTGCCAAGCTCACTGCCCAGCTCTGACTTTGGAGTCTCAAGGCATTGAATTATTTAACAGACACCCCCCCCTCCCCCCCAGAAAACAGGCAGAATGCTGCTCACTCAGCAGTTTGTACATCCACAACCAGCAAACTGGCTGTGGGACCTACCGTTCCCTGCTACACCAGTACCACGCTTGCTTTGCTAGCTGATGCTGGGTGAACTAAAAAACACTTGGATGAGCGTAAGGTTCAGAAAAGACAGGGGTTTGTTGCAAATTACATTTTACTGGTGCCATTCTACTCTGCTCTGCTCTGCTCTGCTCTATTCTACCAGTATCCCTTCAAGACAGGTTTTGAGGATCAGTCTCTTCAAACCTAGCATCATCCCAGGGCGATCTCAGTCATGTGCCAAAAACGAGACTCATGCTTTACGTGCATCTGTGCTCGTCTCAGATCACAGACACTACACAAGATGCAACTCAGTGGATGGAGCCCCTTTGCACTGAGCAGCAGGAGTCAGGCAGAGCTGAGCCGCAGAGCTCTTCACAGGCAGGCTGGAAACAGTGTAGTACCTGCTCCGCCACAGCAACATCCGCATCTCCAAAGAGAGGAGGCAGACCATGGTTTTATCAGAAGGAATTAACAGTGACCTCTTGATTTAATTAGCTGCATAAACTTACAAAAGGAAAAATTAGTATGATGGAAACCCTTGAAGGTGTCTGGGAAGTGAGTGTATTCTGCTGGGATGGGAGCTCTCTGAAACCAAGGTATGAGGGCAAAGTCCCTCTGTATGGGCCATGACACCAAAGAGCCAGGAAGCAGAGGGCTGGCGGAATGGTAGGAGAGAATGAGAGGGGTTTTGTAGATTTACATTTTCCTTCACTTTTTCATCTCACCTTTTATAAACATTTGCAATTATATCATCCACTTCAGATGTTATAAATAAGTACCATTACTTACATTTTGACATAACCCAGCTTGAGATAAGGTTAGTTTCCAGGTACCAGCCTAATATTACAGTGTTCCTCAAGCAAAATTGTGTCTCTGTTTATAACTGTGATGCTCTAATGAGCACCCAGCTCATTATAATAAAGGGTAACACAGTGTGCAATGAAGTGTGCCTTCAGAGACACTGCATGGAGCAGTGTGAGAGCCAGCACTGCAAGGCGAGGGAGAGAAGAAATGCCTCCTGATGAGCAGGTTACGAGCAAACAACCATGGTACAGCTGGCGTGGGTAACATGGTATCGTCAGTGTGAGCTGCAGAGACTCATGTTTCCAAAACAGCAGAGCTCCCCAGCTCATTCCTAAATGTACTGGCCAACTCAGTAGCCAACCGTGACCCTCTCTGGGTCTCCTTCGTTCAGGGGTGCAAAGAGCATCACTTGACCAAAAGCCAGAAGAGCCCACAGGCCATACTTATACCGAGCCAATACGAGCCAAACTGTTTATGTAAACTAAGAAACGGGTAATACTCATGCATATCCTCCATGGAAGTCTTGTTTTACACACAAACAAGAGCCAAAAATTATTTCATCCTTTTCATTTACAGTATTTTGGTGCATATATAAGGACATTCTTATTCCGAAAAAAAAAAATAAGGAAATAGTATCCCTTAGTCCTTCAACCTATATTCAACAAGAAGTGGAAAACCTAATCGAAAGACTTCAATTGATAGGTCTGTCCCGCAGTAACAAAAACAAATTAAAGCCAATTCAGTTATTTCAGTTCCATTTGTTTTTTAGTGGTAAGACTGGGATTTCTAAAGATACGTTAGGTACCATGCTGAAATCCAAGGGAGACTTGGCACCTGGTATTCTGTGTCTGAGCTTCTTTATAGGAGCAGTGTTTGTGTTGGAAGCGTGTTGGATGGTTTAATTCCAGCCTACTGAAGAGCAGCCTCCAGGTCATAGATCTGCTGCAGCTAATTTGGCAGAAGCAGCGCTGTCTCTTCAGAGAAGGGCAACATAAATCTGCAAATACAGCTTCTGTCTGGGGAATAAACTGCTTTAATTTTCTGCAGAATGACAGTCACTGAGCAAACGTAAAAAAACGCAACAAACAAAACCCAACCAAAAAACCCACGGTAGTAAAGCACAGCTCCTCCAACAAATGGAAAACCTCCCCTCTGCAGGATCTCCAGTTCCCCAGCCAGCACAGTCCTGGGGAGGCACAGCAGAAAGGGAGAAGAGACTTTTTTCACTGTGACACTGCAAGCAATTTCAGCCACTTCAGGTTCTCACCTACCAATCCAATCTGTGATGAACTTTTCCCCCACTAGTAAAAAAGCATGTTTCAGCATCTTGCAGGGATGTTCGGGAGGTGGTTTCCTTTCCCGGGTAACCCTGGGAGAGGCAAAGCACTTGAGCAGTGCTTTTGGCAGGCAGCAGCGGGAAGGCAGCGGGCAGACTCCTCCACACCATCCTCATGTGGAGGAAGCAGCGCACCCCGACCTGCGCTGGGACCGGTGATCGCAGGCAACAGGTAGGAGAAGGCAGCCTGAGACAAACAGGAGGTGCCCACCAGTGCCGATGCCTTACAAGGCTTTGGGCACTCTGTGTGGCCCAGGATGGGTTAGCGGAGGGATGATGGATTACTATCCTTTGTGCTCTCCATGTGCTTCAGGTTTGCTTGAGGGTACAGGTGAATGAGCATATAATCTGTAAGGAGTTACCTGCACCCACCCTGATCCGTGGGGGGGGGGGCACATGTCACTGTAGGGAACGGGAAACGGGCAGGGGAAAGGAAGCACAAGTGGTTGTGCCAAATGCTAACCAGAACATGAAACATAGAAACCAGACCCAAACCATCCATTGTCCATCTGTCCTAGGCACCGTTCTTCAACGTGCTTTTCTTTAAGGAGGAAAGATGGTTGTGACCTCCTGTCTACTGCTGACACTTTCCTTCCAGAGAAACAACTAGCAGAATTAAAGTGTATACAGTAGCTCATGCCTCTGTTAGCTCATTTGACTATTACTTACTCTAAGGAAAAATCCTGCAGTTCTGAAATCTGAGAATGTCCACTGGAGACTCACCAACTACTTAGCCACCAAAAATCAAGGTCACAGAAATAAAAAATATATTTTAAAATGTTAAAAAATTATTTAAAAATTTAAAAATGCTAAAACCAATGTCTATTTTAAAATAATTTTCAATCTATTTCCATAATGCTACAGGCAATTTCAGTTAGCAAGATGTGTAGTGCATTGAAAAAGAAGCAATCAAAGACATTGTCTGAAAAACAAATGGGATAAACTGCAAACAGCAATCACATCTTTCAGATATTCAAGATGAGCGCCACTGGTTTCTTGGTCTTAAATGGAAGATTTATGATTATGGAAATGATGCTAAATTCTACCTAAAAACAAATCAGAAAAGGCAAAACCAGACTGGTGCCTCCAGTAGAGTACCCAAACGAGGACAATCATGGCAATTTTGCTTTGCATCAGTTAACAGAAAACAGTTTAAGGGATAGCACTATATTTCTCGACCTTCATAAGCTTTTACAGCTTACAGTACTATTATCGTTTAAACTGTCTCTGGGAACAGTGTTTGAATTTCTTGTGTTTGAACAAAACCAAATCAATGTACCCCGCTCATGTAGGTCAGACCTGCAGCGAGCTGGGATTGCTGGGCAAGGTTTGCTTTGCAGCTCAGGCGGAGGGCTTGAATGGGTTGAGGGAGAACCTCTTCTATGTATTTCCCTTTCTGCAGTAAGCAAAAATGCCCCACTCTGAAAAACAGCATTTGTAGGTTGTCACAGGATAAAACAAACCTTAAAAAATAAGTCAAGCCTAACAAAGGGGCTGCTTCTTAATATGGCTAATGGCTCAGGTTCCTCTACAGACAGAGACGCTGTCTGACCTACTGCTCTAATTAGAGTAGTAGTGATGTTGACATTTGTGTTGTATAAAGCAGACATGTTAATAGCTGGAGGGAAAGCTGTCAGTGCCTCTAAAGATCACAGCATTCATGGCGATGCACGATGCAGCCTTTAAATATTCAAATAATCAATTCAATGTTTAACTTCTTTTACTGATAACAAGAAACAACCCCCAAATCAGAACACACACACCCCCCCAAAACCAACCCCAACTTCAGTTAGTGTTAATGCTGAAAGATTAACAGGCAATACATGAATCAGTTTTATTCTGTCAAGTATAGTATTTCCTTCCAGATTGTATGTAATCCAGTTTTGCCATGAAGAAACACAAGCAATTTATACTCTCTGGGTTTTTCACTTACTATTAAAATAATAACAGCCACCAGAGACTGTGGTTCATACATTCATATGTGTCAAGTTCACCTCAGCATGAAAACGATACCTCTTCTCGTTTATAAACACATGAAGTGAGTTTTAATTTAACTCTGATCTATTGCATCATATTCCCTTGACATGAGCCGTACCATTGCTACAGACAGGCACTTCACATTTTACAGATCAAAATCCCTGCAGTAAATCCTCTCTTTGCAGCGCCCAAGAACCCTAGAATGATGGAGAGCCCTTAATGCTGCGGCTCAATTAGCTCCAACCCCCCTGACTTTTTCCCCAACATGTGATGTTCTTAAGCCCACTTTTACCCAAGGTGAAGCTGAACGGACTGACAGGAGGTTTCATACTGCAGTCTAAGACCGAAGCTCTCCATTCCCACCTCCTGTATCCTGAGGAAAGAAGTCTCCTACTGGCGCGGAGATGGAGAGAGGCTCAGCCTCACTCATCACATCCCACAACATGCTGTTGGCTCGGCACAACCCATCCTGGACACTTTTAGAGCCTGTTTTGTAATTAATTTCTGTAAGTGGATAATTGAATCATTAAGCTGAAATAGAGCAATATGATAATGCACAAACCAAAAGCGTAACTCTTATTTAACTCACTGTTCAGTCCAGCCTTCAAAACCACTGCAATGCGATTGCTGCTGTCAATGACTTCTGAAGGAAACAATTTAACCTGGTAGGCACTGTGCTGTCCAAGCTTAAAAAAATTAAGAAAAAAGACCTTTACAATGGTATGTATTTTGTTTATATGTAGATTTCACCAAATGCCTCCCACTCCTTTTCTAATGCTTTTAATTTTTTCCCCAGCTTTTTAAGACTGTTCCACTTTCCTTCGCATGGCATCCCATGTGCCCAGCATTGCTCTAAGGGAAGGCACGTGAAGCTCCTCTGTCCTCCCCATACAGCTCCAACCACAGCACACGGACGTATATATATGAAAGGTAAGATGATCTTAAAACACATTATCGTGAAGCCTACAAACATGCTTGGAGGGTAGATTATGAGAAGACACTCCTCTGAATGGGGTTGCTTCAGTACAGTAAAATCTGTACCTTGTTTGTTGATAATCAAGAAAAATCAAGCCTGAAATGACACTCATGTATAAAGAAGACAAGGAAACAGGGCCACAGTACACTATACATCACAGCAGGGGAGGGAAAGTTAAGTTCGTGTCATTCACTCTTCGCTGCACAAGTGCTGCTATTCCCTATTGATCTCCACAATAACTGTAAATAGCCACAGAAAGCCATTTCCACCGCCAGGAAAAGGATGGAGGAATGCAGAAGAAGGAAGGAGATTCTTCTCCCTCAAATTTGTTTTATACTGACAGAAATCCATTGATCTTGTAGGAGGTTTTTTTCTCATTTGCAAGGACATATCCTTCCATTCCCTGAAATCCCCTGCTCCAAAAATTAGACTGTTTAAGCATAAACTGGGGCACTAGAGGCAGATACAACAAACACCAGAGGAAAGGGCAGACATACACACGGCAGCAGCAAGACACAAGGCCACAGCAGATGGTTTGCAGTTAGCACTAGGCAAGAGAAGGGAGCCAAGGCAGGTGATGTGGCAGGTAAATCCACATTAAAGGGGAGATGCTGCCCCATGTAAGAAGTGACCCAAGAAGGATGAGTTCAGAAATGCAAAGCTCCTGCTGCTGTCCGTGGAGTCACTCATCTCCTGCTCGCAGACAAAGGTCTCCCAAAGAATTAAGCTGAGACCCTGTCTTTGGAGAAGGGGCCAAAAGCAACAATCGGTTTTGCTCCAACAGGGAGAAGATTTTGGTGGAAGACTGCAGATGGATATTGCAATAGAGAAACTAAGGATGGTGCAAACACCTTCCCTGAGCATTTCCAGGGAGCAGCCTGTGAGAGGACAGAATCGGCCCACATAACGCCATCATGCACAGTTCAGCTAGGGCATTTAGACCGCGTTATGGTGGCATTCAAAGTCCCAGACCCACCTCCCACACGTCACCGGTTGGATTTGTCATAGCACGGGAGACGCCTCTTCCTTTCCACCACATCCTCTTTTTTTCAGGAGGAAAGCAGCTTTGCACAGTGGGCTCAGAGCTAGCAAAGGAACAAGCTATATTTATCCTAGAACGTTTGCAACTCCTGATGGATCTAGAACATACCATGGTAAAAAGAAATAAATGCTATTTTCCATTATTGCTGTTACCACTTGCACAAGCCAAGTGTTATAAAACAGCATCTGACGTGACAGTGCTTTACATAGTCCCTGCAGGGACAAACCACCACCTGGAAGAAAACAGGGAGGACTCAGGCCCTTTATTAATAGGGAGGCCCAAAAGACCCATATCTCAGTGAGAATGTTTTGCAAATTCATGGTACAAATTTGTACTCTGTCTCTTCTTTATCCGTTCAGCATGTAACTTGCACATGATTTCCAGGCATTACTATAAAACAATTTATTTCTCCAGACAATAGAAGGGAGCAGTAGGTTCCTCCAGAGCCAGCACTGCTTCTTGCTTTTAAGCTTGGCTAAATGCAACCATTGCAGACTATGGCAGCTGGCAGGCTCAGCCACAGAGCCTGCTGTGAATTACTGTTAACAAACACATTTGGTTTTATTAAGCCTTTCTTCTTCCTCCAAGTGTTATAGTCGTGGTTTCTGGAGTAATCACAGGCACTGTTTAGAAACATCCTGGGAATGAGTGCTTGAAAAGCCCTCACAAGGTTCAGCTCGAAATTGCTGAGGGTAGGGGTTTACTGGCTGCACCAGAGATGTACCTGCAGCCTACGGGGTCCGATGCTTCGTGGAGGGATCAGTCTCGACTCCACCGTCTTCAGCTGCTTCATCCAGGGTGTCCCCTTCCCTGTGAGGTTCCCCAGCCTACCTCCCTACCCTGGCAATAGGGCTTCCTTGACAGAAATCAATGTTGAAATTCAGATTAGTGTATCAGGGCAGCAACTCCTACTGTGCATGCTTTCAGACCGAATCAGCGATGAAGTAGAGACCACATATGAACAGAGACCCTGCATCTGTAGCTGAGTGGGAAGGGAGTAGCGGGAATGCAGAGGAAGAAACAACTTTCAGGGTTTCAGCTTCAAATTTTTGTCCAGAGGAGCTGGACCAGACCACATCTCCCCCCTAACACCAGTCATGTACATGAAGCACTAGTATTCACAGCTATCAGGATTTCCACTGGGAAATCTGAAAGCTCTCTTAACTTCCAGTGTTCATAAGGGGGCTGTGCCCATGGTGATGGAGAGGGCTGTGTAAAGGGTGCTGCAAGAACCCACACCAGGAAGCCAGCGTTTCGGCAGAATTACACGCTCACAACCCACTGTTGGGGTTCGGCATCTGCCTGAGCAGAGCCACCAGCAAACGGGGCTGAGGAGAAGGGACCGAGGCTGCTGGATGGTGTGCAGGGTGAGAGCAACATGCGGACCAAGTTTTCAAGAGGCCTCCGAAGTCGGACAATAAGTTTTGTATGTGCTGAGCCTGCCACGCCAAGAAGTGATGTTGCTTCACAGCTGCTGAGGCTGTGAGCCTACTGCCCTGCAAATGGATCTGCTTCTTCCATTGTCCTGAAATTCCAGGCTTGGCTCACACCACGTTTAATTAAGGTTTGAAGCTTTCTTTTTTTTCCCAAAAAGCCAATACTGAATAACAGCACTTCTGATTAGCCAGCAAAAGAGATGACAGTGCTATTGGACCAAAAGCTATAAGGCATCTGTAAAGTCACAAAAGGTACCAATCTGAGTACCAAGCTAATGCAGTAGAGGAAAATAGGTAATTGCAGGCTCATATATTATGGAGCCAAAGCAAATTACCTGCTGCTGATGTCTTTATAGCACTGATGCTGGGGGTGGAAGGATGGTTGCCAAATGGAAACCCGCTCAGCCTTGGGAACCAACTGACGTTCCTATACCCAGGAATCACATAGATGCTCACAGCAGATGGAAATTGATGGCTGTAATCTCCAGGAGGAGGATGCTAGCTGCACCAAGGCACCCCTGTTACCCACCCCATGTGGCATGACCATCAATCTGATGTGTCTTATTAGCACAATTCAAGGTTGCAGACCATTGCTGGAGAAAGAAGTAAAAAATCCACAATGTGCAATCACTGAGGGAAGCAGAGAAAGAGGATGGCAATTTTTGTCCGTCCACTGAATGAAGATACAACCCTTGAGCAGCTCTGAAGTTAACCCGTGGGTATTAGCGGGACACACGTATGTTTCTGTTCCTACAGCTACAGGCTGTGGTTCTCTGCCTGCCTGGTGCAGCATCAGTGCAGCTGGTTTTTACAATGCTGGGTCACATAAAGGGAAAAGAACGATACTGGAGATGACCTTTAGTGTAGCATCAAAGGTATATTTTGAAGAGTTGCATTTCCACTGAAATACTGTTCAGCTCAGTGCAAAATCAGTTCTGCGAGGTACTGAGTGATGGCTGGTGCTATGCAGGGAGCGCTGCGTGCTACATCCAGCTGCACGAGCAAGCAGAGCACACCCACGTGCCTCGTGGTCAGCACTGCCGGTTCAGGGGATTCAGGGCTGCCTTTGTCTCCCTCTCTGACTTTCTGGAAAAGACAGAATCAGGGCAACTAACTTTTCGCCATGTGCCGTGTTTGCTGCCAGCAGATTTTCTAGCATGTGCACAGCCACAGCAGCAGCCAGATTTTGCTCCCCCCCCTATATTTCCATGGATAAATAACCTAGCATACATCAAGATAAATTTATCTTGGGTGTAACCTCAGGAATGTCATTGTGGTAAGAACAGATATTATGTGGGCCAAAGTACAGATGAAACCGTGTCACCGGGGAAAATAATTTCAGATGTATTATTTCTCTCACAATTAATAGCCGCTAACTTTTTTAGAGGAAAGAAATGTTGAGAATATTTCACTAAATGCAAGTTTAAGAGAAAATAGAATATTGATTTTAGAGAATAATTTTCAAGTGCTTCTAATGATAAAACATTCTTCTGATACATAGTTCACAAAGATAACCCCAGGCCAGAGTAGGTGGAGACTAACATAATGATTTCATTGAAGCAGACAGAGTATGCATCAGTTTGAAAGCCGGCCTTACCATTTTCCTTCGTTGAGTCAGTAGCAGAATAGCATAATAGGAAAGCATTTTTTAAAATATCCACTGTGGCTGATACAGCTGAAAATATGTTCTGAAACAGCTCTGATGACATACAGAGTGATAGAAAGTGGCACTTATGATATAGCATGATTACAAACAGGAAAAAAACACTCAGAAGCCCATAATAAGACACACGGTTATGTTTGTGTTCTTTCATCTTGGTGTTGGTAGACACTGCTGCAGTGCGCTTCCCATCATATGAGGATATATTGTCTTTTACCCCAAGCCTAGCAGTAGTGGCACATTCTACTTTCAACGAATGGTCCTGAAAGGCTGCTTTGCTTTTAAAAAGGAATATGAAGGGACTAGAGAAGGACAAATTGGCTTGTCCTGAGCACCGTTTTGTAGTGAAAATCTGCCCTCCAATTTCATAGAGATGCTGTGGTTGAACCCCCTCCAGTGTCATCTTCCACAGAGCAGTCCCACTGCCAGGGCTGGAGGATCTTGCTTTCCATGTCCGGAGCCAGGTGCAGCGTTAAACACAATACATTATTCAGCTACCAGATTTCACTGCAGATTTGGCAGTTTGCTACGGTACAAAGGTTATTCAGCACACACTATTGCTTAGGAATCATTTGCCTATTCATAGCACATCATTTACATTTTCTGGAGATTTTTAGCAAGGTTGTTCTAGGCACAGTAGATATTATAATAAAACATTCAATACATATTGAAAAGTCACCAGTTCTTGTTTCATTTTTGCAGACTGAGGGGTGAATTTCAGGACAGGATGAAGCAGATGTATAATTTTGTATCCCTTGTGGTGGTCTCAAAGAAAGAGTGAATAACCATCATTTAAATCTGATGGCAAGCTCTCTCCAGCAACAAAGACATCCCTTCTGCATTGGAGGCATTTCTGAGGATTTTGCAATCTATGCCTTTTCTATATCCACCTCTTCTCCTCAGAGATCCTTTTGCCCATCTCAAACATTCATTTTGCAGCCACATCACACATCCACACCAAATCCAGTGTCTGAACTTGCACCCCACTCACCTTACTGTTAACAGAAAGGCTCTCCCCCTCCCCTAAGCCAAGGGGTATTGACAGTTTCCATCAAACTATGTTTGTTTAAGCAGAAATTGTAGATATGAAAATGAGAAAGAAAAAACCCAGAAAGAAAACTACAGCAGTGTGGCATCATTGTGAGGTATGCCCTAAACAGATAAAAGCTGCTGTTGTAGAGATCATGAGTAATTTTTACAAAGGAGAAAGTAAAACTTTACACAACCCTACAAAAAAAAAATTCCTTCTGTGAAATCTTAGTCTTTTCATGTATGCTGTCCTCTCTGTATGGACTCCTCTGCTGCCTTATGTATGGGTTTACTGCTGCCTCGAATACTGTCAGAGTTCCCCATGTTTCCAACGGAGCAGGTAGTCTACTGCCAGCAAGCTCTTTGGGAAGGGAACAGAGAAGAGAATCCTTCCCTCTCTCCCAAATACAGCACTGTCCATCAACAGGACTCCTCTCTTGACATCTCTCAGGGACACAGTATGGGAGTGCTTTTAATTGTTTGCCTCTTGGCTGATGTGCTACAGTCTTTGCTTGGGAAGAGCAGGTAAAGAAGCATGGGAGGAAACTTCTGTGGTTTGTGGTAGTTCTTAGCACGTTGGTTTTACTGAGGGTTTTTTTTTCTGTTTTAATTAATCTC
This sequence comes from Pygoscelis adeliae, assembly GCF_000699105.1. Classification (NCBI taxonomy): domain Eukaryota; kingdom Metazoa; phylum Chordata; class Aves; order Sphenisciformes; family Spheniscidae; genus Pygoscelis; species Pygoscelis adeliae. Next base: position 4,821,449 of record NW_008824031.1, read on the forward strand.
TTCTGTCTCGCTGTCAGCTCTGAAGCAAGTCTTCCTGCACAGAAACCCCAAACTTTCCATTGCACAGAGACATCAGGCTACACCACCCAAGACTAAATCCTACATGCAGTTATTTCCAGTTGGTGATGCCAGAAAACTCACCCAAAGCCACCATGCAGGTGAGTGGCGAAGCCAGAATCAGACCCAGGAGCTCCAGTCCACCAGGCCAAAGCTCAGATGCAGATTGCAGCGCCATTCCTCCTCTCTCACCCTTTTCAAACAAACCACTATGCTTATAGGAAATCTCACCCCAAGCCCTAGACAGCTACATGTGGCAGAAGAAGGGAAAAGAGAAATAACAGTAGTAACAGGAGACAACTATGATCTCTAAAGTTTCACCATCTGCAAACTGTATTTCCTAACAAGGCACCTCCATAAAAAGAAAAGCCTTTTTAACAATGCTGAGGATTAAACCCCAGTCAAATCTGACAAATAAAAGCTTATTCAGAAACTCTGATGTATTTCTTGGGATTAATGACACTTGAAAGCAGAACAAACCACTGCACTACAATAAACAACAATAAGGAGAAATCAGCACTTAATGGTGATTTATTTCCCTTACAGAAAATGGAAAAATTGAACTATTTTGGATGAACCAAATCAAAACCATCATTTTGGGCTATAACAAAACTTTTATTTCAAATTAAACTAAAAACTAAGTGTCGCTTTCCAATTTGGGATGCTTTAAGACCTTTCTAATGAAAGCAAAGGCTAGTTTCATAATGGGACTTAAGAGCGTGATTTCACAACCACTGCTGAAGCTGCCTTGGGTCTACACTGCAGGTCTCTGTCCTGGCCATCTCTCTTCCCTGGAAGCAAGAAATCCTTGCAGAGATGCAGTGAGCTGGGGTGGGTGCTGCAGCCTGGGGTACCATGTCCCTCCCCCCCTGCTCAGGCTCCTTTCAAGCACATGTTCATCTCCATGTGGGCCCGCAGGTTGTTCTTCCCAAAGCAGTAAGTACACGGGTTGATTTGTATCGCTGATGTTAATTATGATTTAAATCAGTAAGATTAATTAAAAGAGGGTTTCCTGCACTATCTCCATTTTGGTTTGCTTTTGTGCTTTTTAAAGCTGTTTTCCCAAAGGAAACTCTTATTGGTTAGAAGAAACTTGGTGCTTTCTTAGGTGATCAGGAGAATACATTATTCAGTATCTAAACGCAGTAAGTAATTAGACAGATTAAGCATACCTTTATTCAGAATTTTAATCTTTACATTAACTTAGGCAAAAGTACATTCTGCCTTTCATAGATTTTTTTTTCCTGGTTTTGATTTGCCACGCTGTGTAGTGATGGAAATTTGAATTTTAATTCACAGCATACAAAAATAAGCTTACATAACTTGCTCAGTGCTATCTAAAAATTAACTTTAAAAATATTACAAAATAGAGATTAAGTATCATCTGACATCACACCAAACTGACAGACTCTAAGCTTCGTCTTCTCCACAGCTTTAGAGCTAGCAGATCTCCTTGATTACATTTTTATTCATAATTAGAACACCAGGGAAAAAACCCCGAAACTTTATGCTTATTCTATTCAGTTTCCAAATTTTGAATTCACATTATTCAAGCGATGCAAGTGAACTAACAGGAATGAATGCAGCCCTCTCTGTACTTCTGCAGGAAGAGGCAACAGTAGTTTAACACTTGAACGCAAACTACTTTCAGACTTCCACCTTTTCTGGGAGTAGACACTCTTTGTAACTTCAATACTCATCATGTCGCACTGACTAAAGTATTCTTAAGTGAAGGTAGATTTTAACAATTCTTTTTTAAAGATATTAAAAAAGCAAACAAAAGCCTTTATCCAGCCAAGCAATGAGCTGTGCCACACACTGACAAAGGCCCTCAGACTAAAAAATATAAAATACAGTTTATACATTACCTTTTACATATTTGTGGCTTATCAAAGGTAAAACTGAACCCCTAAATCGTACTAGTAGGCTGCCTTCTTGTATTGGCTTTCCACCTTGGGTGAATTACCATATTACTTAGTTTTAATAATAGCACATATTTGACAAAAGTTTTCTCTCTTGTTTCAGAATAAGACCTAAATATTGACTTCATTTCCATAGTTCACATTTACGAAGGTACTGATTTCTGATTTCATTCATGATTTGCCACCTGATGCTGCTTCTAACGAAGTACCAGGTAAAGAACCTTCTCCCAACCTCTGAAGCTGCTCAGCCATGGACTGACATGTAGCTATAGAAGTATTTCAACATCTGTAGCAAGACTTCAAGGAGAAACCGCATCTCTCGCATCTCCCACCTTTTCCAAACAGTGTTCAGAATAACGATCAGGTAAGCAGATCCACTGAAGGAAGAAGATAATCTAATAATGGCTTTCTCAGCCTACAATTCTTCTAACACCTGTTTTTCCTGCTGTGTTTCATATTTCAAAGCTCTTTTAAAATAAAAGATAGCGCTATTTGCTTAAAGTCCTCATTTTAAACAAGCCTGCTGAGTATGCCATTAATAAAGTCCCACTAACAGAGACACCAGGATAAATACAAATAATTACAAACACACTACACAAGATCAATTTTAATCCCCAGTTAATGCCATTACCTTCTCTATTTGTTTCACATTTAACTGTTGTCTTTAACTGTCTGCTCATTTTTTTAATCCAATTAAAAAAATCCTGAGAATAAAGCATTTTGCTTTTTATTTCTTAACTCAGCCGACACCAGACTGGCGATACCCTCCCATCCAAGCCTTCTCTGCTGGCTCATGAGACACCCTTCTTGCAGCAATACACTTGACGGACATGCAAGATAGTTCAGCCGCAACTAGTGCCTGGAAGAGCTCTAACGGGTCCTTCATTAGGACTTGTAGATTGAGTTTCACTCTCACCAGAAGAGAGTGCCCAGCCAGCACATGCAGTGCAGGAACGAGACCTGCCAAAGAGCTGATCCAGGGTCTTGTGCTGCTCAAGCTCTTCAGAACGTCATGTGCAGTCCAGCTGCACAGGATCACTCCTGCAGTGCCATCCCAACACTTCTCCTACGCAACTTGCTCCCCCCAGCACTGAGCTGCTATACGCATGTGCCACAGAAGTGGAGATCTGCTAGCTCTAAAGCTGTGGAGAAGGCGAAGGTTAGAGTCTGTCAGTTTGGTGTGATGGCAGATGATACTTAAGTCCTGGTTAACGGGGGAGGTCCCGGACAACTGGAGGCTTGCCAATGTGACACCCACCTACAAGAAGGGCTGGAAGGAGGATCCAGGGAACTACAGGCCTGTCAGCCTGACCTCGGTGCCGGGGAAGATTATGGAGCGGTTCATCTTGAGGGCGCTCACAAGACATGAGCAGGACAACCAGGGGATCAGGCCCAGCCAACACG
>NW_008824031.1:4825798-4834800 GCF_000699105.1 Pygoscelis adeliae
GGCTGCCCAGGGAAGTGGTTGAGTCACCATCCCTGGAAGTATTTAAAAGACGTGTAGATGCGGCGCTTAGGGACATGGTTTAGTGGGCATGGTGGTGTTGGGTTGACGGTTGGACTCGATGATCTTAGAGGTCTCTTCCAACCTTAATGATTCTATGATTCTATGATTCTAAGTTCCCCTGCCTCTTGCAAGTACTCCACCAGCCTTTTGCAAAACCAAAGGCAGCATTTGCTTCCTGGGATATCTCGTGGGAAGAAGGCAAAACTGTTCTTGGGTTACTCCAGCCAAGCAACTGGCATGTTTGTAGGTTTGCTCCCCGCAGCTTGGAGGGAAGAGAGGTAAGATCGGGGAAGGGACATGGGGAAAGATGCAGCAAGAGGGCATCTGCAGGACAGATTGCTGAGAGACAGAAAGAAGGGGTCACTGCTTGTTAGAAAGAAAACAAGTGAGGTTTTTTGGTTTTGTGTTAATCTAGTTGTCCTGGGTCAAATCCAGTGGAGGCTGGCCAACTTCCATTAGCTAAGCAGCCGGCCCACTGCATATTCCATTTGGGGATTGCTGTTTCATTTCTAGAGGCCTTAAAGACACCTGCTAGAGCTCTCTGCTACCGTGGCCAAACATTGCGTACAACTAAAAATATGCTTTAATTATTTAAATGAAACTTTTAACAGACTTGTGTTAAAGGGCTTGTGGACCGATGTCAACAGCAGAGAATCTCTGTTTACCCAGACAACAGGTGCAATGGAAACAAGGATGCTTCCCTCCCTCAGCACATAGCAGGGTGCTGGCAGCAGAAGGAAAGGGAAAAACCCACAGGATAAGACAGGGCAGGTCTGAAGGATCAAGAAGGCCAAGAGGAAGAGATTTCAACCTCTCTTCCCCAGCTCCTTGCTATCCCAGAGGATGAGATCCCACATTCACTCTTGACCATGAGATAAGATGATGCTCTTTGGCATGAAGATGTTGCTAGATGATACATTTTTAGGAGATTTTCCAGTGCAGAAGTCTCCTTCTGGACCACACCCCAGCATTTCTCTTGCTCCGTGACCCTGCATTCCAGCCATGCTGGATGGCTGGTCACAGACCAGCTGCAACTGTCAGATCCCAACCTGCGAGGAGCCCTGCAACACAGCTCTGTAGGCATGTGAGATGCGGCACAGCTGCAGGGAAGTGGGAAATGGGCGTCCAAGGCATGAGTCACACATTCTCCATGCAGGCTGCACACTAGGGAGACAGCCCAGTCTTGTTTCTTCTGTTTAACCACTGCCTTTACTCACTGCTGTTTGGAGCTATCTACCTCTTCTACACTTAGGCCGTACACCTTGCTCTAACATAACCCATGCTGGCAGGCAGATGATGCGAAAGGGAAGGAGCGAGAAGTCTCATCTTGCAAAGAAAATTTTGTGAGTTTAGTTCATTCCTCCAACATGAGCATTTTGGGGGAAACAGGAGTCCAGAGACTCCAAGTCCGGTCCTTTTTAGACAAAAAGCCAAAGAGATCCTGGAAGCAAAGTGCCATGGCTGGCAAACCAGAACAAGAGTTCCAGGAAGAAAGAACAGAGGCTGTGTGAGTGTGTCCTCGCAACACCAAATATAATCCACACAGGACTCTAAAACATGTTAGAGCAAGAATATGAATAGATGTTTAAATAGACTGTTGCTATCTAGTACATCTCCCAAATCTAATCAGAAGTAACTGATACTGCAAAAAGCCTATTGCAGTGGCATCAAATGTAGCATTTAATAGTCAATTTGCACAAGCTATCAGTTTCTTTCTCCCTTTTCGAATGTGTTCAGTTGATGTTTCACATCAGGCCCTGCTCCTGTCCCAGTCCATATTCACCTCAGTTTGTGACCATATGGAGACCTCTGTCTGCCTCCCATTCCCCCTTTTCTTTCACCTACCACAGCAACAAAATCTCCAGGGTGTTTCTTTACTCACAGTGTTGGACTGCGGCAGATGCACATCTCTGAAAGTAAATACAAAATACCACCAAGCATCTAGATAGGCGAGTGTGCTTACCCAACCTCTACCACCTAACCTCATCATTACAGGGAGCTTCACCAACCAGTCTTCGGGGTTGCATAATCTTCAGATCGGATTCATGGAGCAGCACCCCGAGTTAACAAAACTGTCCAACAGGAGAGTAACTTTGTACATTAGTTAAATTCAGTTTGATGAAGCACTGAAGACATGTTTAAGCCCCAAGCTATCACAAAGCTTTGAAGCACATGCTTTGAATTGAAGTATGCACTCAAGTTCTCTGTTAAACTGGGTCCGTGTCCTGATTTGAATCCAACTCTTCTCACCTAGCACTGAGTTCATGGAGGCCACCTGATCAGCTGGAGAGCAAGACTAGCAGGATTTGCAAACTGAGGATCAGATCCCTTACTTCCCAAGGACAAAGGGGTTAAATTCATTAGTGTAAGAGGTGCTCAAATACAAATATAATGGAGGCAATGTGAAATCTCAAAAACTAACAGTCAACAGGACAATTTGCTGACAAGTCAAGAAATCTTTATCTAAACTGCTGCTGTGCCTCATGAGGACATTTGCAGGCAGAATACAGTAGCAACAGTTACAATTACTTTTAAGCAGGAAGATGCACAGGAAATGTTAGACACATTTAGATTAGTTAAGGACTTGCTACAAAGCCTGCTGAAGCCAATGGGTCTGAGAACAGTCTTAGAAACCCAAATTTAGGTACCTTGTAAAAAAAAAAAAAGAAGATGAATGTACTTGTGATCCATGACTGAATGCAGCTAAAGGGAACTGGTTTTCCTAATTATATTTATCTGAAGAATCTTTTTGATTTAAACACTCGCATAGCTGTAACAATGTTATCTAATTTTGGCAGAGCAGAATACAGTAGACTGACTAAAATTAGGTTTGCAAACATGCACCAAGAGACACAAGGCTTCACATGACTCATCTACTTCTCTAACTAACAGCCTCCCTGATAGACTAATGGAGGAATCCTCAACAAGGATAATAATTTTCTCAATAAAGGCAGAAGATTTAAAGTAACCATGTTATGAGCAATAAGAAGATACTGTATTTGCCCCGAGGTAGCACATTCATTTTCAAGACATCTAGCAACAGAAAACCTCTTATCTGGATAAAGTACTTTTAAATATTTTCCTGGAAAGGTAGTTAAAACTGAACGAATGTGTTAAAGCCTATATATCCTCACCTCCTGCCACAGGTGGGCTTTGCTGGGAAGTCACATTATAAAGCAGTGTGACATGTAAATATTCAAGCAACTTTGTCCAGGAGGGGCAATCCAAAAGAAAAACGCCTAAATAGAAGCTGTTTTCTAAAGAAGAATGTCTCATCCTTAGTAGGTTTACACCCCAGGCGTCTCACTATCCCCATTTTGCAGACAGGGAATCTGTTTTGCCCAAAGTCACCCCAGTGCTAGCACAAACCTAGGAAGAAAACCCAGGTCTCCCCACTCCCAATCCACTCACCACATCCCACCATGTCCTTTCTGAAACCCATCCTGACTCTAGGCCTCTATAACAGGGGTGGGAATCAGAATAAATCCGACAATGTTCTGCACTAAAATGCTGAAGTTGCCGAGATCAGTACTTTCTACCTTAGTTTTTCAAACTCAGAGAAGAGCTCCTACATGCCATACATGCCTCAAGCTCTCCAAAGGCTGAGACAAGACACAACACTGCTAGAACAGGCTCTTCTTATCAGTGCCTCTAAGACCATGCAAGCAGGCAGCAAGATTACGATAATCTGAGATGCAGGGGGGCTTTCTGTGATGATACATTCTAGAAAATTTGACCAGTTAATCAAAACAACACTGGGTGACGCACATCGGTGTAGAAAAGACAAATTGTTTCATGGACAAGGATGGCAGAAGGAAAAATATTGTGCCTCTCGTGCAAACAAGAAGTGCGACTTCAAGTTTTGTGCATACAACTCAGTTAAAATTCATCCCGTCACTAATAAAGCTCTGATCGTGCCAATGCGGAAACTAAGTTCAGCTTAGTTGACTGCTATCTGTCCAGATGAGTTTTATAGTCTCTGCACAACCCCACGCTGCCAGGGAGCATCAGACAACAGTCTACCGATACATAGGCAACCACATCCCCACTGACAGGTGCAGGAGGTTTTACTAGCACTTTTGAAGTCAATGATAGATAGCTGACGGGCACAGAAGGTAGGCAGAAATGACAGCCCTGGGGCTAAAAGTGATGAACTGACAGCTGACGGGGCTCAGGGAGGGATGAAAAATGATCCGCACCAAGGGAGGAAGTCTTGGGGGCTTAGACAGGGAAGGTCATGGAAGAAGACGGAGTGGTTTCCTACTTTCAGAAGGATTTAGAAGTCCTAGACTAAACTTTTCATGCCACTTACCTACCTACGTTCTATTTCTGGCTAGACTCTTGGGTCTTTATTCTAGTAATGGCTTCAAATTGGGCAGCCAGAAGAGGGAATGGGAAAATACCCACAACTACTCCTTGTACTGTACTCCCACAGGTTTATCTACTCTGGTACCCCATGTCCTCCCTCTTCCCACAGGCTCTTCAGTGCCTTCTGTGAGGAGCCCTCCTCTTGGGAACAAGGCAATACAAAACCGCCCTGGTCTTTGAACTGCCAGGGCAGGCTATGAAGAGCTCCTGATGCTGGAGGCTGCAGAAGAGAACAGGCCTGTATAAAGCCTGAACATTGTGATAAGAAGAAGGAAAGTTACTGTTTAACTGGTTTAATTGGTGTAATTGGAGACACCGTGCCTCTTTTTATTGTTACAGGAATATGAAATGGTTACATCTCATTCTCTCTCCCGCCTTACACCCAGAAACATAACAGCACCAACATTTCACTGGCTGGGAATAATTCCATTTTCTCTGCAAGCAAAAAGTCAAGAAACTTTGTATTTTTAAAAGAGAAAACAGAGATTAGACTTGACATTTAGAGGCTTCCAAAACTGGCAGGCCCCAGGGCCAGGGACTTTGCAGTCCCTAGAGGGCAGCTGTGCAAATTCAAAGAAATGAAGTGCAAGGAAATTGTGTAAGTCAACCTCCTCTTTTGCAGCAGGGAGAGAAAGACCAACACTTCCATGCTTCACTGGGCAAGCATTCATGAAGATGAGTAAAATATTATAATCAAAAGCCCAGTCTTCACAAGGAAACGCGCTGAGGCAGCTGTTCTCCATCCCAGCTTAAGAATTCAACTCTACTGGTCCCTTTAGAGGAGCCCTGACACAAGCACGTTACCTTCGGCTTTCTTTTCTTACATGACTTCACAACCCTTCTTATGTCTGTAGATGAATAAAACCTCTTCACATAGCCACTGTCATTTCACTTGCAGACTTAGGCAGCAATCTCACAGTGGGGAGTTGAGTCCAGCAAGCCAGTGACTGCATCTTTTCTTTCTGAAGGAAGTGCAACACAGCGTTTTCTGCTAGAAAGAAGGCTCGGTTGTTCAGTACCTCTTGAACATGTGCTTCTAGAAGAAAAATATCTGGCACTATAATTAAGGGTCGGGTGCTTAACTAAATATTCCTTTTGTCAGCCATTCATTTTAAAATGAGAATTTGTTGCCACATTATGCCATTTTAATATTGGATTGCCCTCAACCAGAACATCTGTGTACTTAACCAGCTGCTTTAAACAAGTGCCTTCTTTAAAACTAAGTCAAACAGATTATGTGTTTTATTATAGCTAAATTTCACTGTGAAGTTCATTCTCTCTCATGCCTTAGTTGGCAAGAAGAGAACTATCAATTCATTTCCAAATTAAACAAAAAAACAAAAACCAAACTACTCTTAGTAAAGGGACAGCAACTGGTGCCTTATAACTGCGATAAAGATATTAGCACAGTAACATTAAAAATTATTTACATATTCATCTGCTTAATATTTGATATGACAGTTGGAAGCATGTCCCAGTAAACAGCCAAGTTCAGTCACTCTGCAACTGGCAAGAACACGGGAGAAGAGATCAGCTCCTGGGACATGTGCGTAATTGTAGCCTCCAGTTCAACATAGGCTCAGTTGCTGTAACTATTGATTTAGGATATTCATGTGCACTTTTAAAAGCATGGCAGCATCTCTCAGAGTATGCAAAATCTCATCTCAGAGATGCAAAAGCTTAGTCAGGTGTAAGAAGGGATATGGGATTTTTATTCCTGGAGCTCAACTTTTAAAACAAAATTATCAGTTATCCTTGTGAGAAGGGATTTAAAATGTAAACTGGATGTAAGGGGCTCATCTGCCCAAGTTTTCAGAAAGCATGAACCATGCCCAAGCTTCATGCTTAAGCTGTTTGCTTTTCTTATTCCCTGCTATTTCACTGGTTATTGAATTAAAAGTCGGACCCAGGACAGGAGTAAAGTAGTACCGTATGGGAAAGATCCCCAGTTACTCTACACAAAGTGCCAATAATTTGAGACTTTTACAAGATTATGTCAACAGGAGCACAGGGATTATTTTCTTGAAGGGAAATTCCTTTTTAGTGTTTGGGAACTACTGCACCAGTGAAACTAGACTGGTCTAGGATGACATTTCAAACAAAACACTTAGGAAAAACAAGTGATTTCAGGCAAATGTCAGCTATCCCAGCTTCATTAGTTAATTGATTCAAAGTATAAAGACAATAACACCCAACTGAGATGACAAAAGTTACAGGCTGTCAGTGTAAGTCACAGACCAGGAGAAGCTCAGCATACACTTTGACATATCCACGTTTGTGTTTCAGTTGTTTACTACACCAGGAACCTTCTTAAATCCCCTGCAATTCTCTCCACAATTTCTCCAGCATCCCAATGGGCAGGTTGGTAGATCATGAACGAAGCTATTCTCAGAGTCTTCTTCATTTGGATAGGTTTTACTACCCAGGCACAAGTAGCTCTTCAGACTTTTAAATACATCTTTCCTTTGGAAAGCTTCCTGACACCACAGTACAGACATTTCTGTGGTTTAGGTGCTATTACATGTCCAAAATAGAGCCAAAGCACAAAAAATGCTGGCAAACTACAAGGCACATCATATAACTTAGCATACAAGGAGGGTTTTTATAGTCTGTATGAATACATAGGGACATGAAGTATCAGTTAGGATAAATTAACCTGAGAATATTGATGTAGTAGTGCTTAGGGTACCCCCGTAACGGTGAGCTTCAGATGGCACAGCATCATGGGCACTGCATTAGAAATATATTTGAAGGAGAATTTAGAGTAAACTTAAAGAACAAGAACATCCCAGGGGATGCAGTAAGCATCAGAGAAACAAAGAACAGAACTGCTAATTGTTCACTACAAGAGGATAGTAGGTGATCTTGTTTGAAGAGGTGCAATCAGAGCTGCGTGAAACATCCCAAGTAACACTGAAGCCATGCTGTATTTTCCTGCTTGTACCCCAGTCACAAGCCAAATTCTGTCTTGACTAACACCACATTTTACAAGGGAGCTTATTTACTCCATTTCCTGAAATAAAAAGATGCGTTCAAGCAATAAACCGAATTCAAAGCTGTGATCTCACCCAAGTCAATGAGACAGTACCTGGGTCATTCTCATGTTTGTTCCCTAAAACTGTAGTTAAATCTAATGGATGTTAAAACACAAGGGCCAGAAGCTGGAATAAAGATCATGAGAAAATGAAAGTGCCACATGCAAAACCCGACTATAAAAAGGGTAGACTGCTGTAAGCCACAGTGTGGGCCAGATGATGTATTAGAGATGCTTACACTGTCCTGAGTTCTGCTTCACCTCACCCAGCCCAGACAACCTCTAAGTTTCAGTTCTTCATTTGGACTCCCTTAAAATCAGGAGAAATAGAAGTTTTTCTAGCGCATGCTTCATCTACTCCTAAAGTAGGTGGCTAAAACAGGTCAGATGAATCACGTTAGCAGCAGCTTTTTCTCTCCATTGATTATACAAGGAGCCTACAGGGACCACGTCGGATGTAGACATTCAGAGTTAGGGGACATGAAGCCCGTCTCAGACATCTGCACAACTGCATCCACAGCACTGCTTATCCTCTCATGGCTGAAAGTGGGGCTAATTTCCACTGCAGAAAAAAGCCAAAAATAGAAGGCAACCAGCCTTCTGAAGACTGATCTCAAATCTGAATTCCCAACAAGCAAGGTCTTTCTTTCCATTTCAAACATTTGAATTAAGACTATGGGTTGTAAGAGTCTGAGTCATGATCCCTATTCCCTGCACTACATCTAGTCTGGAATCTGACATTTGGCATGTCATTTAACCTCATTCTTCCTACTAACTGCAAAGTAGTGAGAAAGTAGTGAGTGTGAGAGGGAGATAGATTGGTGGAGCCACACCATACCATCCCTGAGGCAAAGGCAGCAGATGGAGGCTCCACAAGAAGGATCCCCTACCCTCTTCTGGTATTTTAACTGCACCAAGTTCCCCTTACAAGTTAATTAAATAAATCCTTTTTCTAAATAGTTATACTAGGATGAAACAATAAAACACGAAGATTAGTAAAGAAGGATCAGGACTTCCATATTTGTACTCTTAAAAAAAATTCTCGCAATCTGATCTTTTGAGATGTAGTCTTACTTCTCGTTTGAATGGTGATCTTCGATGTGTTTTGAGGCAGCAATATCACTTCATAAATGATCTGGATAACGGGGAAGAGTATACCCTCAACAAGTTCAGGGGAACAGAGGGCCCTATATGCTGACCGGACCCATCCTACAGGGAAGTCTGCTGCCTCCCTGAGGCCCGGGTCCGAGACATTACTAGGAAACTCCCTGGTCTGGTACGGCCTTCGGACTACTACCCGCTGTTGGTTATACAGGCTGGCAGTGATGAGGTTCCAGAGAGAAGTCTAGAAGTGATCAAAAGGGACTTCAGGGCACTGGGGCGACTGGTTGAAGGGTCAGGAGCACAGGTAGTGTTTTCCTCAATCCCTACAGTGGCAGGGAAGAATACTGAAAGGAACAGGAAAACACTCCTGATCAACACGTGGCTCAGGGGCTGGTGCCATCAGAGGAATTTTGGCTTTTTTGATCATGGGGAGGTT
>NW_008824031.1:4837563-4842423 GCF_000699105.1 Pygoscelis adeliae
GTCACCATCCCTGGAAGTATTTAAAAGACGTGTAGATGAGACGCTTAGGGACATGGTTTAGTGGGCATGGTGGTGTTGGGTTGATGGTTGGACTCGATGATCTTAGAGGTCTTTTCCCAGCCTTAATGATTCCATGATTCTATGATTCTAAGTAGGGATAATTATAAAAATTCTGCAAGAACACTGAGTCTTAATTGATGAACATCGTTAAAGTGTTCTGGGATTCCAGTGCCTTTCATCAAAACAGAGATACTATTAACTATCATATGAACACTATCCTGATTACCATTACAAAGACAGCATTTATCTGATATTTACCTTTAAAACAGCTGAAATTAATTTGCATGTGCTTTTTATTTGGATAGTCCTTCTCAGTGGTATTCACAGGCCTGTTTCTCTGGGATTTGTATCTTCTGAGTTTACCACCATGTTTCCTTTTTTGCTGCCTGTTAAAATCAGGTACTAATGAAAAAAATAATTTTAGGCTTTCTGCCTAAATACAGCTATATATAAATAGATCTCTCTATATATAAATGCCCACACATTCTGCCATTAAGTTTAGCAGACAAATAGATTTGAATTTCGGTAATGTAAACAAATTGCAGCCTTTTGCCAAATCTAATGGACAAATATGAATAATTCCTGTCTAGAAGCCACACTTGAATCACTGTACACAGTAACTTGGGCTAGAAATCAAAACAAAGTGTCATTGTCTCCATCTTCTATTCTCACAACCCCAGCCAGGAAAGCTCAAGGAAAGTGCTCACATAATACAAACGCTTTCATTTTAATGTGAAAACACCTTCCATTTACAGCATGATACAGAAATACAGACCCAAAAATATATAGACATGTAAGTATGTACATGTATATATATACACACACATACAGTCATGCTTCAGAGGGAAGGTATCCTTGGACCAAAGAGACCCACAACAGCAGGGGCACTGGAGCCAGGATCTCGCTCGTTAGTGACACTCTCAGGATTCAGAACACCCTGTACCTCCACTTCTCTGGCTTTAACACATGGATAAGTAGCTTCCCTTTTCTTCCGCATTCATGGATGAAAACACCTCTGCTCATTTTACTTATTGCCACATAATAGCTCTCACCAGAAAAAGCCATGAGACTGATACTGCACATGCCCCAGCACCTTGCGCAGAGCAAAGAGGGATGAGTTCCCGTGGCTTGCAGAAACCCTGGGGCACCCCACCAGCAAGGCAGGCTGCTGCCTCCGCATTGCCATGTTGAGGGGAAGGAGACAGCAAGGAAAACTTTTGGAGGAGTGCGAGTGCCGAGACAGACTCCTGCAGCCACACTCATGACATGAAGGATACACTCCGCAGCAAAAGCAACCTGCTGACAGCAGTGGAGATCAGTTTCAGCCCAGTAACTCACCAGATGTGAATTTTCCCCTGTCCCCACAAAGCTGTGATCACATCACTGCTCTGCTGCCCCTTTTTGTTTAAACGGAGACCCCCCCTGCCCTGTGAGAGCTCCCAGCCCTCGCACAGGGCTGTCCTCAGTGAGGAGCAGGCACAGCTCCTGGCAGGTTCCACTCTGTAGCACTCGTGGTCTGAAGCACAGCGCCCCATGTCCGCAGGCACACATGCACCGTTTCTGGTAGCATCTGCACTAAATCTCAGCATTAGAGACAAATCCTCAGTTCTCTGGCACAACTGTCACTGTCAGATTTGATCTCCTCTCAAGGTTACAGAGATTTTGGACTGAAGACCAGAGTCTGCACACTAAATACCGACTACAAAAAACCAGGTGACTCCTCTGGCCCATGTTCCTGGAAGTTCCAGGAACTCCCCAGAAGTGGTGCACATTTCTGGGGGTTGCAGCAAGCGCTGATGTGAGAGGCTGCGATTCCAGCAAAGCCAGTGCACCTGCACCTCTCACTTGTCCACCAGCTCTGTCCCCACTTGCCTCAGCTTGCTTGAACATCAAAGTAAAACTCGAAGTGACAAGCAACACCTGTTTCCACAGCTATTTTCCACACCCAGCTACATCTAATCCTTGCTTCATTGCCTCCTTTAAAGTTTAATAATGGTTTCAATGAGCAGCCTTAGTCAAGTTTCTGACTTTTTTACTTAATGCTTCCATGGCTGAGCTCAGACATCTGAAGGAATCTGGGTTTAAATAATCTGCTCAACACAGAAAGCCCTGGAAATACACTTTCTGCTCATCATCATCTTAAACCACGAGTGCAAAGCTGCAGTACGGTGTATATTTTTCCACTGTAGCAATGCAGTGGCAGGGGTTTGCTTCCCTTGCATTGGATTTTTCTTAACAGCTCGTCTACCATGTGGACTTAGGAAAATATAAAACAGGATGTATGTCTCAAAATGCATTGTTAAAATTCAAGTTTCTATTCATGGTACTCACCAAAAGGCTCTGTATCATCCTTTTAAAGTACTGAGAAACAACTAAAAGACCTGACTGAGTTCATAGATTAGTTGTTTTAATTTACATACACATAATTTACATATGTGCAATTTACAGATAAGGATTTTAAAACCTCGGAGGTCCCAAGAATGTGAATTAATTTGGTGAAGTGTGACTAGCTGAGTGCTGTACATGGATCACAACACATACTGGGGAAACTGATGGGGGGAAACCCCCAAGAAGGAAAAGTGTTGCGGGCTCTCCGACATTGGTGGCACCCCAAACGTGGCAGTCCCTGCGTGTGGGAGCAAGCAGCAGCTGCCTGGCTCCTGCCTGCGCCCCCGAAATGAGGCTTCCATCCTCGGCATCCCCTGGTCAGCCAGAGCGACCTCAGATCCTTCAGACAGAACAAACCAAAAAAGCAAAGCAAAACACATTCCAGACCTCAGAAGCCAAATCGTGCATCTACAGGGAAAACTGGTCCGTATCTGACCCCTTGCTCTCCCCTCGCCCACGCGTGCAACAGCAGCCAGCTGAAATCCCTGGTATTTGGCAATCGAGGTTACCCTGACGTAGACCCGGGGTCACACAAGCGTGGCCGGAGCTCAGAAGGGACATGGGAAGCTGTAGGGACTGAGCTCACACCCACACCCAACACTTGTGCACTCACAGGCATAGATGCGATCCTTTCTGGGGGCAGAAAATTGTACCTGAAAGGAGCACAACTGCAGCGGGGGCTGAGGCGATGTCAAGTGCACGGCGTCCCCCTCTGAACAACCCCTCCGTTTCCTAAGTCTCAGTGCTAGGAAATCACATTGTATTTCAGGACTGATTTTCTCTTACTTCAACCTTCAAAACTAGGATATTTTTACATCTTTGTCAGCAATGTCAGGATTTTTCACAACAATTCAGCCACCTTTTTCATGTAAAATTACCTAGATAGATACCTTACATGTGCTGTACCCTGCGGGTACTTCATTTTCATCTTCTTCTGTAGCAGGACATTTTTTTCCTCCTCCTTTTCACAGTGCACTTTATAAATAGTTTAAATAAATGCTTATCTTTGTTTAATGAGCCTGTGCTGTCTGAGTAAGTTTGGAAAATACCATTAGTTATATGGAGTAGCTAAAAACGACTATAGGGGAGCTATTGACATGAATGCGTTACCTATTATTAGCACCAATAATCTTGTCTAACAAGCCAGTACAGTCTTTGAAGTGTCATCCTCAAGCTTTGAGGGTGATCCTTTTCCAAAGATGGTGGTGGGTTTTTCCCCACCCTTTAAGTTACTAAGTACTTAGGATTCCTAAATCATTTGCTATTTCTCTTGCAACAGAAATGTCCCAATACCATAACAGGATGAGTCCAGTTGCACCATATAGCACGCCTACATTTGACTCAACGGACTGCCTTACTTGCTTTAAAGCATGGTGAAGTTTGGGCTGTATTCTCTATTTTCAAAGGATATATAGTGATGGTGCAATTATCTGGCTTAACTGGGACATGCATTTATTTATGCCCAAGCGGTACTGTAACTGCGTGTGACCTAAGGCAAGAACCTCTTTCTCTGGTGACAAGGTCCCAAGCAAAACGCATTTTATTTGCTGTAACAGCATCCTTCTGGGTTACAACTGAATTTTTTCTTGACTTTCTCCCTCTTGTATGTGCTTCTGAAAAGGCTTTGGCCACCATTGCCTACCTATACTGCTCTGTCAATTGCAAGCATTTACTGATACATCCTACCAATGATGTAAAAATCACACAGTGGATGTTGTAGCTTGCCACTTTTAGTGTGTTCACTAAGAAGAAGTCTTCATCTATCAGTCTTCTTTTCCTGCAACATGACGCACTGAAGAATCGTAAATTTAAGAAAATAGCAGCTTCTACAATGTTAGGGTCATAATGCCTGTTCCCTCCATTCTGCAATACACATCACATTTTCCACATTGTTTAGCACTGAAAAACAAACAAATTTTCAAGTAATTCAAATATTCCACATCCATGTGAGCCTTTAAAGACACAGGACAATTTCCTATGTAAAAAGCATCCAGCTGGTCCTCCTCCCTGGAATAATCAGAGCAGATACATACTCTTGTGAAAATCTGATCCATGTAAAATGAATTTTTCTTGATTTTTGAAATATGGTTCTTAGATTTCCACAAGAAGAATGTGACTTTGATCTCAAATAATTTGTAATGGATGTCAAAAAGAGTCTTAGCTGTTACTTCCATTTTAATGCAACTTTATAAGAAACAGCCCCTTGCCAAACAGCAGCAAAGCTGCGCTAGCTGGGCAGAACAGTGTTAACTACATGAAATGCCTTTAGCATGAAATGACATCAAAAAGTGCTGTCTCATCAAGCAAAGACAATCTGTGGAAGCAAGGTTTCCAGGAATAGTTCTTTTATTCAATTCTTACAGTCAGAAAAAAGGACAAGGTTTTGATACAAAACCCCCCTTCAGTCTAAAA
>NW_008824031.1:4842444-4852981 GCF_000699105.1 Pygoscelis adeliae
CCTTTTTCTCCTTTTATTTCCTTCAAGCTCGTTTTTGCCCCCCCTTTCTTTCTCTCCCACAGACAAATTTAATGAGAAATTAGTCTGAGGCTTTCCAACATTGCTACTTTAATGACAAGAAAAGCAGAAGTTTTACTTCAGAGAATTATCCTTCTTCTGGGTGGCTTTGATATTTTCTTAATTTCTTTCTTTGAAACTTCTGTTTCAGATCTGTAAAGGGCTTGTGTAATCACAAGCTTGGCTGGTTTTGCCAGTTACAGAAGTTGGTTTAATAAGAGATATTCCCTTTCGCTTCGAACACTGCCTCATTTGTATCCCTAGACTGTGACCACTATAACAGCACTACAATAGCATGTTTTATGGAAATACATCGGTTTCCATAAAGACAGCACAATCTCTCATGCTCTGTAGCTAAATGCCTAAGACACTTGCCTAGGATGTGGACAATCCAGATTTAAAACCAACTCTGTGATTTTAAGTATGGGTTTTCATCCCACATCATCCAGAATCAGGCAAAGTAGAATTTTAATTCAAGTCTTCATATCCTGAACCAACACGGGGACACCACGCTGCCGATCAATCCACGCCAAAACAATCGTAATACAATTGAGAGTATCAAAGTGTGCCCTTTCACCAAAGAAGAGCTGGAAAAGTTTTATTCTCATTCAGTTTCAGATTCAAACCCTCAACTCTACGTCTGTGAAACTGAGCCATCATCCTTGAGCCCAGCCTAGCAATCATCTTTGCTGGACCGTTATCCCCCAAACTTCATGACACCACAATATCAACTCCATCTGCCACACACATCTTTTGCCTGGGAAAGTTTTCCTCTATGTTCCTCTCACCCAGGTCACTTCTTTCTTTTTCAGAGCTCAGCTTTGCTTTCATGGCACCTAGATGGAAAGAAATGGGCTATTTCACAGACTTTTCACTCACCTCACCTTCCCCTGCTCTACACTAGCTACAATGAAGAGAGACCAAGTGTCAGCTTTCTCTAACTGCTTTTGAAAGGTAATACTGTAAACACCCAATGTACAAATCTGTCTTCTCATAACCTTACCTGAGCCACATTAGTCCCTAGCAGGAGGCAGCAATGGTTTCCAAAGGAGATAGACCCAGCTGTGCTATGCAGTCCAAAGCATGAAACTCAACCCATGCCCCCCCTGGGTGGCATGAAGAAGCTATCCAGCTGCTGGTCAGCTAGTAATCTGCAACTATAGATATCACCTTAAAGGGAAGAAACTCTAAACCTTTGATTTTAATTCTGTGTAATCTCGTGAGCCAACACAGCAGCATATTAATATGAAGAAACGTCAACATTTGTTTTGAACTTTGATTTTTCAACTGTAGTCAGCTCCTTTTTTTTTTCTCTGTGTGTCTTTTAACAAACCTTCATGAAGCACGAGCCACTTAAATCATGGGGTTTTTAACCTCATTTTACAAGCAGCTGATCTAAACCACGCAAGGTTGTATGATCCCAATCTGGGATAAGTGAATGGACACACCTTACCCAGAAAGTCTCCAAGGACACAAGGCATCAGGCTTGCAAAAACCTTACAGCTAAAGGAGGGTTTGAGATACAGCTCTGGGCACAGGCTATTGTGTAGGAATGGCAAGGACCAACTTTCCCTAGTTTCTGCCTGTTCTCATACAAAATCTCAATGGGAGAGTGAAAGGCTCACTCCTTAAAAGCACACTGAGGTCCTCAGATGAAAAGTACTTCTAGTAATGATGCATCACCTTTCTTGCCAGTGTTTTTTTCCCCATAAGCACCATACCTTCTCCACCTTTAGTTGATGAACACAAAGCTTATGAGGATGGGGTTTGAGCTGATGCTATGGGTAGTCAGCCTCTCCTAGCAGATGATGTTGTGAGGTCCTACCCTTCCTCCTGTGCAAAAAGAGAGAGGCAGGGGTCACCCCGTCCAGCTCTGTACTCCTGATTCCTGCAGGAATCAAACCAGTTCCCAGGAGATGAAGGTCAGGAGTCCAGCCCAACTCATGCTGGAATAAGTAGGGAAAAAGTTTTCCCCTTCAAAGGCAATGATGACCTTTAAGGACTAAAATGTATCATAGGAAGAAGCCCCCATATCCTGTATCTACCTTATGAATAGCAGAAATAGCAAGACCAACAATTTGATCTGTTTGGCCTTGCTGCACAATAAAAGGCAAGAGGGAAGTCAGACATCCACGCTGTCCAGTTAAGGGCAAGGACAGGGATAATCAGCATCTCTGGAAGACACTAGGATAGCAAAATCAAGCATCCACCCCTAAGAAGCTGGCTCTGCAGGTAAGAAGCAGTAGGCAGATGCTGTTTTCCATGAAAGTTCAACTGAAGCGCTTCATATCTTTACAGACTTTACACTGAGGCTTAAAAGAGGCAGGCAGGACTGAGAATGACTTGCTCTAATGGACGCCCATAGGTGTATTTAAAAATTATCATAAATTCTGTTCTTTAAAGAAGATATCTGTTCTCATATGTTTGTTTTCATTTTAAAGATTGACATAAATTTCCATGTGGCTTGATAACTAGCTTCAGTTATCAGTTCTGAAAAGTGTGTCTGGATCCTCATTAAACAACAGCAGCCACTTCTTGTTTGTGAATATTACTACAAGGATGGTTAAAGAAAGGGGGGGGCAAACATGTATAGGAGATGAGAGAGACAACAGAAGAATGCAAAAGCAGGTTACCACGCCTAGAAGGCAAAGGGAACAGAGAGGAAATTTCTTGGTTTTGGAAATGAATTATACTGTGGTAGATCTCAGGTAGCCTAACCAAGTCTTTGGCACCAGTGGGACGGTTGCTTTGTAGGGTGTACAGTCGGACTGCGGGAAAGATGGGAGCACTGCATACTTCCACAGACAGCCCCAAGTTTCAGGCACCAAATACACCCCCACAGACAATTTACATTGATTTTAATGTGACTGGAAATTACCTCCTAACATACACAACGGAGCTCCTCTAGTCCAAGAAATATCCTGGGATAAATCTCCTTTCATATTTATATCCGGGATAAGATTATACTGCCAGGCACCAGAATATTTTCTTCTTAAAATCTGGCCAAACCTAACCCCACCATCTCTAACAAAGAGTCTCTATAGTTATTTTCCTCTTCAGTAGAAATATTACAACATAGCCACTATGAGAATAGTATGTGCTTATCTTCATTCCCAGCAATGGTATTCTCATATTACTGCCTTAGAAGTATTCCTCTCCTTCAAATGTATCTGTGCTAAACCACTGAAATATATGGCAACTGCAGTGTCAGTTCTCACAGGGAAAAATATGTCAGCAAAAACATTTGATTCAATCTGCTGTTTAAGGAAGAAACAATTCCTCAGGGTGTATGCCTCGTGTGGATAAATAACAACTGTCCAAAAATCAAGTATCTAAAATCAATTTCAAATATCAAAGGGCAGATTTCAGGCAACTACCTTCAGCAAAAAAAACCAACCCAAACTAGTTCCTTTTTCTCTTTTTTTAATGAGGTAGTGCAAATTTGTTTCAGAACAAACAGAAAATTTAGCCTCTCGGTCACAAACTGAAGGGTGAACTCTTAAGTGAAGAATGATGCAAAAAGAATTATGGATCTTACAGGAACCCTAACTTGGCCCCCCTGGGCACATGCATTTTCTCTGATGAGATGCATCATACGGAATATTCGCATTTGCAACATGAACAATTAGACTTGCCAATTCCTGCATGTAATCAAAAGCTTCTGTCTCAACAATGTATTTTTATCAAGTTTTCCATTCAGTTTCCCTGTATCCATATCAGGACAAAAGAGAGGAACATAGCCAGCTGGTTCGCTGGTGGACGTAGTCCATCGAGGAGCAAGCATTGAGCAGAGACTCGGCAGGCCTGCAGCTTCACTTGTCTGCTGAAGCTGAGCTGGACACTTTAAGCTTTTAGGTTCACACATTTATAGTTATTTATTAAGCACCTAAAGGATATTTTGAACATGACAATGCAATCAGTGAGTTCAGCAATGCAGGTTAGAAGGGGCTGAGATACTGCAACCAATTATGGTCTGCCAAAATACCATCCTTGGGTTTTCTCCATTTTAAACTTGTTTGTTCCCTTTCATTTTAACACCTTTTGACTTCAGCAACAATTACTCCCTGATTCTTTTTCACTCTTGTCAGAAAAGACCAACTGCACTATTTGGTGTGTTTTTCATTAGCTGCCCCATCTAACCTGGGAGGTCAGAGTCACTGACTTGGAACAACAATTTGTTCCACTTCTCCGTAGTGCTGGAATCCCATTACCCCTCTCCACAAAAGCTACACTCTTGTAGCAACTGAAATAGTCTTTTGGTAACTCTCCTGATGCTTCTTGCTCATCAATATGATCATGTTTCTTGTAGAAAAGAACAGCAAATCTTTTTTTGTTGTTTTTAAAGAACAGTTCGTGACACAAGCAAATCCCTTCAAGTGCCTCATCTACAGCTTTCTGAAGTTGCTTGACTATTCAGACTGCAGTTGCACTTCTGAAAATTAGGATTATTTAAAAGGCCTCCTTCTTAGCAATTTTCAGCAGCAAAAGCCACAGGAGACAGGCCTGCATCCCTTTGGAGCACCAGCCTTTTGTCCTTTCCATAAAACATCTTGCTATTTCTTTGGGGGAGGGGGAAGGAAAAGCCACTTGCCTTCAAGTTTTAATATCATGTCCACCTTTACAAAATGATCGTGCTCGCCCTTTATACTGAGCTTTAATAAATGTGCCACCTACCCTGGAGGTATCTGAACTGTTGGCTGTAATGCGGTGAATGCTGCAGCCAAAGTCAGAGCAGGCGTTCAATGGGCATCTGCCACCAGAATTTGGTTTTGCAGAATCATATAAAAACCAGAATTCTTCACTAATTTGGGCTATTCATTTTTTAGTTTGGCAGTAGAGAAAGGAGACGCTTAGGGGTCAGAATTCCTGGGTTTGGTTCCAGTTCTGCAGCTAAACTCAACCATGAAATGCTTATAGGTAAGGTAAACCCAATGCCTGCATTTGCCCAAAGACACGGAGGATCACCTACTCCCAGGAGGCACCACCTGACTGCTGCTGCTGCTGCTTTGGGGATCAGTAGGTGAGAGGTTCCACATGCACCATGGTACCCAAATGCTTTACGTTCATTTTGAACTTTGCTTTCTATTCATCAGTGGGCTTTGTTTCCTCTGTTCATAGCCAGCCTACTTTGAGAGACTCATTTTCCTTCTTGTAGTGTTCTCTGTTTTGCATGGTGGATGGGGGAATAGAAGATGCAGTTAAAAATACTGCGATGCCTTGGTGGGCGGTGTATCAGAAATAGACAGACACTAGCTCACTGCGAAGAATACCAAGTAATATCCCAGAAAGATAACGGCATGGCAACAAAAGAAAAGAAAATGCATTTGTGTTCTGCTGGTAGAGAGCTAAATCTGGACTGAACATACCAAATGAGGAGTACTGCTTGTGGCCAAGCGTACCATCCTCCTGTTGGCTTCACGTGCAAAGTCATCTTACGACAGTGCAGTCAGCAGGA
The DNA here is from genome assembly GCF_000699105.1 of Pygoscelis adeliae. NCBI lineage: Eukaryota > Metazoa > Chordata > Aves > Sphenisciformes > Spheniscidae > Pygoscelis > Pygoscelis adeliae. The sequence continues at coordinate 4,847,957 of NW_008824031.1, forward strand.
GATCATAAAAATGTGGCTGACAAACGACATTACCTCCAATTATAAACAAAATGTACATGAGTTTTGGGGTTTTATGAAGATGGTGCAGAAAATCAGTAAGAAAATGGACCCAACTGGTATTGCGTAGAAACTAGCAGCCTATATAAACTGAGAAGGGGCTTAGCTCCTTTAACACTTGCTTTAAAAGCAATCGAACTTTTTCAGGGGATAGTAAGTTCTTCCCAAGAGGAAGATAAACCAAGCTTGGCTGATGCAAGGAACTATGAGATTATTCAATGGCTTTACCCCCTTATTTTTTCTGAGGCTTAAGTCTCTGTTCATCTAGCCAGTAACCACAGGGGTAATATTTCATCCCAAAGGGCTTTACAAATAAGTGTTTCACAAATAGCACACCAGGGTCACTTATCCAGCCCTTAAGTGAGACACTCCTGCAGAGAGGTCCAGCAGCTGCTTAACACTTCACAAAAATACCCCAGCACCATTTCGCCAGGGAAGTGAAGAAGGCTGCATCAAACTGAAACCGCAGGGGGAACTCGGGCAGCCAGACTGCAGTGACACCTCTTGGCATTGGGTTGGGGTGCCACAGCCCCCACCGCCCACCTGGGGAGTCCTGCAGGTCTTTAACGCCCAGCCTGGAGGCAGAAAGAAAAATGTAGAATAGCACATACAGAAATGACTTGCACGGGTTTGCATGAGCGGGCACCAGTGGGGTCACCACTTCTCTTGATACTTGGGTACTCAAGCCCTGTAGGTACACTGAAGGATGGAAACAGCCGTGCTTCTGCAACATGCATGCGAGCATCTGCTTGCAGGTCAAAGTTAAGATGACAGATGAGTGGAAGCTTATGTTTTATGCACATGGAAAATGGCACCTGTAAAGAGTGTGGTTCTGCCAAGGACCAGGGGCCATTAGTTCAGAGAAGAGTGCCATCTACTGCTACATCAACTTTGCTTCCAGGAGCCCATAGGAGTGAGACTTCCACCCCGCTGCCCAACTAGACTGTTTTTTTTCTTTATCCTGCAAGATATGTTTTGATCCCATCAAAATGTAATACAGCCACAGGCATGAGAGTAATCATACTATAAAAAACCCATCAACATGCAGATACAACCTTAAAACACCACTGAAATGCCTAATAAAATAAATTCCATTTAAACGCTGCTATACAGAAACCACAGCCCTACCAGTGCAGAAGATTTAAAAGAAAAGGTCTAGCAGTCTGCACATCAAATGTTAATACTATTTTCAAATCAAGTCTAAGAGAGGATGACAAGTAATTTAATAAGCCTAATGGGTGTGTAATCAGCATTTGACCATTCTTGCCATAAAAGTAGGTGTCTTCCTGGCCCAAGATGTCTAGGAAAGCCACTGAAAGTCAGCTAAGGCTTTTAAAACAGAATTTTTAAAACACCTTTTTTCTTCTCATGTAGATTTACTGAGAGTTTCACTCTATTAAGAATAGGACCCAACCAACTGGGTGAAATACAAATAACTCTGTGGGCGTAGTAAGTGGCACAGTAAATTTGGGGCCCATTTGCAGCTTAATTCACTGCCAACAATCAGCGATGTCAAGATTTCAACCATCTCCTGACAGTCCTATGACAACTGCAGTTACACAGCATTATCTGGTCTTCTAGTAAAATCTTTTCCCTCAGACAGCATCATACTGCATTTCACAACAGGAGAAGTATACACGGTCAGCCTGTATCTTCTCAGTCCTTATGTCTGGAATCAGGATATTTGGGGCGGTGGTGGGGTGTCCTGTAGCTGCTTTTACTGCTTTTGACACCGCTCACTTCCACATAGAACCGATCAACAAATCACAAAATAAGGGAAATTGCCAATATATTAAATGCTTTAACAAAAGGCAGAAATAATGTTAGTAATATTTCATCTGAGGTTAGAAAGTTTAATTTGAAAATATTTGGTACAGAATGCTCATTGTGTATACAGAGACAATCCATCCTCTCCTCTAGTTACATACTTGGTCAAACAATCTCTTTTTTGAATCAAAAAGGAAAGGGTATTTTTAAGATACAGTATAATAATGATATACAGACAAACATATCATAAGGTGATCCCTAATGCTGTTACAACATTGTCACCATTTTATCTGGACAATTTTATAACATGAGTTATAAGAAACTGAACACACTAAGCAAAACAAATTTTAAAAAAAGTGAGACACTCCCTACCCCACAACTACTGACCTGAATTTTTTCACGTCCAATACTGTTTTCTTGCAGATAAAATAATCAACTGTCAGTGAGGGTAGAAATTCTGTTTCATGTTTTCAAAGATTTGTTACGGTTTTAAGAGACCTCAATACTTGCATAAGGATGGAGTTATATTGGGGGTGGGGATGGAGGAGGAGAGGGGGCAGAGGCAGTACTGAGCAGAACCAATATCAAATAAAAGGTGCTAATTTTATAGTCTAACAATTGCGGTTGCTCAAATGTTTGCAAACAACAAACCAACCCCAACAAACTTAACCATATTGTTATTTTAAATGTAATTCATACGGAATTCTGCAGCTACAAGATTATGAAATACAGACATGTATACTCTGCAGCAGCATAAAATATAATCCTGTATACAATCCAAGCATCAATTCTCTCTTCTCTATCACAATCAGTATTCCATCTCGAAGGAGCATCTGTCAGATTCTCCGGAACCAAAAATAGCAAAGACCCTTTTAAACAGAACGGTTTCTGGTTTATATTTATAACTACACTGTACTCGCTGCTTCTGGCTGCACGGCAATGAAATTTGTGCAAGATATAATCAAATACCTAGCTTTGCACTTCATCATGCAGTTAGCTACCGTTACCTGCATCTTACCTTTCAAGCACTTCTCCCCATGCATAGGGTAGAGATTTTAAAACGCAAGAAATATTTGCACATTGAAGAACTAACTGTAGAGCTGACTGACATTACACAGCAAAAACCTGGTGAGAACAAAAACCAAGCACACTGATGTATAAAACAGAGAGCCTACCTGAATTCTTCAAATGCATACATGGCCTAGTAACTACACAAATGCTCTGAAATCTAAAATAATCTTCTTAACGTGCAGGAGGACCATTTAGTTTGTCAAACTGCAGCAAAATGCATAATGACGAGACAGTATATTTGAAATATTCTGAAGAGAAAGGGTATGCAGATACTGGCCTGCAGCCTACAGCTCAGCCAGCTGCTGACAAGCAGCAGCTAACAGGGAAAGGCGATAGAGTACCATGTGATCATTCCTGCAAGTCTGATTAATGCAGTATACTCCAAGAATACAGGCTGATATCTTTATTATTCAAGCCAAATAAGTCAAATACTGTACACGACAGGCTCCACGGCTAGATTCTCATTCACATGCTACATCAAAATCAGTAAACACAAGCAGAGGATACTAAAGAACTAAGTATATACGGTAACCGAAGAGATTAATTAGGCCCGTTCAAGCTGATTTTCTTACCTTGTAGTGATATTTTAGTCTGTGTTTTTATTCATATAAACCATCAGTGATGGAACAAAAGAGTGCAGCCACAAACCTCCCCTTCCATGAACGCCAGAACATTTTAAGTAGTTTATCTGCTAGAAATCATTTCCTCTGTAGTCTATCCCCAACCGCTTTAACTCCTTCAGCCCTGAATTCGTTGCCATAAATCCTATTTGCAATGCCAAGTGGGCTTTTTAGGGTTTATAAGGTTAACACCAAGAAATCGCAGCAGTGCAACTGAATGAAGCGGGATAAGAGCCAAAGGAGTCATATCTGCGAAATCAAAGACAGGAGATAGGAATGAGGAAAGTTGAGAATTTCATGGCATTGCAGTGTGCAAGCGAAGATGCTTCAGCTGCCTAGCAACAGCACACGCAATCCCCATGGCAACAGCGCAGCGAGCGCTGGGGTCAGGGCATCGCTGCTGCACACACACACGGGGGGTGATAAACCAGAGGCAACCTCCCCCGACCCAGCCGCAGCGCCGGCCACCCTACACCGGCGGGACCTGCCCCAGTGCCAGTGGCCGGTGGGGAGAACCAGGAGCGATGAGGCACCCCGGGCACAGGGATGAAGTTTGCACCTACTCTGTGCAGGCTGGTCCCACCAAAGCGGAATGTGGAAGCACATGGGCACACTCCTGGAATAGCTCAGCAATGGACAATGCATCTGCTCCTCTGAAATAACGCAGCCTGGCAGCGTTGCACACCCTGGTTGAATAAACACAGCTCACAGTGCAGGAGAACAGACCCCAAAACACCAGGAGCCGGAGCTGATCATCCCCATATAGCAAGCCTCTGGGAAAATTTGGACTTGTAAGAAACACAGGCTGGACGACTGCCATTATCCGTTTGCTTAGGGATTGCATGGGTCTTATTCACAGGGAGACTTCGCCGAGTGTCCCGACAGCCCCGGCTGAACTCAGCATCATGCTCGGGAGGGACAGGAGGAGGTTTTACCATGCAGTTGTGCACACACTGGATTAGCCTCAGCATATCTGCCACAACAGCGTGCAGCCACCTAAGGATGCTGCCACCATAGGCCAGGCAGGCAGAGCCATGCGGCTGCTGGCTAAAGAGCAGATTAAGGGAGATGGTTGCTGGAAATGACAGAGATTCAAATCCTGGGAAATCAACCCCTCACCTGGGAGGGAGAGATTATGGGGCAGTGAGAGAACACACTGCCTGTGAAAGTCAGGAGGAGGAAGCAAATTCAGTCACTGCTGGGGCTGCCCCCCACCTTGACTTGCCTCTTTCTTTTACTGCCAGGGCTGGTTTCCAGTACAAGGAAACAGTTTCTCACATGGAAGATTTTGGCTGGAGTTTGAAACATCCAGACCCAACTACAGCTCCTGAAGAGCCTGAGGTTCACCCCGCTCTAGGGCAGTGGCTGCCCCACTGAGCTACGGGATTCGGAGACTGGAAAAGCATCCGAAGTACAGCCAGACACATCTCCTGGACACAGTGACCTGTGACAGGCCGCGGTAACTGCGGCATTTGATCCCACGGCTCTGAAAAATATAGGCAGAAAGAGT
>NW_008824031.1:4853041-4877393 GCF_000699105.1 Pygoscelis adeliae
ATGCCCTGGAAACAAAGAAAATCCACATTTATTTGGGGCATGGTGTTTTTAATGCAGTAGTGACCTTGGGTTTCGTTTTATTTCTTTTTAAACAAATGTGATAGTGTTAAGTGACAATAAAGGCACGCTGTAGGAACACTAAAACACATGCAGTTACACCATCTGACAGAAATTAATTATTCCATAAGCATCCAGAAAGAAAGGGACTGCGAGGTAGGTGCTTCTGGCTAGAGCCTAATAAAAGATTAAAAGTAGCAGAGAGGAGAACAATACAACCGTCAAGAAAAGTCATCTTCCATATTTAGGCTGAGCTTCACTAGAAGTATGCCTACTATATACAGTACCCAAGCAGCCGGGCACGGGTGAGGTAGCCCCTTGCAAGCAAGTGTTCTGCCACTGACTTGGTAGGAAACAAGTTTTTACCTTCAAAGCCAGAGCTAGCCAAGATCCCTCATGGGTGAAATGAGGAAAGTCTGAACTTCTGTTTTCTTGTTCATCCCAATCTTCCTCTAACTTGAATTCAAGTGGAAGAAGGCTGTTTTTCATTTGAAATGTGTTTATTTTTCATGCTAGCTAAAATAAAACCCTTCTACAGAACTAACAGCAAACGTAGTGTACTGCTTCCCCTAAGTATCCGTTCTCCTTGAAACAGAGTGACAAAATCACTATCTGGTCTTCCTATTTCTGCAACTTCTTAAGAGCCACTATGCTAATAAATAGTCAACTGTTCAAGTCAAGGCTTCCCTCATCAAAGAGTTCACTGTGAAGGACTCGAAAGGCAAACACCCTCTAGAAAGCTTTCATATTCAGTAGAGGTCAGCTGCTGAAAGGTTTCAGTACGATAACTTTTTTTAACTTAGTTTTTTTTTAGCCAGCACTTTCGCAACAGCTCATAGCACTACAGACAGCAAGAGCACGGCTCCTATCCTGTGAGATAACTGACAGTGTAATTTCTGGTTAATTAATTACTAGGATTCCCATATTAGATGGTACGATCTGACACCATCATGTCATATTGTCGACATGAACGAGGCTCAGCATGCAATTACCTAACAGAACTCGCAGGGGCTTCAAAAAGTCACACGAACACATGCAATGGCCAAATGCATAAATAAATGCAGGATTAGAATACCTCCTTATGACTTTTTAGCAAAGAAGACTGTAACTTCTCATGCCCTGAGCCAGACTGAAGGTCTCAAGAAGGAGACAGAAGGTACACCAGAAACCGCAACCAGCAATGAAATTTTTTACAAGAAGGAGTTGTTTATTCCCTGCTTGGCTGTATAATCAGTCCAGACCCTTGATGAAACATGTCCCACACTTTACCACAAAATGAAATTACGTCACGGAAAAGAAAAATTACACTAAACATAGTCGTGGTGGGGCAATTAATGTAATGGGAGCTGAGGGACCCACATCCCACCTTCTGATCCAAGGCCAGATAGATGTGGCAATGGGGGCTGCTTCCCACTGAAGAAGATCAGTAGCTTTTGGAAAACAATTTGCAGTTTTAATTCCAGGCTCTAACAAACAAGTGAGACTGTGACAGAAGTGGTTATCCTTGATGAAAGCTTGACAAAGAAGCAAAGGATGCAAAAAAAGCCTGGAAATACAACAAACCAGAACAAGGCAGAGCATAATGGTGAAATTTCTAGCTTTAGCTAGTATTTAAGTGGTGTACAAAGGCCTTGTGTTGATACTCTGCTTCAGAACTTAACTTCCCCGAGAATAACAGCTTGCATTATTGGCATTCAGTATATCAGTGTATCAGTATTGGTCCTCTTGACCTGAGATTCCACCAAAGCCGTGGCCAGATGCTAGGCGACATTATCCGATCAGAAGCAGACTGAGATATTTTAATGAGGTAACTATTTATTCCCTTGCTGAAGCAAGGAAAAAGCCACTAACACAGCGGACTTGTCATTAAGCCTGTATATTCAGACCACTCTAAAAAAAAAACCAACTGCACTGAAAAATCCAGCATTCACTTCAATTCATGAGGAAGAAAACAGAAAGGAGAAGGGAAATGAGCCAACAAGAGCATATATAATCAGTATACATCCACCGCAGCTCTAACATTTCTGCACAGTGGAGGATGTGGCAATCACAGAGACCATCCCAGAATATGCTGAAAATCTCCTTTCAGTAGGATTTTCTCTGAGTTCAGAAGTCTTTCTTGGGCTTAAGAAAATAAGATTTAAAAGGATTATTGAAATAGAAGAAGGAATGGCTACCTTAGTTTGTTCAGGTACTGGGAAAATAGTGGAAATAACTGCAGCGCCCTAGAGCTTACTGAACAATGGTATATTCAGCAGTGGAGTTTTGACTCAAACCTTCAGCTGTTAAAGGAAAGGAGGGTGGGGTGGAAATGAACATTTTTTTCCTCTTTTCAGCAGTGGGATTTCTATTCTACGTCGCCTTAAAACACTCCCTGAATGTTGATGCACAAGAATAGTCTGATCCACATTTCAGACTGCTCCTTTAACTCTCTGGTCTTCACTCTGACCACTAAAGTTTGATTTTGTGAAGTTAACCTTCACCAAAAAAAAAAATTCCTACCTATGTTCCCTCCTCATTTATACAGCTTGAAATTATCACAGCACATGAACATTTGCACAGCAAAAATCACTTTTCTCCCTCCCAGAGTTGGCCCAGCTACACCTCATGCCTTGCAAATCTCAAGGCTTGGCCTGACCACAGGACAGCTGATGTGAGGTCTTCCCCATGATCTTCCCCCACGGCTTTACTCTTATCATACTGGGAGTAGCACATACCACTTTCATTAACAGATACTCTGTACCAGGTGCAGGCAAGCATACAGCATCTCACAGGGCTGAAAGGGGATATTTTTCCAAATACAGCCCCATCTGCCTTATTCTAGTGCTTAAGGGAAGGTGCACTGAAGTGAACTAGAGAGAATGGGATTCTTACTGATTTTCTAACTGGCCCTTGGGGATAGCACAAAGTCACAGCTTGCAGTCCAACAGAACTGAGCCAGTCGGAATGAAAACTAAAAGCTCCATACGGACTATTAAGTTATCGATCACTGCAATAGTGCCTGAAATATCCAGTCAAGTTTAGGACTGTATGGTGCTGATTGCCATACAAAGCTGAAAATGGAAAAGGTCCCTAGCAGTTTTAGTAGGCAAGACATAACAATCAGCAACAGACAAGGATATTTGTGGCCTTTCAATACCTAGAGGGGGCTTATAAGAAAGATGGGGACAGACTTTTTAGCAGGGCCTGTTGCGATAGGACAAGGGGTAATGGTTCTAAAATAATTCTATGATTCTATGCAGGGCCTGTTGCGATAGGACAAGGGGTAATGGTTCTAAAATAAAGGAGAGTAGATTTAGATTGGACATAAGGAAGAAATATTTTACCATGAGGGTGCTGAAACACTGGCACAGGTTGCCCAGAGAGGTGGTGGATGCCCCATCCCTGGCAACATTCAAGGTCAGGTTGGCCGGGGCTCTGAGCAAGGTGATCTAGTTGAAGCTGTCCCTGCCCACGGTAGGGGGGTTGGACTAGATGACCTTTAGAGGTCCCTTCCAACCCAAACTATTCTATGATTCTATGATTCTATGATTTGAGATAAACGTCAAATTAGTAAAAGAAGAAATATGGTCATACCACTGAACATCCAAAAAACTAAGATTCAGCCTGTACAGGTTGCAAATGTTAGTTGATATGACCGAGACTTGGGTATTCCTGCCTGAGTTTCTGCCTGCTTATGAGAAATGATTTAAAACCATCCAAAATCTCTTCCAAGAAAAGGTACAGGGCTGCACGAATTTGAAGTGCATGTCAGTAATGTATTATTTACTCCTAGATAAACAATTATCAACCATAGCTTTTTCAATACAGCACAGATTAATTTGAATCACACCACACACAAAAGTCACCTTAGCAATTATGAATTACGCTGCCTCAATATTCACCTGACAGCCACAGCATCTTATACCTGCTACATCTTTGCTGATTAGTATCTTAATCTGTACAAGCACAGAGCAGAAGACATAGAGGACTCTTTCAGAGAAAATAGAAGTGTAGGCTTCCATTTGGAAACTTCCTTCAAGCTAGCCATAATTAGTCAATTTGACTTTTTCCAAGTTGTGAGGGATTAAGTGGGAAAAAAGAGAAGCAGGAGGCTAAAACTAGACTTGCATTGTCACCACTATCAGATGAAATGCCAATGGATATGAAAACAGTGTCTGAATAAACCACGGTCGTCCACGAAAGCACACACTGACAATAAAACATTTGGACATTTATGTGGGGTATATACGTCATATATAAACAAACACAAGCATGTGTACTTGAGACATGAATACAAATAAAGGTAGTCACATACTACTATAAATACCCTGACTTCTTGCCGTTTTCAAGGAAGCCAATGGCCTAGATCTTATCAGCATTTAAATTATACAGTGGCATGTTTGCAGTCAAACATGAACCAAGCAACTTCCCACACACAGATGAGCACATTAATGCCTACTGAACTGGGGACTCATTATCAAGTGTATTGGCAAGCCAGAAGTTATTCTGTATGGAAAATATCGGAGTCTGCTTGACATCTTCTCTGGCAAACATTAGAAGAGTACTCCTAGTAACAACTGAGTCTTCTTATACCTCGGCACTCTCTTGTTAAATAGTAGGATCTAGATGGGAGAAAAATCAAGGCTGAGTTTTGTCCTTCTGCTTCTATCTGCCAAAAGTAACCTCACTGCAGCCGACAAAACTCCATGGGTACCATGTATCTGTTGAGCAAGCTCTCTGCAGCACAAGATCACAGTACCAAGGTCTTAGGAGCTATTAGCTTATGAGGATTTTACATAGACATAATGTCAAAGCTCAGATCGGATCGTGGCCCAGAATTTCACCCAGAACATGTAATGATTATCCAGTGCAAGGCACTTGTGGCAGAGAATTTGCCAAAATCTGGCTGCATTGCTATCACATTAAGATGTATACTGCCCCTGCTTCCACAGGCAGTTTTAACAGAACAATAGAGTCCCAGTGCTTTAGTTAATACTTGCATGCTCTTGGAAATGAGCCTGCATGTTCAGAGCAGATGACCACCAACAAAAAAAGAACGATTTCTTCTTTCCCTGATAACTGATGCAAAATACGTTAGAATAAACGTCTGAAGGAATTATTCATTACATACTGTGGAATTCTTTGTTCAGAAACAGCTTCTGACAGCAGCACCAGACATAAGCTGTGGCAACTTTAGAACATCATTTGCTCACTCCCATGAGAACATACAAAAGTTTTGATTCCTCCAAGGCTTCAGGACAGCCTAGGACCCATCAGCAGCTTTATACACTAACCCATATGACTTTGCTGGCAGGAGGGAGGTGCTAGTGGTGTGACGCCACTGGAGCTATGCTTCTACCCAGAGAAAGGTGGCACCAACATCACACTGGGTCAGGTTCTGGCCTACCTTGTACCAACAAGTCTTTACTCCACTAAGACTTTTGACAGTGTCTCCCATCACAGCCTCACAGACACACTCATCACTGTGTATAAATGCGAGATGGGGGAGTGAAGAAGACAGAGTCAGACTCTTCTCAGAGGTGACAGGTGACAGGACAAAAGCCAATGGGCACAAATTTTGAAATACAGGAAATCCAATTCAAACATAAGAAGAAATTTTTCTGCCATGAGGGTGGTCAAATGCTGGCACAGGTTGCCCAGAGAGGTTGTGACATCACCATCCTTGGAGATATTTAAAACTCAACTGGCCAAGGTCCTGAGCAGGGGCTTGGACGAGGTGGACTCCAGATGTCCCTGCTGACCTCCATGACTCTGTGTGATTCTGTGAGCAGCAGCTTCCCATCCATTGGGCATATAGCACAGCTTGCTCCCAAAGTATGCCTGGCTGCTACAGCAGCTGCTGCACAAGAAACATCAGGTCATTCCCACAACCTCTCCCCTTTGTGATAACTCGTCTCACGTGGAATTTATTTACTGACAACATATGCTCCCTAAGTAAAATACACATAGTGGAGGAAGATTATACATAGTCTTTAACAAAAAACATCAATGCATTTAGACTACAACTTCGAGACTTCACGCTGCCTTCTTCCTATAAGGCTGGAGGAGAGTTACAGGTGGCCACGAGTATATTCGATAACACAACTCAGGGATGCCCTTCTCTGAAATGCATGCAGCTTGGCAACACTGCACTCTGCAAAGGGTCAGTGCAGCGAAGGCATGGGTTTCTGCCAGCTTTACCAATTTCTTCGCAGAGCATCAGCAAGACCCAATGTTTTTGAGCCAGATATAGCAAGGAGATATGTTGTATGACGTTCCATAGCAAATCAAAACCACAGCAGGCAGTTTAAGTTGCAAAGCATTGTTTTAAAGATCATGTTTGTATCCTTTATTTGTTCTTCACATAAAGACTGAAGATTGAAAAACTAAGGGTTTGGGTTTTTTTTAAGAACCTGAGAAATATCACAACTCCTGCTCTTTGCTGCTCCTACAGGACTCCTTGAAGAGGGTTCACTGTTTTTTTCAGCGAAACATTATTAGGTCTGACACTTTAATCAAAGGAGGTGTCAAAATGAACACAATCATACCTTTTTCACATAAGCTGCATGTTACACTTTAGAGTCAAATGCATGTAAATGACAAAAGCAGCATCACAGCAAAAGCCTTTACACAGTCCATGAAACTGGGCAGCTTTCAGAACCCCACATCATCTGAACATCATCAGTTCTCCACTTTCCAGTGCTACTGGGGATGAGATTCTGTTTCCTAATAGAAGGACAAGCACTAACATTCATAAAGAAGCAAAAGAGTAACACAAACCCCATGTTTGGGGCACCTTGCTTTGCTTTCTACATTCAGAATTTTCCATACCTCTCCTAATTTTCCTGTGAGTTATCTAATAAGATCCGGATTTCTGAGGTGGGGAATGGAAGAGTGTGGGAGGCCACGCTGCTTGCTTCAGGACTGTGTAGCAAAGTTACTGATAAAGTCTGAATTCTCCTTTTGGCTCTGCCAACTCCCAGACCTTTGCTCAACCCACAGTCCAAACTAGGGAGGTCTTCGACAAATCAAACCATTACTGCAACCCGCCCCAGCAGCCCCCAAGCCCTGGCCATCCACAGGTACTGTTCAAGACCCCATAATGTTTCTTGCAGCCAGAAGAAACCAGGTGAGCTCGGGAGGGAGAGCAGAGGAGGAGGTCACACAAACACGCTACTTGCCCAGCTATAATTGCATGGCTTATAATTTCTCAACTAAATGATCACATTTTCTCATTCTATCTTCAAAAAACTACCTACTTAGGCTATACAACTGTGATTAACTACCTGTGGTACGGCTAGTAGCATTTTTACAGCCAAGTAAGGAACAGTAGTACAAATTGCCCTACACTACCATGAATCAAGCTTAGTACTACACCTATTGCCTCCCTACCTGTGCTGACTGGGTCCTTTTCATCACTCAGGCCAGACTAGCAGGCAAGCCACGCAGAACACATCCAGTCTGTGTCACAACTGGGTCACAACCTTGGGAAAAGCAATGAGATACACTTTTGTTCATCCCAAAACTGCAGAAAGAAGGTGTACAGGATCAGGAAAGGACAGAAGGGGAAAGCAGGAGTGCATTTTTCAGCCTGATGGGTCTTGGCTCCAGATCCACTGACTGGTTTTTGTACACCAAACCCCAGAGAGAACTGCAGCAAATGAAAGCTTTTTCCTCCCAACAGTGCACACTGCTGAAACTTTGCATAGTCTTGCTGCTGTCCTGCCTGGTGTTGCTTGGGGTTCAAATGAGTTGCCTAAACCCAGGTGTCCAAGCATGCAGCTGGGCTCTGGTCTCCTACAGGTCATGGCCATCAGCCACACATCCATCACTTGGGTACTCCAAAGCATTTGAAATGGAACTGGGCACCAATTCAGTTTAGACAACTGACTCGTATCTTCCAGTATTAAATATTTATACATGAGCCAAATCCTACTTCCCTCATCTTTGGAGGCAAAGAGGTGAGCATGACCTGTCTTCTAGCATGAGGTACATTTGTCTTTCCAAGTATGAATGACTTCCTGAAGGAAATGGTCAGGTCATCACAGATAAACAAATCCTGGCGTAGCTAATTTCTAATGAATGAAGCTACAGAGCAGTCAGTGCATCCCAGTGACCTTGAAAGGGAAGACAGAAGTAGCAAGGCTCTGCAAATGAATTCCCAAGACTCATAAAATGAGAGATCATCACAAAAGCTCAAATACTATCCAAAGCTTATTCCCCTTGCTCACAAAATTCCTACTGTTTCCAGCCACAGACAGGCATCACTATTCTTTCACATTTTGAACTCACATATCTATCTCAGAGCACTGCAGATCTGCCTAACCTGACGCCTGCTCCTTCCAGCCTCACATTCCTAGTTGCATTCCCCGTATCAGCTGCAAATAGCTCAAGCTCTCTTAAGTTCTTGCTTTCCCATCCACTGCCCACTCCCTCTCTTTCCTCTGCTACCTCAGGCTGCTATTAGGTGAGCACAATACTAATTGACATTAGTATTATCAGGCAGTGTTGGTGCCTGGGAAATACAAGCAATGCTGGACCCCCGGGCTGCCTCTGCTCCAGGCTCACCACACCCTCCACCTGCCCTTTCTCCAAAGACATGCCAGCACTAGCCCAATATTACCTTTGGTACCGTAGTGGTGTAGGGCTGAGGACAGAGATCAGTATTTACAGCTGCCTCCCCACCTCCTCAGAAACAGAAAGGAGTGTTGGTGCCTGGGAAATACAAGCAATGCTGGACCCCCGGGCTGCCTCTGCTCCAGGCTCACCACACCCTCCACCTGCCCTTTCTCCAAAGACATGCCAGCACTAGCCCAATATTACCTTTGGTACCGTAGTGGTGTAGGGCTGAGGACAGAGATCAGTATTTACAGCTGCCTCCCCACCTCCTCAGAAACAGAAAGGTGCTGAGCAGAGCAGAAAAGAGCTGAAATGTATGTTGGCTCAGTACAAGCACAGGAATGGCAAGAACAGGTCAAAGGAAACCCAGTAAGGACAGTGGAGGAGAGGATCCGATATCCTGGAGAGAAGGATATTTTGTGCCCTTGGTGGGATGCAAAATATGAAGGGTAGGTACTAGTCCCACAACCAGACTGTGTTGACCTCACCCTCTGTCCCTTGACTTCTCAACCTCTCCAAAAACTATTATTTAACAGTATTGTTGATGCTCGAGGGTGTCCTTTCTGGTATGAGTGTCATGACAGATCCATATGGCGTTGCTCATCGTTGTGCCCCAGGTCTCCAACATCAGTGTGGCCTGGAAGTCCCCTTCCCTCTGCACTTCACTAAATTGTGTGGCTTAAGTCTCTGCAATATTTTTATATTCCACTGGTTTATCATACAGACAAGGGATTCAGCAACAGCCACAGGGATCTTTAGCTTATAATCACACAACTTTCTTCTCTAATCCCTCTTTCTCTTTCAACTACCTCTTCTGAAACCATTTCAAAATGCTGCTAAGATAATCTTCTCTCTCATCTCTCGTCCCCCCATACAACTCCAAGTCTAAAATGCTCCTGTCTCTGACACCTTCCCTTCAGTTTATTATTTATCTCTGTCATACAGGCTCTTTTATCCCACCACAGTTCCCAAGGCGTCAGGAATGTAAAGGAAACTTTCCCAAGGAGTGTAAGGAACAAAAGGGTGATGGCAGACCAGATTATTCCTAAACAATCCCACACTTACATAAACAGAAGGTAGCACTCAACAAATGAGTAGTGAAAAAAAAAGGGTATAGAGAAGTAATTATAATAAAAACATATGTGAATCTGCTCAGGAATACTGAAATACTAGGAGTTTTTCAGTTTACCTTTGAAAATGTGCTTTCTCTACATACTTTGGACCAGACAGAGGTCCAAAGGGGTCTTTGGCCTCTTTTGACCAACATACTGGGTTCTCCGCCAGCAAATATTCCTGGAGAGGAAAAAAAGGCACGCAACTCTTGCAAGTTATCACTGCACAAACACAGGTGGTTCCTCGCTGAAGAACCGTATAAAGGAAACTGTCACGGAGCCAAAATATTCTCTTGTGACAGCCAAGCTTCTTGCAACTTCCCAAATAAGGCCATGACTTTAAAGAGCATGTCTTTTCAAAGCCTCATCGATTTTCATCGCCTCATGAAGAAGTACATTGTTTATGTGTCTGGGTGTGCTGATATTAAAACAGGATGAGATGGGCACAGCTCAGTGGTTTCAAAGCCTGGTTTCCAGACAGAATTAACCAAATAATCACAGGAAGCTTCTAGAGGCTGACAGCACCCCCTTGGCCACTATTTTGGAGTCATTCCTTGTGCAAGTTGAAACTACAAGGTGTGAAGATGCTAACAGGGACAGCATTTCCTAGTACTCTGGGGATAGATTTTAAGGGAATTTGGAAGCACAATATTATATTCCTTCCAGCCTCCCAAATTCCAGAGACTTTCGCATCAAAGTTAGGGTTCATGTTAAAGTTCAGGCCAGGTTGCAGGTCATTTCTCTATTTTTCAAATACCAGTTTACTCATCTTCAGAGAAAGAAAAAAAAAAAAGCTATGGAATTAGATCAGCTTTGCTATATCTAGTTCATATTTATTATCCATTCTCCTCCTGAAGTCACTCCAATAGTTTCAGTTTGGCAAATTGTTGAAAATGATCAGGTGCTTCCGTTCTGCTACTTATTTTACACTTGAAGCACAGCACGATGAAATCAGAATTTTTTTGCACAATCCTTTGAAAACGAAGCAAGTCCTTAAAAAACACCCTACAGAAAAACTTGCAGGTCTCAGCCATTCCCGTTACCCCATCTTTGCAATTATAATGTGTCCGTTCCTGTAATAATCATACAGCAAAAAATATACTCACAGAACTTTAAAGCCATGGACAGAAAAGGAAGAAAAGCAGTAAGAAAGTGGGTCAGTAGAGCTTGTGTATATTGAAAGCACAAGCTAGTTAGGTGATGGCCGTTCAGAAGGTACATGCTGTAGTGTTAGATAGGCATATCTAACAGGAGAGAGAGAAAAAGCCAAAGGAAAACAGTACAAGCCAGAGCCAAGTAACACATGACAGTTGTACCTAAACACCAAGCAAATCAAACTTGGTGGTATATGACTTTAAGCAACTCCAGCAAGACTCATGACTTCTTCTAGTCCATGTGCTACATAACCCAACAGAGAGTGAACTTCCAGCGTATGAATAGTGCTGGAAGCAGGGTGTCTCTTGCACAAAGGGTTGGCCTGAGGTGAAACAAGTCCCCACCCTCTCCACCTTGATCACACATTCACACTCCTGCCTTTACCCTGTGGAGCACCAAGCAGCCACAAACCAGGTCAAAAGCTGGCTAATCCAACAGAAAACTGATGAATTTTGTTTGGCTGGATTAGCAAATCAACAAGACATCCCACAACAAAATGCTCATGAAGTCCCACACAAGGAGAGTGGTGGGAAGGTCCTTCTAGAGCCAGGGGGAATCAACACACAATTACACCAGTTTAGGCATAACTAATAAACTGTCCTGTAGGGTTTATCTACATGAGAAAACTCTAGAAAGGTAATCTGAATTAACATTTCTGTAATAAATCAAACCACATTAGATCCCTGCAGACACACTCATTATTAATTAAATCAACCCTATTTCATATTTAGTATCATTTACTTTGATGTGAATTAAGCCTAATCAAATTAAGGTCATTTGAACACTGAATCAGAGAATATATACAATGGTTTAACTTAGTTTACCTAATTTACTTTATGTTCACATTTTAAGTGATTTGGATTAATTTTCCTTCACATCCTTGTGCAGACAGCTTTAGAATAGAGAGAGACAGCAGAGAATAGAAGAGATGCTGGGAAAACTCCCCCCAAAATCAACAGTTTTGAGCTGTCAATGAATTCACTCCCCAGGAAAGGGGTACTAGAAGCTGCGTATCCTGCTGAGGACACGCTGGCAGGGCTGCTGCATGCTCACTCTCCATGAAGGCTCTCCCCTGTCTCTCCATCTTTGCTGAAGTTCCTCTGGAGCCCAGAGGCTGGAGAGAGAGAATCACGACCCTGCAAGTCTTCACCTCTCCATCCTCCTGCATTTGCAATACCTGAACAGATGTTGATGGGCCATGAGAAATGCATGTCCTGAAGGAAACTGAGAAGATCCTCCAGGAAGCTGAGGCATTTGATGTGTTGTTTGTGTTTTTTTTTAATACCAGGTCACTAAAATATTTGATGTGCTTTGTACTATTAGGAAAACACAGCAGTTATCAAAGTTGTTGTTTTTAATAAAATAACAAAAATCATAAAAGGCTATTTCTTTAGGCAGATGTGTTAAAGTCACTTGTCATGTTTACTCAGTTTTAAGGTCTTATTCTAATTTTGCTTACCCTGCTCCAACACTTAAAAAGTCACCACTGAGTCTTCTAGCAAACTCCCTTCACATTCCTCTTACGTGACTGCCTTTTACCATTAAAGAAATTTTTCTGTATACACAGATGTGTAGATAAATGCACTCTGTCATATTTAGGGCACTAGTCATCTAATATTTCCTGCGATCCAGGTACCATCTGTGAAGCTGAACTGCAGTTCAGGCCTATCATATTGACATGGGTGTTGGGGAATCAGAGATGGAAATTGATATTAGATTATAATCCCACCGCATTCAAATAGAAGACGAGGACTCTAGCAAGGTCAGGCTTAACTGTAGCCTCTAATACCCAAGCATACCTCTGAAATGTTTGTTCAGGGAACCTTTAGCTGTGTTGTTTATTTTGCAGTGTCCACTCAGGATTATCATCTTTTAAGGGTCACAAAAGGTGTCCAAACCTCCGAAGCAAAAGGATGATGAACAGACCCTGATGGCAATAACAGATGACAGCTGGTATCAGGGTGCAACTAAGTCTGCAGTGACAGACTTTGACCAAAGTGACAAAGAGATCAAAGACTGGAGACTAGTGTCAAGAATAAGAGGCCACAGAAAGCATTCCTGAGTAAGGAAGAGGACTATTGTTTTAGCAATTTAGCATGGAAATCCTTAGCAAACCACTGGGTTAATCAGACCGTGCAGTGATTTAAATTTGAGCTCCTGGAAGCATGAAGTCACCACCGAGAGGAGGGTTGGACACGGAGCATCATTTCCACTTGGGCTGCCCCAATGCACCCTGGCATCACCACAGCCTTCCCTCCCGCTCCCCGCAGCACCGCTGGCGTGATGCTGACAGACATTTACACAGCTCCATGGTGAACCCGTTCAGGGAATGGAGCCGGCTGAAAATGCTCTGCTTTCAGACTGGGAGCACTGACTACACTGGACCTGCACCAGTACCGACGCCAGAGCCCCCGCCACGCTCAGGACAGTGGTGACAGCTAAATGCACGATGCGAGGCATTTGCCCCGCACACCTCCGAACAAGCTTCGTAGCTTGAGACATGTCCTTGTGTGCATTTATTGCTCTTACAAACTCATTTCCATCTAGTTTCCTAGTCTGCTGCCTGGCTTAGTCCCCCTCTGCTATTTCTGTAACACTCTCATATTTAATACCATGAAATTTTAAAATAGTATGCTGGCTCAGGTTTTTTGAGATCCTGCAAAGGGTTGCAGTCACGCAGTTCTGGCACTATTTTTGTTTAGCAAGACAGGACAGAAAAGACAAGCAGGCCCTTGCAGCTCATTCCTGGACAACAAAATGAGGGGACATTCCCTGGGGTTAACACGACAGGCCCAGTGGGACCCCCCACTACACACTCAGTCATGCTAAATGCTCTGCCCATCTTTCTGTTCACTTCTTATTTCCATTTTTCCTCGTGAACCCCGAAAGGAAAGGACCCTCCTCACCTGCCTCACCAGGACAGCTCCACCAGCCCCAGCCCTCCCCACCGCTTCTCAGCAAACCCACTCCTTGTACCACCCACCTGCCTCCTCCACTCCACCAAGGGCAGGGGTTGTTTTTGACTTACTGCCAGGTTTTCAGTTAATAATTGTTCATTTGGGGAGGAATATTTTAAACAAGAGATGCTTATGTTCCTATTTGTATATGCTAAAAGTGAGGACTTCTATGATTCTATGACTTTGTGCTGATTTTGGCTGGGGTAGAGTTAATTTTCTTCACAGTAGCCAGTATGGGGCTGTGTTTTGGATTTGTGCTGGAAACAGTGTTGATAACACAGGGATGTTTTCGTTATTGCTGAGCAGCGCTGACACAGAGTCAAGGCCTTTTCTGCTTCTCACACCACCCCACCAGCGAGTAGGCTGGGGGTGCACAAGGGGTTGGGAGGGGACACAGCCGGGAACAGCTGACCCCAAATGACCAAAGGGATATTCCACACCATATGACGTCATGCTCAGCAATATAAAGCTGGGGGAAGAAGAAGGGAGGGGGCGACGTTTGGAGTGATGGTGTTTGTCTTCGCAAGTAACCGTTACGCGTGATGGAGCCCTGCTTTCCTGGAGATGGCTGAACACCTGCCTGCCGATGGGAAGGAGTGAATGGATTCCTTGTTTTGCTTTGCTTGCCTGCGCGGCTTTTGCTTTACCTATTAAACTGTCTTTATCTCAACCCATGAGTTTTCTCACTTTTACCCTTCCGATTCTCTCCCCCATCCCACCAGGGGGAGTGAGCGAGCGTCTGGGTGATGCTTAGTTGCTGGCTATGGTTAAACCATGACAGACTTCCATACAGAGGACAGGAATAGGGTAGCTTTTGGCTCCCTTCCTAAAAGCTACAAAATTTCCCTTGCTGAGCTCTGCTCTCAAATGAAGAAGCGAGCCTTCATTGCTCCATCAGACCCCAATCCTGTCAATACTTGCACATGTACTTAAATTTATTACGGTCAGTGGTCTTATCACAACGGTCATTAGGTTCACAAACATCAAGGATGCTGTTCCCAGTAATAAGGTCAAGAATGTGTACAAGTCTTTTCAAGATTAGGACCTTAATGCCGTAGCATCAGCCAGCTTTCCTCCAGCCTCCAGCATGAGATGTGGGCAGCTGAAATCCCCGAGGATGGAGGGGGATGGCTGTCTCCAGGCTGACTTGCAGGTAGAGCATGGCACTGCTCTGGACTGCTCCTGGGTGTGCGATGAGCTAGGCGGTCCCGAGGTTCACCACTCACCATGGCAATCTTGGTGGCAGTTGGATGTGATTCATATGCCCTGAACTAGCGTTTGACAGCTCAACGCCAATTAAAACAAATAAATACAAAGCCAAGGGTCAGCAGGTCAGGCTCTAGGAGGATCCATCACAACGCCGGGCTACCGGTGGAGTCACAAGACGGTGTGGTGAGTTACGGATCACTTTGGTAGCAGCTGACAAAGCAGCACGTCAGTGAACTCCTCTAATGGAAAACACTGCAGGTGCCGATGCGCAATGAAGGGACTAACTCCTTGTTCCACCTACTCACAGATGGTTCTCACTACCAGACAAGCAAAACAACAAACAGGGACAGATACAGGACATTTTATTAAGCATACAGGTAAAATTAATATATAAGTCCATGTTCTCTCTCTTCCACTTATCTGACTCATCAAAGAAGTTAATTGCCTGAGAATAGCAAGGCTGCTTTATTTGGATGATTCAAACCCTTACTTCTCAGCGTAACATCTGTGGGATCAAAAATTGACTAAGATTCACCTAGGTGACGTATTTAGTTATTTAATAGGAAGATTAGCACACAAATGTACTGCAGCACTCAACACTAATTCATGACAAAGTCAGAATATTAAAGTTACCTCATTCTGTCAAAATATGCTAGTCCAGTATTTCTCTCGTTTTAAATCACAAATCCTTTCCAAAAAGGAATTCACAGATTATCTCAAATCCTAGCACTGTTTGGCAGGTGGGAATGAGAGTGACAGAGAAAACAGAGTCGTTTAATAAAATGATGATTTTAGTATCAAAAACATTTTAACTGGGTAATAAGAACAGTAAGGAGCTAACGGGCATGGGTACATACATAAAAACTGCATGAAAATATGTGCATCTGTGGATGATTTTAACTTCCTTGTTTCTGATTTTTAAAGTTTTTTGTAGGCATTTTTGAACTCTCTTTTGATGTCCTCTGGACAAAAAAACACAAGTTGAGTAGCGCTGGTCTATTTAGTGCTGAAGACATATTCCTACTCATCCAGCACATGTGTAACAGACTTATTTCCAATTACGGCTTTTTCACTTGAATTTACTTATTTAAGCTAACCTTTTACCATGAGCATTCAACAGTCGTGGCTGTGTTTAGCTGTTCCTGCTGCATGCAAACATACACCCATGGAACATCACTGCAGCCAACCTCCTGACCTGTGTACAACTACGGAAAAAAAGGATACAGCATGCAATTAAAGGGATTATGGTGACCACAGCCCTACTTCTTGCTAATACCATTTCAGTGTATTTTCTAGATCGCCTTGTTACTGAGGGAGTGGCGTACTGACGAGGGAAAAAGGAAGGAAGCACAGGAAGGAAGCAACACACATGCTAAGAAGAAGCAGTGAATGATGGGAAAGGGAAGAGAAGAAAGAGGAGGAAGGAAGGAATAGACAGCAATACACAAGGAACTTAACTTTACTATAATGCTTAGCACTTAGTATAAATATGCTTGTCATCCTCAGAAATGCTTTTTGAACAGGACACTCCATTCTAGCAAAGCAAGAACTTCAACAGGACCAACCTTAAACATATCCTTAAATCCTGTCCTAGACTGAGACCTAGCTACTTAATCTTCTTAATTCCCTCTCAGGTAAGTATTGTCATCCTCCAGCAGATAAAGAAATGAAGCCAAAAAGGTTAAGAGATTTAGCAGCCGCAAACCAGCCAAGGAAGCACAGCATATCTGCACCGTGGAGCTCACCACAATGACAAGGACTGGGCCTGAACAGCCTCGCTGCAAAGCCAGACCCAAACTGCTACATCCTCCTTGCTGGAGCATCTACCCACAGCACGCTACAACTCACGGTACTACATTAAGCCAAGTTGCTCTACACAGCTTTCTTTTTTTTTTTTTCTTTTTTTTTCTTTTTTTTTTTTCAGTAAATCGGAGAAAAACATGTCTATCCATCCTGGCACCCATGCGAAGCTGAAGAAAGACAGAAGAAAACTATGAGATCTCAAGTTGCAGGAATGACATCTACTGCCTGAGAAATGAATTGCTCACCTAAACAAGATCTGCACTCAACAGTGAGGGGCTTCCTGAGAACAAACCAGCACATGGACATGAGCCAGCAATGTGCACTTGCAGCCCAGAAGGCTGATCATATCCTGGGCTGCATCAAAAGAAGCATGGCCAGCAGGTCGAGGGAGGTGATTCTGCCCCTCTACTCTGCTCTGGTGAGACCCCACCTGGAGTACTGCGTCCAGCTCTGGGGTCCCCAGTGCAAGAAAGACACAGACCTGTTGGAGCAGGTCCAGAGGAGGGTCACAAAAGTGTTCAGAGGGATGGAACACCTCTCCTGTCAAGAAAGTCTGAGGGAATTGCCTGGAGAATAAAAGGCTCCAGGGAGACCTTAATGCAGCCTTTCAGTACTTAAAGGGGACTTAAAAGAAAGATGGAGACTTTTTTACTAGGACCTGTAGTGACAGGACAAGGGGCAACGGTTTTAAACTGAAAGAGGGTAAGTTCAGATTAGACATAAGGAAGAAATTTTTTACAATGAGGGTGGTGGGACACTGGAACAGGTTGGCCAGAGAAATTGTGGATGCCCCATCCCTGGATGGGGCTTTGAGCAACCTGATCTAGTGAAAGATGTCCCTGCCCACAGCAGGGGGGTTGGACTAGATGACCTTTAGAGGTCCTTTCCAACCCAAACCATTCTGTGACTTTGTGATTCTATGACACAGGCCCAACCTCACTGCTGACTATATCAGGGTGATCACATGAAAGCCCACAGGAAATTCAGGCAGGGAGGGAGGTTTAGTGATGTGAAGAAAGGTGTTGAATTCCTGGTCAACAGTATATATAACTCAGGGGGAAAAAAACACCTCCATCATGAACTCAGGTGAAAAATGCCTTTTTTTTGACAGGGAACATGGTTAGTAGTTAGAAAATGCTCATCCATAATACCAGCTAGACTACATAGTTTGTAGCGCAAGCACCAGGGAGCCTGAGTTGGAGGGTCTGCGGTGGGTAAGAAGAAAAGCAGGAGTAGCATCTCAGTAAAAGCCAAATTTTAATTTGTAGTAATGGCGTTCCCTGGAGAAACCGTTTCACGAACATTTCTGGTGGTGCCAGGGAGCACTGCCTCAACCTTTCAGCCTCCTGCTTGCTCCTACCCTGTACATACACCCTTTGTGTATGGCAAGTGTGAATTTTCTTTTCTTCTGTCTTTATATGTAAAGACTTCATGATCTGGTTCACCCTACCAAACCACAAATGGCTAAGCTGGCACAGCTGAGGGGAGCAGGAACGAGAACTCAGAAGAAACGTATAAACTAACACTGAACTTGAAACAAATGTAAGGCTTGAATGCCTCCATCAAGAAGAAAAATCAAAAGCTTCTGGCCCACACCTGTCTCTCCCACTCCAGGACTGTGAAATATCCAGTGAAATGTAATGCTTCACTAGTCGTTGTGATGTTACAGAATGGCACTTGGGATAGTCAGAAATGTGAAGGAGGTTTCCAGGCTCAAATTTTTGGTAAAGACTTGCCCACTCTGTCTCCTCTGATTAATAAAAATAGATATTCTTAACATTTTTGTAACTCTCAAGTGAAGAATAGTTTTGGAAAGACTGTCAATACCATTCCGCGTGTTTGCTCAACGCAAAAATGCAAAGTCTCACGGGAAGAAACATTGTGCACTGCTAAATACCCCAGAAATGAAAAAGAAAAAAAGAAGACCAAATTTAAACTGTTGTCAACTTCACACGGTCACAACCCAGACTGAAACACACTTTGAGTGTTACTGGGTGATGTGCGCGCACACCCATGAACACAGAGCCATCACCAGGAGAACGTGCCAGAGGAACCATCAGGTTACTCAGCTTCCTATGGTGCAGGCTAGAAACGTCTCCCCTAGCCCAGGTACGGGGAAACAGCCTATCCTTACACTGCAAAGCTCCCCGAGGGCTAATTAGCCAGGAACAAGGTAGATTAACCCAAGCAAGGCTGTGTGCTGCCACGACTTACACCCCAGGGGCCTCACGGCAGTCTGTCTAGAGGTCTGGTGTCTTCTCCCTGGGCGGCATTACAGCTGTACTCCTGCAGGGACAAGGGCTTTACTGGTGCATGGTTCAAATGCATCTTGGTGGAAGCTCTGATCTGTAGCAGGGCGGCTTTCGGTCACTTCCCCTCATTATGGCGCATTAGATCAAAAAGCAGATGAAATGGAAGTCTTGGGTAGGTGGCTGCGGATGAAATCTGCCGAAGGGTGAACAACGGGGCGAGATGAAGAAGCGGTGGCACAGCTACTCCACCTCTCCACCTCTCCTCCCTGCTCCTGACCTCCTGAACCTAGGCACAAGGCTGAAAAAAAGAAAAAGGGGGGGAAGCACTGTGGATCCCTAGTGCTCTGAAACGGCTGTGAAGAAAACAGAAAATACATCCCAAAACTCCCCATCCTCTTGTAGGAGCAATACCAATGTACACTGGAGCAGTTTTTGCTGCTCATCTACTGCAATGAAGGACAATACTGAAACATCAGATAGTATTTTTTTAAACATGTCAATAGAAAGCAGATGAGATGATACTAATATTCAGATTCAACAAAGAAACTTGAAATATCTATAGTTACTTTCTCAGATAAAGAAAATCTATTGCTCATTCAACTTCTTTTATTTTAATTCTGTAATTACTGGGATTGAACATTAGTCAGGATTCATTTTATTTTGGCAGCAGATTTAGAAATCTTTTCTAAAGAGGTTCAATACCGTTCCTTACACAGTGCCCAGAACTGAGAGAAATGA
The DNA here is from genome assembly GCF_000699105.1 of Pygoscelis adeliae. Taxonomy (NCBI): domain Eukaryota; kingdom Metazoa; phylum Chordata; class Aves; order Sphenisciformes; family Spheniscidae; genus Pygoscelis; species Pygoscelis adeliae. The sequence goes on from NW_008824031.1 coordinate 4,872,926, forward strand.
TGACGGATAGCCAGAAAAAAAGGAAAGAAACCACAAAATTGCTAACTTGCAAGATAGGGGAAATTATTGGAGCCTGAACTGTGTTTGCACTTTTGGAAAGATTTTGATGATTTCTTATAAGAAATACTTACAAATACTTACATACTTACAAAGAGAGAAGTATTGTACTGTCCAAAGGAAGCACCTAGCCAAGTACAAGGAAAGACTACGCAGACACCTTTAATCGCGACACATTTCTAATGGAGCTGTTCTGCATTAGCGCGTCTGTTGTTTAACACAGTCTGAGTGATCCGGGAAAGGACAGAAGTGAAACACCACACAAAACCACAATATTGAGTTAAACAGACCTGCACACACTTGAAAGATTACCTTCAGCCCCGATTATACCACTACAAGAATACAAGACAAAATATTCCAAAAAAGGAGGAACGCACAAAAAGATGGCCAGAGTTTATGCTTTATTTTAGAGAGGGGAAAATAAATTTATTTTTTAAGTATACAGAGTAACAGTTAGTATAAAAGAAGTACACTGGCCTGCCTGTTCATATGTCCTGACGGTGGGGTACACTGAAGGAAATCCAGCATCGCTCGGTTCCCGAAGAGCCACTGCCGCTGCCTTTGCATGGCCATGGCCAGCGAGGTGCGAACTTCAGCAGAGGTCCAAAATTTGCTAACAAAGGAGTTTGTCTGCAGCTAGACCTAAATTGCCTCTCTAAAGATCTAAGCTGAGCTAACAAAAGCAATTTTCTGTCAGCAGCATAGTATCCACACTTGGGATTTTGCTGACGAAACCATGACAGCCAAAGGGCTGGGTATTTTCTCATCAAGTGACACTGGCAGAACTGCGTAGCACAGATTCGGCTTGAAAGGCTGCAAACCTGAACGTACCCAAAGGCATGACTGCAGGAGGTGGTGTGACAACTCCCAACCGCCCCCAGGAACCCTCAGCCACGCACGCCGCGACGCCAAGGCATATAGCAGGAGTCAGAAATGGCAGGAGAGAGTTAGCTCATTTTTGTTTAATTTGAAAAGTAACAAGCATATTGCTCCAGCTCAGAAATCAATTACTAAGTGACAAGGTGATATGAAACTTTATAGGCAACTTGATTTTATTATCCATCTCAGGGGATGCTACTACTTTCCTGCAGGAGACAGGACACTGGGCTACACAGGCCACTAGTCCAGTGAGGTCGGTAACCCCAGTTCTGACATTATAAATACAATTAACACATTCTCTCTAATTTGTTACAGATGCAAACAGAAAGAAACAGTAAAGAAAAAGAAAACTTAGGAAATAACACTGCATACATACAGCTCCAGTTACCCTCCAAGCAAAGTAAAAGCATTGGCAAAACTCTTGAGTTATCACATGAACTGCTTAATGAATAGAAAATGTGGAAGACAATTAAATGCTCGATACATCGTGTTTATTGGAACAAACGTAAAGACTTTGCTTCCTTATGTCTGAAAACATAGCTTTAAGAATCATGATGTATATACACTTCCCGTTACTAAAGCAGGTTATACTATGAATATTCAGTTCTCTTTTTCCCAGGGTGTTGCTCCATCCCTTTAAATTAGGGCTATATACAACAGCTTTTTAGGATATCCAGTTGGCAGCTATACCAAAATGTCAGAATAAAAATGTTGACTTTAGCTAGAGAACTCTACAAATGTTAAGGTGCTAAGGGACTCCATCTTCCCCAGTAACTTCTGTACGGAACTCATTACCTTGGGTTGGATTAAAGCATGTGTTACCACAAAAGAGTAAGGAGGTGTAGTTTTAATCGGAATAATCCTGTTTAGAGGTTGTTTCCATCTCTGGATATTCACTGTATGTTCTGTGAATGTATATATATTCTCTGCAGCACAGAGAGCCAACTTACACTCACCACAGTCATGGCAAAGAGAGAGACAGTGAAGATTTTTTCAGGGATACACCCAAAATGCTATAGCTGTTTTTTATTTTTAAGAACAGAGACCGCTGAAACACAGATGCCTTATAAACTACATGTATGACTAAGAAATGCGAGGTTACACCTCTGTTGACAGAATGTAAAAATCTTATTTTCATCTACAGCTATATTCATAGACATTTTCCCAAATATGAGCTAATTCTGTTACTTCCAAGAATAAATTAGTATCTGCTGTACACTAACCTCAACATTTGTTGTACTAAAGCAATATTTTTATATACTAAGAACACCTCTGCACTTCAACATTTTCCACCCAGGAATCCTAATCCACTTTTGAGACAGAACATCTATTATAACCTGTTTTATTACTAAGACTTGTGGTACACCCACTTTATACCTTTGAAGTGAAGACATAAAGAAATTATCAAAAATTGGAAACCATCACATAAATGAAATTGTGCAAAGAAGAACACCGTAACCTATTCACCACAAAAAGCAATAGAAATAAAACACACGTGGCTAAGCAAATGTTTTAAGAAGGTTTTTATTAAATGATTGTATAGCCTGCCAGGGTCTTTTGGAATTATATAGCCTATATTTATTAAACAAGAATTGTTACTGAAAAAGGTTTTAGGTGATTTGCAGACATATATTTACTCACAAGTACGACCTACTCAGTAATGTCTGTATATGCAAGGAAAAAAATCAGTAATGGAAACCTTTAAAAACAGGAATTCATTCAAAAAAGCCCAAAACAATCATGTACGTTCAAGTGGTATTAATAAGAAAATACTGTTTTAAGCGTGATACACCTGCAGATGCCAAGTGTCATATGGGGAAAACAGGAAAGGGCAGCTGTACAAAGAAGCGCCCAGCAGCACACACAGACCAACTTCGGGTGCCAGCTCCCACACCTAGACCAGACACAGCCTGGCGTTAGGTGTCCAACCTAGGGAAGCACCCCATCCATCACTGTCACACGTGAGGATATGGGGAACTCCTGAAGCCCCTCCTGGAGTTAAGCGGCTTTTTCTTTCCAAAATGCCCTGTAGCTCCCACCTCCTCTGAGAGTGCCCGAGCTCTCATGGTGGCGCTTACTTTGGGTGTATTATGGTACCCTAATTCACAGTCTGGCTTTGTGGGTGTCTCTCTTTCCTGCTACCTCTTCCAACAAAAAGCACAACCACCAACTGCAGAAGTTCATGTGGAGCAGGGTACCTTCAGTGGGAGAAACTCAAAATTGTTGCAGCCTTCCAACTAGCCCCGTGGTGCCTCCTCGGGCGTGAAAGATGTGCTTATAAGTCAGAAAGTCAGCTTTCCTTCTTCATGGGGGAAGAGCTCTACCAACCCTTCTTCATAGGGAAGAGCTCTACCGACCGGACTACTAACTGAACAGGAGGGAGCGAGGGAAAACTTCACTGCCATCCATTGTGTTTGATGATTTATCTCTGGAGGTCTCTGAGCAGCATCGTGATCAGACCAGGTGAGACTGATGCAGATACACCTCTTGTGTGGAGACCAGAGGGGTCTAGGCCACCAGTCGCATGACGCTGCAGGCTCGTGTGCTTTTGGCCCTCCCCAAGAACATAATTTTAAGCAAGTGAAGAAAACTAATGGTAAGATAAATGACTAAATAAATCGATGCAGCTCCAAGCCTTCGACACACGTGATAGTGTCAGGAGTAAATGTAACTGTAAATGCAGGCAAAGGTTTTTAGCCTTCCACTGTACTTCCTAGGAGCAATGCCAACCTTGCAATTCAGGGATCAGGCACCACAGAAAGGTATCTGGCTTCAAACTGCTATTTCCATTTTTAAGGTTTCCCAAAGCGGTTTTACTTTGCTGAAGATAATAATTAAGTGGAAAGAATCACTAGTATTAGAAGATGAATTGGAGGGTGGGTTGCTCCGAGATACTGACAGCTCAAGTGAACTCTTGAATAAACGAGGAAAGACAGAGGTTTGGAAGAGTATGTACAAAAACAAATAACATCTTCCTTCCTTCCTTCCTTCCTTCCTTCCTTCCTTCCTTCCTTCCTTCCTTCCTTCCAGCAGACACTTATCTGGCTGCAGGAAATCTTTTGGATTTTTTTTTTTTTTTTTTTTTTTTGTGCTGTTCATATTCAGAACAGACAAACTGACCTCGGGAAAACTACGAGTCGGAGCACTCGCTGCCTGATGAGAGAGGCTCCGAGAGATCAGGCACGACCTATGCTGGATGCTGGGGAGAAATCACATCTCCTCTCCTCTCGGGAACTCCTCTTTCACACCCCCGCACACTGCCCTTACCGCCCGGAGGGTACTTTGTCCGAGGCTCATCTCGCCGTACCTCATCTCCGGGCTGTAAGGCACAGCGGCATTAAGCAGGATCCCTGGCTGTACATCGCAGCACTATTTTCAAAGCGCTTACTGCCTTTTGTAACCGCCGAGATAATCTGTCATATGGATTTAGGCACTGACAGTCAAACATGCCAAAAATGTCACCACCCACTCGTATTATCCATCCAGTGAGGGACTAGGAAGCGCCGCATTGCTTAACCTCTCCTCCGCCTGC
>NW_008824031.1:4878055-4883000 GCF_000699105.1 Pygoscelis adeliae
CGTCCCCGAACCGTTCCCGGCTGGAGCAGGGGCAGTGCCGCGGTTGCAGACCTCTCCTCTGCGAAGTGCTGCAGGGGTCCTGTATACCCGCGTTAAAAAACGGTGCTTTTGTGGTTGGAAGCAAGGGCAGAAATTGTGTTTCTAGTCAATATTGCAGGGAAGCTGTGTCTCCCGCTCCTTCACCCTTCCCACTTGCCCCAGATGAGTTTCCCCGCGAGCTCTCTCATCCTGCTGTCAGCCGCATCCATCCTCTGCACCCACCTTCCCCACCCACCCCGGGGTGCCCTGGGCTTCCTCCCAGCCCTGCTGCTTCTCCCCATCCACCTCTCCTCCCCGCTCCACATCCCAGTCCCGTCCCTAGCCCTCTGCTCTTCTCCTTCCAGTCACCTCCTGCCAGGTCTCTTCTGTCGCCCAAACCGCCCGGTGATGATCTCCACCAGCGGGAACAGCTTCTTCGCGAGTCCAGAGCCTGGAGATTCCCCTGCCCCTCTCCACATCTCTTTGCCTCTTCCCATGCACCACCCACTAGAAAAAGATGATATTGGAAGTAGTATCGCTTGGATATCCTCAATATGAGGGGCTAAATGAGGCACGATGAGGGGCTAAATACTACAGTTGTTTCTCAGGTCTTTCCTACGCTACCGTAACTTCTTTGGCACTTCTCAAGAGTAAAGGCTCTTCAAACTGACAGTCTGGGGGTTCATCTCCCACAGATCTCTCCCACTTCTGCGTCATCCAGTTTGGGCACAAAAAACCCCCCAACAACCGTGTAATCCCACAGCAAGCAGTGGGTTTCCAGGCAGCTGGCATGTGTGTCCACATTGTGTCTGGAACAGGAATGGTTTCTGACCCTCTCCCTCCCTCCATGTATCCATGTCCCAATTAACACCGCTCCGATCACTCCCTGAGACCCACCTCCATCCGCACGTGCTGTGACAGGCAAGGGAGCTGTAGCCCCTCTCCCTGGGTGCAGAGGCAGTTTTGGGAAGGTGCAGGGAGTGCTGCTGGGGGAAGGTGGGCTGCGGGGCAGCGCGTACGGCTGGAAAGCTGTGCAAGGTCTCAGGGGAACGTGCCCGTGGTGCAGAGCAAGCAGACTGCAGGACCGTGCTGGAGGCTATCAGGCATGGCAAAGCCCGTGCAGGAGGTATGGAGCGAAGCAGTGGGGGACATTTTTAATATAAATACTTTACATTTTCATTTCCGTTTCTCTGAAAAGTTAAGGTTTTCATATATTCAGGCCAATAGAGCACTTATTTTTACTATAATAGCAGCCTATGCCACTAGAATAAATGTTGTAAAAATCAAGCCCGTGGATTTGATGCCCTAGAGACCTATTTCACCATTGGCTTGTCAAGCCTTGCTGCTGCCTACTGCAGCTCAATACTAAATAAAAATATACTACAATGATAACAACAATAATAATGACAGCAACAAAACCTGTAGTAGTAATAATGTGTATGCCTTTTATTCAGGGCCTTGCTCGTTTCTTGGTAGCTAATGCATATCTGATAATTGCTATTTTCAATGATCACTAAGATGCTCAAAAACTAATTAGGGACAGAGTTACTGAAGGGCCAGGGGGAGGGAGCCCCCACCCCTTCTGTGCCTCATTAGCACAGAGCCCAGCTCATGCCTTCATCGTCCCATAGCAGGTCTGTCCCATCCTCTTCCCAAGTCACCCCACCAATTAATATAAGCTCACTTCTAGCAGAGCAGGTCTCTCCTGAAGAAGCAGCTCCCCCTATTACTAAGGGGCCTCATTTGTCTGAAACTAAAGCTTATAGTCCTTTCTTATAAGCAATTATCCTAAATTTCCTAGAAGGCACAATATACGTTGTTTGCATAAACAAACAACTGTGTCAGACCATAGGTCTGGTATGCAGTCTCCCCCGAGTGACAGTGGCCTGTAGAAACTCATCCATATAATTTATCATGGGGCTGCTGAAGGTAGCAAGCTTATGAAGAAATAATAAGCAAAAATAAAACCTATTTTCTTATTACTATCATCTGACTAATCCTTTAGAGTGTGTGTCACTGACCAGTGCATGCAACATATGGGAGACGGCATAAAGCAAGGAGGATGCTTATTAAACTAGAAAGTTTCACGGTAATTGTACTAGAACTTAAAACATGATTAAAAGAGCAAACCCGTGTGTGAGTTCATTGATAATCTCTTTTTTTAAAAATGTAATTTCCTTAAGCTAGGTATATAACAGGCACAAATCAAATAGGCAAAGAAATGTACATAAATCATGGCGTGGTTAAGATGTAAAACTAGAGTAAGCAAAAACATCTTCTGCAAAGACTTTTATCTGGGCACGTACACTGCACAGCATAAAGGGGCACCCGAAGTTGCAGAGAGACTCGTGAGTCTTTACAAAGAGCTGAAACTACAACCACGGCATGCCCCAGCACTGACGCATCCAGCCCCCGGCAGCTGCCCGGAAGGGACTGCAAACAAGCGGGTAGGGCACGGGGGTGGTTTCCACCACTTGCGGCTCTGTACCTGCACTGCCTCCTGAGAGGAGGTACCGTCCTTGGGCAAGTTGCAACACCTCGCTAGCTATAAACTTGTGCAATGTCTACCCTTGCAAAGGTTTGGGAGGCTTAATTGCCCATGAGGTGGTTTGAGAACTGATGCAGAAATGCAGAGTATGTGAGGTTACTGGCCAGTTATACTGGTCGTTTTATTTATTCTTATATAAAGAAGCAAGAGAGAAAAGGAGAAGAAATTTTATGTAGTTACATATGCCAATCTTGCTGGCTACTAACGGCACAGACATAGGAGAGCAGTGTTAAAAATCTTTGTTGTATCAGAATCCACGAGCTGCTTCTTCAATGTTCATGGGTTCAAGTGTCCACCAGATCACTGTGTTGATTGAAAGACATGACTGAACCATGTAATAATTGTTTTGCTGGGACAAATCTTACACTATATTGCTGTCAGAACTATACGTGTTCTAAGAGACCTAAATCTGTTCATTCGTATGAAAAAACCCCCATAATCTCAAATTGTAGTCCTGTCGATTCACCTGCTCTTTCCCCAGGGGGAAATCCTGACCCACCAGGGTGTATGTCCATCCTGCTGGCCATGCTGGCCTTCCCGCTCCCCCTCACAGCTCTCCTTAACTGTGAATCCTCCTGCACGGCCCAACAAAGACCTGCACAAGAAAACTGCTGTCCCTAGGGTCACGTTTTTCCTGGCTGAGACCTCCTGCATGGCAAATTCTGATGGACCTGCCCCCTCCGGGTCCTGCTGCAACAACTGCCCGGAGGCCTGCTCTCTTTGTCACTTCAGAGATTTCATGTTAGGAGGAGGAGGAGGAGGGTGCCCTCCTTAAACAGTCACACAGCCTGGGGCAACATCCTCTGTAAATAACCTCATATCAGGAGCCCAAGGTCATCCAGTTGTTTTTCTCAGTGAGTCAATGCCACGTCCAGAGCTACATGCCGATGCAGCAAGAATCTCGTGGTGATTTTTTTCCCACTGAATTTGTCCAGCTCAGAGCTTTCTCTTGAAAGTCTTGGGCTTTCCTGTGGGCTTGTCCACAAAAATACCTGTCTCTTTTCAAGGAAAACAAATGTCCACAATAGCTTGTTTTACACACTTTTTTTTTTTGGAAGGCTCTTCCTAAGCATGGAGGATTTAGCCTTGTGAAAGTCACCCTTGAGAGGAATTAATTATATCAATTCATTATACTATGTCCAGGAATACACATAGGCATTTATTTCTAAAAAATGGTTCTTCAGATGGCAATGTGACTCATAACTTTGCCAAAGCTGAAGTTGGGTTTCAGTTGTACAATTTCACGGACACCTCGCTGGGGCAGAGAGAACACGATTACCAAATTCAGGTGCAAAGCGAGATCCAAAGATTCCCAAAACTCAGAGGGGTTCAGTCCTGGATGTTTGGTTTTCACCCATCACCATGCCCATGTGGTTGGCCGCTTAGACATTCCCTGCGATCTTCGGCACCATTTGGCAAAGGTCTAGGTCCCATCTCTGATTTGTTATGGCAGCCCAAAAGACAGCCCTGGTGAGGCGCTGGCAGTGAAGGAGTGCACATCACGCACCGCCCGCACGGGCAGGCAGCATGGTCCACGCTGCAGGGAGACCGAGAGAAAGAAGCTGCAGCAGGGCTGCTACCGGGGAGTCCCAAACCCCTGGATTTCTTTAGCAACACTTCATCCAGTCTTGGGGTGAGGAGGAAAGAACGAGAAGCGGCTGGAACAAAGGATCAAGTGGCAGAAGACTCTGGCAGGAGCTGAAGGGAACAAGAACGGAGACTAGAGAAAAATGAAGGAAATGCAGAGGTTTGGGATTTTTCTAACAAGAAAAGGAGAGAAAAGGAAATTAGATGAAAAGTGCAAAAATGAGGAGAGGAAAGAATGAAGAAGGGAAGGAAGACAGGAAGGGGGAGTGCTATAGAAAAAGGCAGAGATTAAGTAGGAAAAAATACACCGTTGATATACTTCAATTCTATGTTTTATTATACTTCCTCAAGTGAAAATGGGAGCCAAGGAAAGGAAGGGTCCCATTGCGCTCTCAGGGCGGTGGCGGGGGATAGTCCTCAGGCCAGTACCTTCTCTCAGAAAGGGAGGAGCCCACTGGCACTTTTATTTTTCCCGTTGTGCCTCGGGAGAGCAGGGTTTACAGTCGCTAGGAAGGCTGGAACAGGAAGATGCAGCTTTCCAGGCAGGGAGGAGCTTCGCTTTGGAGGCAGGTCTTCTCTGTTCAAGGCCATCGGTGATTCTTCCTTAACAACTTTTACATGCAACTTAAGGAAAAAACACCAGTAAACTGCAGGCGTGTAGGCACCCAGCGTGCAAAAGCTGAACCAGTAAGGGTGTTTCCAAAGACCACGCACCCTCCTGTGGGACTCGGAAGTGACAGTGGTCCAACCTCCCCAGCAGCATCCCCAGAGATGCGTTTTTATGCTAGGGTG
>NW_008824031.1:4883059-4891521 GCF_000699105.1 Pygoscelis adeliae
ATTCCATTTTTCCTTTTAATAAATAACTTTGGCTTCTTTGAGGAAATACTGCCTCAGCTTATGATTTAGCCCCATCCGAGCATTTCCAAAGCCTGACTTTTGATACGGCATGTCCCATGTCAGGGGATAATGTAGTGCCCTCGGAGGACAGTCTGCATCTTTGCTGCCTCTTGCAGAGAAGGCTTTACTGAGCCAGGCAAGGAGCTGCTTCATTTTGGTTATCATTATTAAAATCCCCTTTGTCCCGCTCTTGCAAGGTCAAGATTGTTTGGGCTTGAGCTTTTTAGAAAGAGGCCAGGCTTGTCACAGCGGGGTAACAAAAGCAGCGGCGTTCTCACCCAAAACTAGTCCGAAAGATCTCGGCACAGAGGCGATGCTGTGCTCATGATGTCAGAGATAGTTGGGACTCTCCAGGCTGCTAAACTGCGCGTGGCCAGATTTTCTGTTGAACAGGAGCTGTGCAGACGGGAAATGCCAGAGGGCTTTTCACTTAAACTGAGCCTCCTGTCAGCTTGCTCTCCAACTGTTCAAGCCGTAGACAGAGACTCTCAGAGCTCAGCTTCTGCTCTTTTTAGGTGCTGTAAGGAGGCCAAAACACTTGAACCTCTGGCATAATAACCTCCCCTGTGGTTATACACTGATGTCATAAATTCGGAATTATGATGTCAATGAAAGCTGCTGAAAAGGAGAAGCTAGGCAGGAAGGAAGGAGCCTAAAATGTTGACATTTGTCTTAATGAGAAACTGAATCCAGCACGAACAGCTAAGGCAACTGATTTTGTAGAGAGAGGTGTTCTCTTCAGGCTGCCTCAAACAGACAGTTCCCTCTTCAGCACGTCTCTGCAGTGCAAGGGCAATGCAAGGCAATGACAAGTTACAATAATCTAACATGGCTGCAGAGCTCATCCAGCCTTTTTAATTTTTGTTTTCTAACCATAATGACTGAACAGCCTGAAGGGGATTTCTTTAGCCTACAACCTGGAATCTGGAGGAAACGTAGCTCACGTAGCGCTGACAGCCAGAATCCACAGAGCAGCTGAATTTGCTTCCCTCTGGCTACATATTTATTCTAGGTAATTCCATGGGTCAAATTTTAAAAATGTTCATCTCTTAGAAGCTCCTGCTAAAAACCCGTCCACTTGCACGGAGACCCAGAAAACAGGTCGCCATTCTCATGGTTATAACCTCAGCACCTCAGACTAGACCCAAAGAGGCAGCCTTTAAGGTACAGCTATGTCCACTATGAATGAATGGAAATGTCTAAATTAATTTAATGTAGTTTGTAGATAGCCAAAAGATGGTAAAAACAAACCTGTGCTAACTTGGGACTGTGGAGCTGGTGGGGAGGAACCACTTTTCATGGACTCCAAGATCTCAAGCTTTCATAAAAACACAGACAAAATGCAAGGTCGAAAGAAGCGCCTGCAGAGTCTGGTGACACTAACAGCGTAGAGGCTCTGCCAAAAGGAGGCACCTTCTTACACTTCCACATTTGGCAAGAGATCAAGGGGAACTCACAACGCTGGGAATCATCCTGATTGACAAAGGTCCCGCGAGTGGTTTTCACAGATGAGCCCGTCGGTATCACCACTGCCAGAAATAAGGTCTACCAATCTTAGTGCTAGATGGCAGCTTTGGCTGAACTGTCATCAATACCTCCACGTAAATTATCACTTAGTCTTCTATAATTATTTAACGAATTCAGGGGCCAAAGTTGTTCCATTAAGGAAAATGAAATTGCCGCAGAACTGCATGACTAAGGAGAAGCATAAATCTCTCCCAGCAAGAGCGTGAACCGCTAATGTACTCACTCATCCGGCAGCCAGCAGCCTCCGTCCAGGAGCAGACAGATCTGGGTGCGATTCTGTCCTTCCCCTCGGGAGTCGGTTCCTTATCTCCCATCTTTTGGGCCAGGAGATGCTCTGGCTTGGGGCATCTCTTCCGAAGGGCAGCTCGCTGCAGCGTGAGAGCGGCATGGCAGTGATCAGACCGCTCCAGCGCAGCTATGAATCCCGGCCAGTGATGGAAGAAAAAGATTCCTGTTTAGGTTTCTTGTAAGTCTGTTCTTTTCACCAGTAATTAAAGTGACATTTTCCCTGCCATCTGTAGGATTTTAGAGGATGCAGTCGAGTGATCTGTCAACAGCCCTCGTTCCAGGGACGGAGGAGAAAACACAACAAGAAGACCGCCTGCTTCTCTGAGTAGAACCTGAAGAAATGAAAAATGCCAACCCTTGCAAAAAAGGGTCCGTTTGCCCTTGCAAGCTCTTGTCACACAAATAATTTTGAAGGGAGATAATACCTTCTAATATTAATTCTTTTGAAGAAGAAATTTCATCCAAACGTTTCACATAGGAAATATGACCTTGTCTTAATTAGAATAGTAAAAAATCCATTTTAAAAAATGATTTGCTTTGTGAGAGGATTTTCTTAATCATTTGAAAAGGTGGGGTGTTTTTAATTCATTAGCATTGAAAAACTATTTACTGTCTCTTACCTTTATCTCCTTTCTTCACTGTTTTTTTTTTCTTTTTTTTTTTTTTAAATACAGTGACTGATTTTGTAGAGCTCATCTGTTGGAAATTGTTAATACCTGTCAGGTTTCAACAACTTGTCAAAACGGAGCACTACCAAAAGTATCTATGTAATAATAATCTTTCAGGGAGTAATTCAAATTGTACATATAGAATTAAGTTGAAAAAGGCTGTAGTTTTGATATAATACTAATATGTGTCCTTTAGGAGTAAAATAAATATATGAAAACAGGCAGGAGAGGTAAACAAAATAATGAAAGCCTCTACTTGAAAATGGGTGATGAACCTAAAACCCAGATTGAGTCTGTTTTATAAGCATATAGAAGAGGGAGGAAGAAGTCTTTTGAAAGCATATGTATTGTTTTATGAATAATTTAAGTCTTAGAGAATAGATATTATCAACTTCAGTAGCTAATCACTGAACATCCTGACACAGAAGTGCTACCTGACTATACATGCTCATCATTTTGGACAAATATGACAATCGTACTGTTGTAGTGAGCGTAGGATCACAAAATCCCATTGCTAAACACCATACAACAACAGAGAAAAAAAATCCCTACCCTAAAAATATTGTAAAATCCAAGTATGTGATACACATTACAGGGCTGCCCACAGACAAACGCTGGACAATCAAGAAACGAGACACTGTTGATCGCCTCAGTGCACCCATACAAGGAGGGCAGGGAGGAAGGGGCTAAAAGCAGATGCAAAGTCACTCATTGATAAGTTCAAGTCAAAGAAGAAGCGTGGATACGGATACAGTAAGAAACCAGGAACTCAGCCCCAAAACGATCAGAAGGTAGTCAGGGCCGCTGGTTTCATAAGCAGTTAAGGGCAGCAAAACGTGCAGGTAAGGGCTAAGGCGGATGCGGTCCTGGAAGCTGAAGTCACAGAAAAGCAATGCTAGAAACAACGGGAAGAAAAGCAGGAAACAGGAATTGAAACTAAGAAAGTTGAAAGGGAGTAGCTGAATGCTTGGCAGATGACAGCGACACAGAAGAGACACGAAGAGATGAGTCTCTTCTCTGAGCAACGCTACAGCTGCTGCAGCCAAGATCAGGGGAGGGAAGGAGCAGAAGCAGAAGCCCGGACTTGAGAACCAGCTTTACGCTCCATGGAAGGGCAAGAAAAGACAACTGCTGCAGACACAGTATCAGGTGAAGGAGTCAGGTGTAAGAGTCCCAGGTGCTGCTGAGGGAGTGAAATATGCAAAGTTCAGGAATAACTCTTTGTTTCCTTTTTTTGTTGTTCTTTTTTTTTTTTTTTCTTTTAAAGCAAAAAAGAGAACACTCCTGAAAACAAATAAATGCAAGAACCACGGAACAAGGGTGGAAGTGGGGAGAGCTGAAGATTATATATAACAATGGCAAAATTGTGTAGAATTTCCTGGATAAAGAAAGAACCACCACTTCAACAGTCATCAAACGGATATTTGGCTCAGGACGTTACCCACCGTTTGCCAATTCAGCTAATACACTTACCAGGTTTTCATAGAGGAACAAAGACACATTTAACAGCAAAAGTTAGAAACAGAGGAGCAGCAGAGGCACAGATGGGATGGGATAGGATTGTTGAAAATCCCCTTTGATCAGTAACTCTAGGGATAAACTTGCAGGATTCCTCATCTATTTCTTGTAAGGGATAATAGTTTAAAATGAAGAAGGGGATCACAAATACATTATTACATCCTCAGAGTAGCACCGTGGGAGAAGGATGAAAAAGGAATGAGCCAACCCAATTTGCAGCTCCTGTTTTCTCTGTTGCAAGTAATGACAAATCACCTACGATTCTGAAAGCAGAAAACCTGAAAGCACCCCATCTGCAAAAGCAAAGAAAAATTAATAAACAGAAGGTATCGTGGCATAATCAACCAAGCATCCAGACAAGATGAGAACCTGTCGCTTGTGTATTATGACCTCTTAGGATTGGATTAACCCTAGAAAGGGTAGGGATATTATGCCTTAGTTTCACACACTTCAAGCAGAGGGAGATTGCCATTGCCATCAAAAGATGTCGTTCCAGTGCTCCTCTGTCCATTTACTACTTCTCCACGTTGCTCCTGCCTCTGTACAAGCTCAGTACAAGCGATACATACCTTTGTTGAATAGGGTACTTGCTTGTCCTTTAGACAGGAGGTAAACTGCAGCTTTGATACTTAATTCTTAGGTCAGCTCTAATTTAATAAGTTATTTTTATCTCTTACTTGTTTGTGATTTGTTGAGAAGCTGCCTTTGCCAATGTTATTGTTACGAAATCACTTGCCGAGTTATTTTTAGACAGTGAAGCATTCACACAGCTGCACAGCTAAACCAGATGAGGAAACTGAGGAAAAGGATTTGCTGTTTTGTAGTAGCTGTTGTTTGCTTGCCTGGCTTTTTTTTTTTTTTAACCTGGGTCCATCTCCCAGCTGGCTTCTCCCTATGGCCACAACAACTCTTGTGCTGCTGCACCAGATGGGAATAAGCAGCTGGGGGCAAGACCTCTTCCTTCGGTGACAGTACTAGATAACGTCAGGTTAAAGTGACCCTGAAACCCTGGCCTTCCAAAGTCTTGCCTGAGGACAAGTTCCTAACACAGAGAAACTGTCAGGAGCTCTTGCCACGTGCAGTGGAATGACACTCCTCCACCATCCGAGTGCTCAGGGATAAGTGAGGTGTACTAGGAGGCAGAACCAAGGCAGTCTGTAGGTGAAAGCATGCGCTGTGTCCTTCTTCCCTGCCGTGAAGCCGGAGTTTCACTCTCCTGGTGTGCATTAGGGAACACATTCCCAGTGTCATGCTCACAAATGAAATTATGTACCCCAAAATCTAGATTTTATTCCCAAATATTTTCAAATGCAGCTCTAATCGAGAAATCACAAAGATGTGTTATTAAGGAAAAGCCCATCTCTTCTGTAAGTATTTCACGTTGAAACAAAGATATTTTACTCAACAGGAAGAATGCATTGAAAATTCACTTTAATACATGTTTATTGGTGTCCTGCACTTTCAGTGTAGGAGGTTGGAGATGTAATAAAAAAGTTTCAAAATTTATTGATTCCATTTCATTTAAATCGCTCTAAACAACCAGTGCTTTAGAGTTCAGAGAATTAACGTTTACTGTCCATTACGAGCAAAATTTTAATATTACCTTTTCTGAGTCCGCTTAGAACTCCTCTCTTAAAATTCTTCAGATACATTCCTCAAAGTAAACAATACATTTCAATCTGTGTCACAATCAACATTGATAAGGCCTTCTTAACCATTTTATACCACCTCCACTATTACTTCATTGCAAAACACAATCTTATTTCATACTATAAATATCCATCCATGCACAAAACACAGGGGCCAGAAGTTACACATTAATATCTCATGTAGGCTTCCAAGACTTCCTTTACCCTCTGCAGGTTTATGGTACACTTAAAAAGATATCTTTAGACTTGGTCTACTTGGTCTTAAAATACAAATATACAATATCCATAAGCATAAAAAAGTAAAGCTAGATTGCCTTACCATTTATTATGAACTGCTAAAATCTTATACATGTACAATATAGCATCATGCTGATTAATATACATATTAGTTAAATACATCAACCAATAATGGGGATGTGGCCAAGCTTTTGTGTCTTGTTTTCAAAAAGAAATTGTTCATATACAAGGAAAAAGATTTTTAATTTAAACTCTCATGGAATACCCGAACCACATAGACATCTGTAAACCCTGCTGAGATATTCAGGTCAAACTGGGGCATAACCTGCTGATTCACTTGAAAGGGAACACAACTCCTCAGGGGTGATACCCAAGGTGGGCTATTCCCAAGAGAATGCAAATTTACCAGCATCTACATTTTCAGGTCTAGAGCACTAATTTTTGCATCTTACATCTTGGTTTATAATTTTCGTATCTATTCATCATCCTCCAACAGAAACAATTCGGTACCTCGACATTGCCATAGATTTTTCTAAATAAGTAGATATACAGTACAAAGTGTAGATAGTGAAAAAAATAAGCACATATATACAGTCTTTGAAAGGCATTTTTGTGACCATTTTAGCAGTGTTTATAGAAAACATTTAAGATAGTCACATTCCGCTGATACCACTGTATTGCAAACTGTCAAGCCACGTTTCTTATATTAAACTTGTACTGCATTGTATATTGTACAACAGAAGAGAAAATGATCATTCTTAAGGTGTGACACAATGAAAAAAAAAAAATCACTAGACTGAGTAAGGTAACCAGCACAGGGCTTAATTTTCCTGAGGTTTGTAAGAATTTTTTAAACAAAAATCACAGTGACCAGGCTAAACTGCAAACATACTGTTAAGTTTTAAATATACAGTTTATACATAAGTTCTGTGCATGGTCGACTCAACTGTGTATGTTCACACTGATGTTTCCTTTAAATGACTCGCCACTGCATAATACTTGTATCTTTTCCGCCTGTGGAGATGAGATGGGTGTCTTCACAGAGAAAATCTACATTAGTTACATGACTACTATGTCCACCGTACACATGGCTTGGAGCCTAGAAAACACCATATGAGTGAGAATATAAACTGTCCTAAAAACATATCGTTATAACATAACATTCATACAACAATGAAACCAAGGCATCACAACATTCTCTTACAGTATTTTAATATTAAATTAAGTTTTAAATTCAATTGTAGTCTCAATCAACCTTAAGTAAATCCCTTAGGCATATACATATTCCCCCCTTTTTTTTTTGTACATAGGAAAACAACATTTAATGCATTTGTGCAAGTTACAAAAAATTACTCTTACAAAAGAGTAAATTTTTTGGAAATACCTTACCCTAAACTGTGAACATGGATATGAGAAGAGATGTACTTTGCCAAAATCATCCCCTGTTGAAAGCAGTTTTCTCCCATGTGATCGACAGACAGCATTGATATCTGTTCCATCTGAACCTTCAGGCCATACACCTGAAACACAGAGGGACTAATTAAAGGTTTTATAATGGAAATAAAAGTGACAGCTTAAGTTTTTGTTAAAATATTAATAAAGGATTACTCGTTTAAGAAAAAAAGAAAAAAGATAAAACTATAAAAATAACTGCAGCTGAGTCAGTATGCGTGCTTCGGTACCAGCAAAAGACCAGATCCTAACAGGAAATCAAGCACATAAACAAATACTTTATTTCCTCTAGTCAGCAAAGTGCTTTTTACTCTGAAAAAAGAATTCTGCTGAATTACAGTCATGTGTCTGAGCCTAAAAGAATAACAGTTACTGCTTTTATTTGCCCTCCTGCTTATGTATGTGCTAAACATACTTTCCTCATACTAATGTAGTCTAAGAAATTACCTATGTGTGATTCAACATACTTTCTTCAGTCTAGATAATAATAAATTCTTCATACTTTCTGAAGTCTAAAACCTATGAAACAAGAAATTATATAGTTTAAAATGTTATTTAGTAATTAATAGATCCCTCAAAAAGAAACTGAACCTACTATAAATTTTTTAAATGCTTTTGTTTTACTGTAAGTAATTTTCCTCCTTCCTCAGGTACTCTACTCCTTGCTGTTCTTGCACAAAGTGGTGTTCTAAAATTAAACTGCAGGCTCATCAATGCAAGGACCAAATCTGTGCACCACATCTCTACAGCCTCTGAATACTTTCCTGTAATAAATTTTAATTGTAATAAAATCCAACCAGTTATTGAAATTTCTTTTTTTGTATGCAGTACTGTGGGGGGGGTTATGATTTTCATAATTCAGTTTTTATCTAATCCCTACTCAACAGAAATGATACCTAACTTTCAGAGAACACTGACATAATCGGTTTTAATGTGTGTTCTGCCATTATGATTTGGCAAAAAAAAAATGCCTTGTCCTGCGTTACAATTTTCAGTGACTGTCCCTATGTCACACATCCTCTGCAGTGTTCCCCTGAAGTCCCACCACTTGAGTGCACGCTCT
>NW_008824031.1:4891574-4932465 GCF_000699105.1 Pygoscelis adeliae
CTCTCCTGGAAGGGTGCCTACGCCTGCGGGCAGGGCGGGCACACTCCAGCTTCCCTTCTTTGGGCTACCGATAATGCCAAAGTGGGCATCTGCCCTGCACTGTGGAAACAGCTAGCCTTCGATCCGCATGTAATTCTTCCCAAATACAGTCTTTGTAACATTGCACAGCAATTTGAAAGCACTAAGAGGAAGTGATTCCATGTCTTTATACGGAATTACAAATTGTTGTAAATAAAATGAAACACAAAGTACTGATTTGTGGGCTGCCAGTAACTCTCCAGATGTGTGTGGAAACACCTCTTTGCTAGATCAGGGATATTAAAAAAGAGGCAGGGAAGAAAGAAAAAGAAGGTGTAAAGAAGAGACACGGTAATTGCTACTCGTGGAATTATGAATATGTAGAATGAAGAGATACAGAAAAGCTGTTTTAAATAACTGCTTTGACAAAAACGAGGCTGTATGAACATCAAATGCTAGCTGAAAAGAGACAGGCGTCTTTATGACAAGCTGGAGATAACCCCTAAAGGAAATGGCTTAAGAAACAAGATTGTCATTTTGAAATGGGGAAAGGATCATATCAGGGTTTTGGTTGGTTGGTTGTTTTTTTTTTTGAGACTCTGTGCTCTTTCAAAATTTATTCTAGTGTCTCACTGTTAGTTTTTCCGAATATGCGAACTGAATCCCCTTTGCTGAAAAATTAGTCCATTTTTCTCTTCCCATCCTTTGCAGACATGGTAAAAGAGACCCTTTCCTTTTTCTTATTTGAAGATTGATGCCACGCTTTTTTTCTCCTCCTGTTCTCTAAAATTCATTCATTACATCTCTTCTCACAGAACAATATCTAGATAGATAATTGTTCTTGCTAGTCAGCACATTATCTGTTGGTCCAACATGCAAAAACCAGAAGGAGCTATTCCAGCTGTGACTGAAGCAGATACTGATAAATGGACGATTACTTCACATTTTGCATGGCATCCTTTTCATTACATACCCTGCTAATGCATCTGCCTGTTCTACAACAGCATAATGCTGTTGACTCACATTCAGTTTGTATGCAAAAGTAATCTGATCTTTCTGTGCAGATCTGCTCTCTTGCCTGCTCTCCTCTGTTCTGTATTTGTACAACTGGGTTCTGCTGTTCAAGTGTGCAACCTCCTATTTGTCTCTATTGAATTGCCCCTTTTTTCCATACCATGCCACTATTTCTCAAGACAATCTGCTAATCCTGCAGCTTCACGCCACCTACAAATTATACATGCTGTTTTATCATCCATGCTATTAAAAAATATATTCAAACAAACATAATATTCAGTGTACAGCCTTCTAGTCAGTTTTGATCCCAACCAGCCTGAGCTCTGCTTTGCCTGCAATGTTGTCAGGCTTTGCACAGCATCTTGGATTTCTTCTGTTCCTGTCCTTCACCTCAAATACTAATTTTTCCAAAACTGGGCATGTGATATGAACTGATGCCTCGGTTGCGTATCCAGCAGCACATGGCTTTTGCAAGAGCATACAGAGCAGTAAGTGTTTTAAAGTCTTTAGCCCTTCACATTTACATGTGTTTGTATCACTAAAATATCCTCCACTGGACACACTTTACACACTGTTCGTTTTCAGTTGAATCATCTCTAAACATTTCCAGGCTGACTAATCTGTTCCCAGGCTTGAAGACAGGTGTTCGACAGATCAACGTTCATTTTCCCCCCTGCATTGGTTATGTTACTCTGTGAGTGCTATGCATACTATTTGTGATTTTTATGTGGTTCTACTAGAATGAGAAAATGCGCTTATTCAGTCAGCCAGTAGCTATTGAAAAAATCAATATACTAGATGCCTCACATCCTTGATGATGTGATTGCTTCTTCCATGTCCAGCAGGGCAATCCCAGCGAGCATTTAAAGACTGTTCATACTGGCTGCTCTGAGGTCCCAAAGTACTGAATAGTAGAGTGACTTACAACGTTATTGGACTGGTTTCCAATTTGTAATTTATGAGTTTCTTAAATTTATTATTCTAGCCACTAACTTTTCAGTTTATCCTCTCCATATGGGCTCTGAAGGTAAGTATATGATTCCACAGGTGTTGCGTTCATTCTTCTCCATTTTTCCAGTACCTTGCCTGTTCTCTGTGAGGTCCTGAAAATAAGTACTAATGGTCTTGAGATTATGCTAACCAGTTGTTTTTACAGTTACAATGAGGTTCATCATACTCAGATACTTTGAAAATATCTAACTCCTAACTATTTTCTAATCTATTCCCTCCCTACTGAAAGCAGAGGTCTTATCCTTTCATTACTGGCACTAACTGGGTTAGTCATCAGATTGTAGTAGGACTTCTAATGAAGACTTATTAAAAAGAAAAAAAAAAGTTTTTTTTTTAAACACTTCAGCTTTAACAGTGTCCTCTCTCCTCTCCCTCCTCTCCGTGTAGAAGACCAATATTGTCTTTGGCCCTTCTTTTATTACTGTACTTGTCACTTGCATTTATGTTTAGGTTTTGTTTGTGTGTCTCCTTGGTCCTCCAACACAGTTTCTACTTTCTGCATTCCTCTTCCTTGTAGGAACGGTTTAACCAAGTTTGCGTCTTGCTGCCATTTCTATCTTTCCTCTGGGCTGGCAGAGTTTGTGCCCTTCGTATCTTTTAAGAAATTACCGCATCTCATCTTTTCTACAACTTCCAATCTTCCCTGACAGAGCTTTGGACTTCTGCAGTTTCCTTCCCTGAAGTCCATTATTTTCATTTTGTTGCTCTTTTCCCTTCCTATCTTAAGGATCACACCTCCCTGATTCCATAGTCATTCCTACACGAGGTGCATTCCCATTCTCAGCAAGTTCTTTCCGCCTCTCCAGAATAAAATCTGGAAGAAAATCCCCTCTAGGTGCTTATCTATTTCCTGTATCAGAAGAATTTTGAGAACTTGCTGGTTAACCAGTGTACTTGCAATTCCTTTCCCAAAAGACACTGGAATATTTAAAATCTCACATCCTCAGAAATTCCTGCGATTTGACTGATTCTGCTAGTTATTAAAAAAGAAAAAAAAAATCCATTCATTTGATCTTTCTGGAAGGATGGGCAACAGTATAACCCTGCCACCATTAATATTCTTTTTTTCATCTATAATTATTATGCATTATCTTTGTAACTTCCCAGTCTGAACCTAACTGTATAGCTACAAATCCTCAGCATATATGGCACCATGTTCCATATATAAAAAAATTCCACCACTTTGGCATTACACATCCTTTCTGAATAAGTTCTGTCCTTTTACTTTAAAATTCCATTCATTTGATGAACATCCTCAAAATCTCTATTGCATTACTGAAATAATAATTGTGGTAATTATTAAAACTAGCAACTACTTTTATTTATTCCTCACCCCTGTTGCTTTAGCTTACAATACACCAGTTCAGCACGGAGGACTATAAGTATAAAAAAGCATATAATGTTTCCACATGTTCCCCATTGACCCAGTAGGTCATTTTGTTCCACAGACCTGCTCCAAAAGCTGATCTGTTCCAAGGGAGAAAAAAACCCTCTTAGGTGTGACACCCCTCTCCTACGAGACTCTATGCACCACAAGCAGCCCCATATTCTATTAGCACTATATTTTGCATTAACCCAAATTATAAAGTAAGAAATACTCACTTAAAGAATTCATCATTTCAGAATATCTGAACCTTTGATGCTAAATGCAAAGACTTTGTGGCTCTGTAACTGTGTGTCAGGTATACCCGAAGCCCAGGAATATGCCAATAGTTCTACAAGGGCCTTCATCCCTCACATGAGAAACATATTAAGTTAACATGCAGCCAGTCTTCTAGGACTTCCTTCTTTTACTAAACTGTGTGTTGTAGTGATACTCAAGCACTGCCCGACAGCTAAATTTTAGAAAATTTGAATGTTTCTTCCCAGCGTGTTGCTACTGCCATCCCATCTTCTAGGCTCTAAAAACATGTCCTTTCTGGCTGCTTTCAAACATATCACTGCATCTACTTGACTTGAAACATGGGTGAAAACCCTCCTTGCTTACTGCTTATACTAAACCAGACTCTTCTCTGAACTTCTACCACGGCTTCCTATTTTATCTTGAGGACTCAAGAATTTGAAGCTTCTTGTACTCAGCTTTTGTAACAATCTGTCTAGTTCTGCACACGCTGTGGAATGAGTACAAAGCTTTAGAGTACGCTGGGAAAAGCAGCTCCTTCCAAACTGGCAGAAGAGAAGTCCCATGGAAACAAACCATCCTGATTTTGTTACGTTTTTCTTCTTTCTTCTTGCATTCCTTCCACCTCATTTAATTGTTATATATTGTATCAAAATACATTGTAAGTACTTAATGACAGATACTGTCACCCTTTTTGTGTTTGCCCAGTAACTTGGTGCAAATGAAACTGATTCTGGTAAGGAGATTTGGCCCAGTAGCTGCCTAAATAAATGATAATTCCATGGAACTGGTACTTTAAATTTAAAGAGATGAGAAGCAGCTCTAGTGTGACAGAAAGGGCAGTGTGTGATTTCTTCCTTGTCTCCCACTTATGTTGTAATTTATTATTTATACTTGAAGCTAGCAGGAATATTAAATCCGAGTCTTTCTGGATTGAAATAAGAGGACAGATTGTAATAAAAATGGCATAACAGAAGTTCTGTATTTTTCCCTGAAATATGAATAGTCATGTTTCATAAGAAAAAGTTGGCAATCCAAGTGTTTGTTAATAACAAGAATGGTAAGAACTTGTAAGAGGAAAGATACTTACCAAAAACATGGAATCCTAAAGTACAGGTGTAAGTGGCCCATTCAAGATCTCTAGTTGTTTCAACACTCACGACTTGTTTACAAGCAGAGGGGATCCCTACAAAAGAAAAAAAACAACCACATGATAATGTTTTTAATTCTCAAATTGTATAGATTTTTGATTGCACCAGATGAATTAAAACATATGGTCTATCTTGGCAGTTATATGGTCTCATTTAAATTTTAAATCTGCATTAGACTGCCTGAACTTTGCACAAAAGGACTAAATGTAATTCTTACTCACAGTATAAGATTTCATAGTCTCCTGAATTAGACACAAGATACTGTGAATTAACAGACCAATCCAGATGAGTAATGAAGCTGGAATGACCCTACAAAGAGAAAAATATTGTATTAACTGCACTAACAGTATCTCTCAATGTGACAGTATTAATGCAATGCTGCAAAACATACTGAAGTTGTTAACATTGAACCAGGAGAAAAGAAGGTTACTTACTGAACATTTGCCAATTCTAGTGTACTTTCTTCCATTTTCACTTACTCCATATATATAAATACAGTTGTCATGGGAACCTATTGCCAAGAAGTTTCCATCTATAAACACAAAAGTGAAGAGTAATTATTCCTGTAAGAAAGAACTTAGGCTAATTTTGAAAAGTTAGTGTGTCCCAGACAAGAGGAACTGTTCTTAAAGGCCTTGATACCGAGAAATGAAAAAATAAAATTCTATTTTTTCTTTTTCAGTTGCATATTGATGCATGTTTCAAGATTACAAAACAGCAAGTTTATACAGCAAATATTACTGTTAAAAACACATGACGCTTCTGGAAGCAGCTACAGTCCATTTAGGGCTAACCTGATTGCAACAACCTGCACACTCAAGTCATATTTGTTTTTTTCCTCCCCAGTAAAACCATATTGAGCATGTGAGGGAGGGAGGGAGGGAAAATAAAACTAGAGCTCAAGACACCACCCATTCAGTGTCGCCAATGTTTCACGGCATATTTATTTTCAACTTCAGTATGGCAAGTGGGGAATTATTTTAAAACAAACCACCGCCAAATTTAATAATAAAATTCAACACTTTTTTTTAACCAGTAAATAATCGCTCTCAAACCTGGTGAGTAACGCATTACAGACAGCTGTTCGTTTCCATCTGTGTGTACAGTGACCAAGTCTTTTGTTTCTGTGTCAAACACAAACCACCTGTTGTAAATACAGAAAGAGGCCAATAAATCATTCCATAAGGAATTCAAGTCTACTGTAATCTTGACCAACTTTTCTTCTGTCAAAATAGCATAAGTTTTACACCAGCAAAAGAAAAACAGCAACTGCTACTCAATTTGGTTTATTTTTACTTTAACAGAAGGATAGTTTCTTTCCCATGTTTTTTAACCATAAAAATGATAAGACATTGACCCTGATATCAGTCTTCAGATTTTAGTCTGTTTTACTGTGTCATGCATTAGAATAAAGTAAGCATTACATATAATGACCCTTCTCCTTTAATGACCCTCCCCTATGCTATGTTCACGTTTAAATTGATGCCTACATTAAACCCTAGAGCAAAGGAAAACACAAGCAAGAATCAGGACTATTCTCTTTTGATAGAAGAATTAGCTTTATTTATTAATTTATTTTTAAGTTAATTAATGTAATTTTTTAAATAAATTTAATTGATTAATTTCAATGAACCAAAATTTAATTTGTGGAAACATGTAGAAGGGACAAAGATAAAATTTGCATTTCAATACTTGCATCAAATTATTAAAGACAAAGTAAAGACTCCTCTCAAAGCTTCTCCTTTTGATTTACTTTATTTAGTAAATAAAGTAAATTTAGTAACTAGAGTAAATCCTTTATTTAGGATTGATATACAATCCTAAATATTCTTGGCTCATAACCTGTAAGCGTTCTATTATGTTCTCAGTTAAGTGGAACTGTTTTCAATACTAACAGCAAAGTCTGCCCTCAAGTGTCATTAAAGGAGAGGATGAAGTTACGGCGAAGGCACTCCCTCCTATGACAGGCAACCAAGGTTAAACCCAGGGTCTGCTGTTGACCCACTATGTGACCAAGGGCTCAGTCTGCCCTGTAAAACGGAGATACTACTCTTCACCCCCGTTTTGTCTGTCTTGTTTATGCCTTACACTCTTCAGGAAGAACAAGGCTCTTAATATGCATTTTTACACTATGTCTAGCACAGTGGAACATTTGCCAAATTTTTGTTAAAGCCTCTGGTTGTCACTGTATTGGAAAGAATAAACCACTTGCTAAATTTTCCAACGAGCAACTTTTTTCTATGTGATTTCCTCTATGCTGCCCTACAGGCCTCAGAGATCTCCATACGCATCTGCAAAGTTAACTCATTATCTCGAACTCCTCCTTTAGCCTCTCCTTTGCTGCGATGGTCACAAAGACTTAACATTTAGGTCACTGGTACGGCGACAGCACCTCCCACACACGGTCTCACTGCTAACCTAGACTTCCTGCCCTGCCCAAATCCATCTCCTCCCACTGATCTTCGACCGCTGCTCTCCCAGGGCAGAAACCATCTCTTCGTTCTGTGTTCATGTAACACTCAGCAAACACGGGGTACTGGTCCAAGACTAGGGTTTCTAGGCACTAAGGCAGTACAAATAAATTCCACTCTGAAATTCAGTAGAAATCAATAGGAGATGAATATATGTCATGCATACATCTCCAAAACAAGAACGTGAACTTGGACGTGAGCTGGAAAAAATCATGTAGTGTTTGTTGGTGCCCAAAGTGTAGCTCTGCACATCTTACCTTCCGGTCAGCGTCCCTACTGCAACAACAGATGCTGAAGGATGAAAACCTGAAGACTGTGCTGGATCCTAAAATGTTTCAGAAGGAAGCACACTTTTTTACTAGTCCAAGTTATAACAAAAACACAGTTCAATTATCTGCCTCAGGAACAGAGTAAGTCTCTCTTTGTGGATTTTTTGTGGTTTTTTTTTTTTTTAATACAAACTTGAGGGGAAAAAAGCATTTTTAACTGTTTGAAATATTACCCAACAGATTTTTTTCCCCTCTATACAAGGCCACTGTTTTCTTTTCTTCACTCCTAAAAATAACTTGGCAAGTGATTTCATAACAATAACATTGGCAAAGGCAGCTTCTCAACAAATCACAAACAAGTAAGAGATAAAAATAACTTATTAAATTAGAGCTGACCTAAGAATTAAGTATCAAAGCTGCAGTTTACCTCCTGTCTAAAGGACAAGCAAGTACCCTATTCAACAAAGGTATGTATCACTTTGCATGGAGGGGTAAAGCCTAACTTCTACACACACCAACACCTTTTTCAGCACCTGCCAGTTGCAGCTTAGTGGGAGATTAAGGGCATAAACCGGGTTTCTTATTTTGATATGCGATTTTCAAACATTTTACTTTGTATAGTGTATTATTATGGAGACAGGTAGAATTGCAGTGTTTTTCTTGCAATTTAAACATATGCCTAAAAAACAAGGTAAGCATTTTCTTTCTAGTACTTGTTCAGTTACAAAGAATGAACTCCAGAACTCTTCAGGTTATAGCAGAAAGTACCAAAGTAAATAGCGTATTTTTCCTGATACCTGCCAAAAATAATTCTAAAATGTAAGCAAAAAATAATCCAGTAACATATCTCACAGAAATGCTTATGTCCTTGATTTTCTATATTCTAAAATAGTATCACATTGTAGCCATTTTAGTAAACCTGTTCACATTTTTAGCAATTTGTAATTACTAGCCCTAGAGGCTAGGTGTAAGGGATATTCTCCTTAATTTTAAACAAGTGACTGATTTCAAAGATGTTACTAACTCTAAAGAAATTTCAGAGAATTGTTGAGATCCAGGATTTCTATACGCATGTTCTAAATCACTACAGTAGTCCAGAAAGGAAAATTTGCTATTTTTTTTTGAAGTATAATTTCATAGTAAATGCTAAAATATTCTCTTGAATAAACCAGAGGTTTGAACAACGAATTTAATCTGAGCAGTAACTTGTACTCATAACTACGTTAAAAAGCTTTTACATAGATCTCTATGACAAAAATAGGTTAACATGAAATGATTTATTTACTCTGGATAATCAGTCACTGACTTATGAAACATAGTCTCAGACATTTCAAGTGGTTAATAAGGAGATTATTGTCAAGACTGATAATAGAAATCTTGTCTTAAGGAAGCGGTGTGTACTTGGAGGGGAAAAGAAATAAACCTAAGCCTAGTTTAATAGTCCTACTGCTGTTGCCATCAACCTTTTCAAAAGAATCAAGGTAAATAAAGCAGTTTCTTAAATGTTTCAATAACAACAGTTTCTTAGAGAGTGTCTTATATTTGCAAAACCACAACTAAATATTAAATGAAGTTCACTAAGTCATAATCAGCTACAGTCCAGTTCTGTTTTTCAGAGGACACAAAGGATAAAACAGTGGAAACGATGTCCTTTTTTGAGTTGATGATTACTTAAGTAACTTTATTTCTGACATAGCAGCTTATCTGATTAATAGATTTGTTCCTGTTCCCCATATTGTACTTATCTCCACTAACGATGTTTCACTATCAACCCAAACTTCTAAATGCTCTTTTCTTTAGACGGCAAGAGAGCAAAGTGCCAAATTTTGCACTGCTCTTCATGACCATAGGCCCTCCTCAGTATATCGTTCCTGTAATGAGAAATAGATCAGAAGTACTAACTTCTTATTCTCCCAGAGTTTTTGAAAGTATGCAAGTATACAAAAACGTACACCTTTACACTGAGCAGACTAAAGGATCACATTAGTACCTGCGATTGAATTACATGATCAGTTTTTTCTGACAAAAAATAAATCTATTAGGAAAGCATAAAAAATGGTATCAATGATTTTACTTTCCACTTCAGGATATTTATAAATAAGACTTGCACAAAACTAGTCATGCACCATTTCTAAATAATCAAATTAAGTCTCCACAAAAAAACTATGATAAAGACCAGAAAGGTCTATGTAAAAGTTTCCAGTTGTGTCATTGTTTGAGTCGCTCTGAACTGCATGTGAAGGAATTGCTGCAATCAAATGTGTTCATAATCCATACAGTACAATACAGTACACTGCTACTGCTGTATTGCAAAACAAAAAAGGGCACCAGTTTATCTTTTTTTAGAGAGTCTACCAGGACAGATCTTGGAAAATTTGGTTTATAACTGCTCACTGATTTTTAAAAATACGTTTTATCACTGAAGTTCATAGCCTAAGCATGCTGGTATTTATTTTATCTTGCATTTGGCATCTTGGTAAAAGTTCAAGAGATTTTCAAGCACATTAAGATTTTGGTGCGTCTCAAGATTTGACCATTCCCCTAAGGCCCAACTATTCCTAAAGGCTGAAGGGGAGATAGCTTATTTTTAAATCCAAATTGTATTAACATATCGTAAACCCTAAAATGATCAAGAGGTAGGAAAATGCAATTATCTGCCTGCCTCTCAGGCTAGATATTAGTATTACTAATATCTTAGTACTACTGATTCTCCCCCCCCCCTTTTTTTTTTACATTAAAAAAACTACTTTTATTTTCCTTTCTTTTAAGTTCTTCTACTACAAGCCAATCTGTCTTTAGAACCTAGGCACTGAACTGCGAAAATACGGCTGCATCTCTGGGGCACTAACTGTTGATTTGGTCTCTCCAATTAATTTAGAAGCTTCCCATGTCAAAAAAAATATGGACCTTAGAACACATGACCTTGGTTAGACAGAATAAATTCCAATTTCCACATTCAGCAAGCAAGCATGATTTAACAAGCGCATACAACTGTAGTGGGATACTACGAGACAGTTTGGCAAACGCTATACTGTTAAGACTGCTTCAGCCTGGTGCCACAGCATAGAATTATTGCAGATGCATTGTATTCAATAAGTGTTTTCAATACTAGCTTTAAGGTAAAGCATTATGTAGGCCTGAAAATGAACAATCTTTTTATGAAAAAAAAGTTGCATGTAAACTAATAAAGGATTGTTTACTATATCACACAGAAAGCACTTTTGTCAGCGACATGAGGGTCATCTATAGGTTATGGGCAACAATTTGATCTGCAAACCTGTGTATTGGATATATATCTACACTGTTTTCTTTTCCCTGAAGTAATTTTTGAACTTTTCCACTGTACAGTGGGCAGATAAGAAAGACTGAGAAGTAACTTCTTTACTGTGATCAGTATGTGTATCGCCAAAAAAGCATACTCTCACACCTATTAAAAAAATATGTAAAGAGAAGACTGAAAAAAATGTGATAGTGGCATCTCAAAATAGAGAGATAAAAGCATCACTGCTGTCTCTAGGAGATAAGCCAATGTCTTTTTATGGGTAAATATTTAGAAAAGCGATCAGGTGTCAAAAAATGTATGCTAAAAAATCAGTTCCTAGTGATGTATGTAGTTCATGATCACGTTACCACAAAGCCATTAGGAGTCTGCAGATGCACAACTGAGTGCCTAAGTACAGTATAAAATTGAGCCTCCACTAAGTATTCCTTCAGTACCTAAACATCAAGTTTCATACCAGAGATAGGAAGTGAAATTCTAAAACATTTGTTTATTTGTGAACAGGATGTATAAAAATGCTAATAAATCATAGAAAATAAATGAAGAATGCCAAAGACGTCATCAAAAAATTTTTTTCCTTCTGAATTCCAACTACCATGCTGAGGATAGTAGTAGTAGTAATCCTGATCAGAACTACTTCTAAATGAGAAGTAACTCCTAGCTTTATATTTGTGGTTCTCTTCCTAGTAAAAAAATATGAAATGTCAACAGCACTGTACACTTCCATATGATACAGCATATAAATCCATATAACCTAGGGTTTAAAATTCTTGTTTTTAAGAGTTTTACGTCCATTTTCAGAAAGACAAATTTTATGACTCTCATTTTTTTCCTCAAGTTCATACTTTAAGATATTTTTAATCAATGATCTTATGGAAAACCCAAATTACTTGAGAAGCTCTACAAGAGGAGTAGAGTTGCGTTTAATAAATTTATACCTCTATAATCTTGTTCCAGATAGGATGATGAGTGGTAGCATCCCAGAGGGTAATGTGTTTGTCATGTCCACAAGTGAAGAACTGAGGTTTAGAGGAATGGACTGCAAGTCCCCAAAGCTCATCAGTGTGACCCTACACAAGCAGAAATGTTTCTTGACAAGAAGGACAGTACCATCAAAACTAAACATGTTTAAACAGGATTAAAATGACCAAACTGTATATTAAGGCGTTACAAAAATACGTTGGCTTAGATGGAGGCATATTTATAACATTCTTTATTGCCAAAAGTACTGTAGTAATAAATCAAATAGATGCATATTTATGAAACTTAACTTTAAATAAACAATACCTTTACTGCTATTATACACTTAGAAGTGTTCTTGTAGGGTAACAGCTTACCTGGGTAATTGGGAAAAAATCTCCTGATAGCGTGCCCTGCAGGACGAAGTTTCTAGTGGTTCCTATTAATACAACATCCCCTTTTCCCTCTGCTACTGTTCTTATTGGACCAAACTGCTCTGGAATCTGTGGTCATAACAGACAAACAGATAGATAAGTCAGAGAATTTGTCAGGCGTTGCTATTTTTAAAGACATGCGGCCTAGCAAATGCATTTTAATAAACGTTGCACAGAGGAGAAATGAAATGGATGAATATATAAGCCTGACTTTCAAAAGTTTATAACAACTTGCATCAGCTCAGTAACTGTCTTTATAACACTACAAGAAAAGACATCCTTATCTACAGAACACTCCATTTGTACAGATAAACCAAGTATTTCAACAAACAGAAAAGGTTCCTTCATGCTGTGTTAACTCAATCATAATTTAATTACAGCTGTGGTATCAGACTAAGCATTTCTACTCAGAGATAGTGTCAGGCTTTGTATCGCTAGTACTTTCTTGCAACATATGTTTCTTTAATTGCAGCCTAGGTTCTGAACAAGTCAGTGCAAATCTCCAATATAAAGTTCTAGGGAAGATGTAAAATTTAAAATAACAAGGAATACCACTGTATGAACAAATAAGAGAAAAAGAAGGATGCCATGGTTAGAAACAGCAAAACAAGCATGTACCTTGTGCTGTGTTAAAAACTGAATTACCAAAAGACATGCCATTCCAGTTGCATATATATTTGCAACATTTAATAATACAGTAGAGTTGAAACCCTTCCTCAGAGTTTTATGCTGATCGTTCTCTTACATTCAGAATGTAAACAGTCATGCAGTTCTGTCCAAACAAATTCTGCTTTGATCTTTTAAGTTCCCACATAGCAACTGAATTCATTTTCGGAATTTCTTTTTTAAATAAAAAACAACACTAACCAAGAAATTAATGAAAAAATGTAAGTATGAAAACCCCCAAAAAATCCTCACATCGTTTTGGAAAAGAGGAAAGTACAAAAACATTTTAATATTGTAACAGTCTGAAGTGAAAAATGACCTCACATTATTAATTGCAAAGAAAGGAAGAAATAATATGAAAAAGTATGAATACAAGACTTGTTTTCCAATTACCATAGATATTAAAAAGGAAATATTATGATAATGAATAGGCTATCACAGGAATGACCTGATGACTCAAATGATATTGCATTTTACCATTGATTTGCTTTCCCACAGAATACATATTCATAAGAAAAAAAATTTATTTAAAAAGCTCTGTTCAGAAGACAGCTAAAATTTCATTTTGAGTAGCAGAGTAATTTCAAGATAAGTGATATCACCTCAGTTTTGTGAAGTTTTTGGTAATTTCCATTCCAAGATATCAGCTTTCGGTCTTTTCCACCTCCCGATACTAGCGTGCCATCTCGCAGCATACACAGTGCAAATATTCCACCTTCATGTGCCCCTTGAACTGCATGGCTTATTCTATTGGTACCTGGATAGATGGAGAAAAGACATTATCACGGAAAGCTTACTAGCTCCTTTTTCCCCAGTTGTTTTTTGTTCTCCATTTCTCTACTACCACCTGTCAAGGACTATATATCTAAACAGTGATGGGAATGGAGTGTTGCACCAGAAAGAGACTGAATTAGTACATCTTAAGAACATATTCCCCCATCTCAAAAATGAAAAGTATACATATTCACTTAGCCTAGTTCAAACACAATGTAAAATGGGTTAATTTAAACCTTTCATGGGGGTTTAAGCTAAACTGTTTGACATCACATTTGACCTGCAGTAGCTAGGTTTGACTACGCACCTGATCAACAAAGAAACCATAACTTGTAACCCAGTCACTTGTTATCCTCCAAGGATATTCCACAGCCTCCAGACACCTAACTTGCACCAAAATCTGACTAAGCTAGCGGTCTTTGCTCTTCTGGCAGAAGGTGCTGAATCACTCCCCAAAAGAGCCTGTACCTCTTCATTGATGAACTTGGTTTCTTCAAGCACCTTCTTAGTCTCAAAATACCTTCAAACCAACTACATTAGATTAAATATCTCTAATTTGATGAACCATTACTATTATGAAATGTAAAGCAATGATTACTAGTGGTTCTATTACTGAAATGTGCACCTTGCATCAAAGCTTGGATAACTTTCTCTTTAGCACAACTGAGGGGCTGATGCAAGTTAGGAAGAAACAACTTTTTCCTTTATAAATCCCATTTGCTTCTATCCACATCTATGGATATAATATGTCAGTTGCAAGTGATTTCTATTAAGAGAGGTTTTTGCTAAGGATACTCCAAACTGGTGGAAGCAGCCCCCCCTTGAACATAGAGCTCTGAGTCAAAAGTAATAAAGACACAGAAAGTACGCTGTACTAAGATAGAAAAACAAGAACAACATTTTTGTCTGTCCCAAAAGAACCGGCAGAGGTGAGGAGATCTTGCAGCACACAAAGAATTCCCGGGAAAAAGGGCAGAAGACGCTGATTGCAGTCAAGGCAGAAATTAGTCTACTGGCACGAAGACATACCGGCCCCTGAGCACCGCACTGACCCTGCCATGCCAGCAGCTGCCACTATCTCCCTTCTCTGTTGGCAGTCCAAAATAACAACCAAGAACAGGGAGGAGATGGGACTATGCAATTTCTAAACTCCATTTGGAAGGAAAAGTGTTGAAGTGTCTTGCTTTAAGCTATCATAGGAAAAAGAAAAGGGAAATAAAAGAGGAGCTGAGTTACAAACACCATAACCACCCCTCTACTCAAGAGTAGTGTATTGGCCAAAAGCACAAGGAGGTAATTGGCTGATGGTCCTTGGATGAAAAAAAGTCTACAAAAACAGCTCACTAAGGTTCAACTGTGTAACTGATTCACCATGTTGCTTCCCGGGTCTTATATCCTTTGAGTATCTTGGGAGAAGGCACTGAGTAAATAATAAGAAGCAGCTGTCATCCATACCCCTTCTTCCTTTACTAATAAGGCCTCCTTTAGGGGATTCTCCTTATTCCTATGAACAGCATCTCACGCACTAAGTAAACGTTTAGCATGTTGCTGCTCTTTGCCCTCCAGCAGGCATTGCCTTCTGCTGCCTAAAAAAAAAACCAAGTCTTTTCTTTCTAGAAAATGCCTTTTAAGAAGTTTGTCCTATCTATCTGTCCTTTTGAAATAAAGCTGAGGAATTCAATTAGATCTGCATATATTTAGCTTGACTTCCTAGGAAAACAAAGCTATTTGTTGTCTTTTAAAAGTGTATGTCAATAGGCATAATTTTTGCAAACACTGCAGAGTCACAGTATAGGAGACTGGAGATAATCAAATACATTAACAGTGTTTCTTACTATCAGATTGGTTGAGGAAAAGAACTTTTCCTGCCATTCCTTACGTCAGCAAAAGCCATACGTGCTCGCATAGCTCTATGATTCAACATTTGACCATAGAGAACACATTCTATAGAATTTTGTGCTCTAGCAGTCAGGTATATGTTCTTTAGGTGCTTGTAGAGAAGAATCCAGACATAATCTGCTGGATTGGTCTTGGCAAAGAACTCAAGATAAACAAAATTTATTCTTCTTAAAATGAGGCTACACTCGTGTAAAAATTCAGAGTATTTTATATTAAAATTTCACTATTAACTACAATCTTGTCTTACCTTTTCCCCAAACCAAAATGTTTCCGCTTGAGTCTCCTGTAATAGTATCACCATTTTCAGAAAAAGTCACACACAGGACAAACTTTGGCTTCTCTTGTTTCTGCATGGTTACGAGAAATATATGCTCACAGCAACACACAACCCATTCATTTTAACTGTATGCATTTGAGTAATTTAGTTTAGTCTTACACAGTTCTATTATTGCCTAAATGTCTACACAGGAGTTAAACACATTCCTACAGTCTAAACAGTTAGTCTGTGCAATGGCAAAAGACGCATCAGCTGAGGTTGGTGGCCCAATCCTGCACCCTTTAATTACAAGTTGTGGATAGAGCAAGTGAGAAGGCCTGCCAACTTTTAACACAAGACCAGTAATGCTCTGAGATAAACCAAATTCCCCAACTCCCACATAATCCAAAAGGCTTTAAGTATTTAGAAATGGCCAAAGATGCAAACAAGCTTTATTACTGTAATTTTTAACTCCAAAGTTTCTAGGAGAAAAGTCTTACTAGACAGTTTCACTGCAGTGTAAGAATTAAGAAATCATCTCTTGAAAGAATCCTAAGGTTCAGTAATGGAAACGTTGCTTTGAGACCCTGCATTTAAAATACTGACAGCAACAAAATAGTGAAATATATAAGGGGACAAAAAAATTCACTAGCTAGTAGCTTCCAAGGACATTATTTACAATGTTTTTTGACTACCAGTGTGCATGGCCTCTTTCTCCCTCAAATTAAGAATGTTCTCAACTAGGGCCACCACACTTTCCTATCTGCAACATCCATCGAGAATAACAGAGGCAGAAATATGCCCAAGCAGCTTAGAAGTGAAAAATGAATGAAAAATAAAATGTAACAAAATTTAAATGCATTATCTCAGCATCTTCTCCTTATTTCACACAAAGTGTATAAATTGACATTGCAAAATACTTGTTTTGACTATACTTGCGAACCACGACTCCACAAGCAGTTAACTAGGCCCTACTGGAGTTATCTGCAGTCACTGCAAACATCCCTCATTTGTGCATGCAGCTGCTGTAGACCTTAGTCTATATTTAAGTACAAAACCAAATCAAGACCTTGAAATGAAAATTATATTTACCAAATAGTGGCCAGCTCAATCTGTATTTGAATTACATATGTGTGTGTATCTGAGCAGAACAGAGGAAAAGGGAAGAATATTCATAGTCACATAATTTATGGGGTTTTCCAAGTCTTTCTTCTGACAAAATAAAAAACCCACAGCATATAACACTATTTTTTTTAACCTGAGGTAAGCATAGAGGGCTTTAAGGTAATTTTATTTTGATGGGGGTACAGTATAAAGAATACAGGAAAAGGAATGCAAGGAACAGAATGGTAATTGCATTTCAAAACTTCATCATGGTGACAACCCATGGAAAAGCTCTCAGTGCCATACCATGAATGCTACCTGAATTTCTGTAAAATTTCAATTTTAATAATGATCAATTGTTTTGATTTACTCAACCCTTATTAACCCTTAGTTCTGTACGACAGTACCATTATTATAAACATAAAATTAAGGAAAAACTTTATTTTACCTCAAATAATCCTTGCTTTTTAATAAGGGAATTCCCTTCTAGTGTCCAAAAATAAAGGTGTGATTTTCCACAAGTAACTATTATATTTGTATCAGTAGGGTGAAAATCTGCAGCAAATACAGCCTCATTAGAGCACTTGGAAAGAAAAAGAAAAACATTGTATCAAAATTTAAAATTCAAAGAAAACAAACTGAACCATCAAATGGTTCTCTAGTTAGATTAACTGTTCAACTCCTGATTTAAGAAAAATTCTGAGCTATTAATTTATTAGTGTAGACTGGAATACTTTGGTAGAATACTTTGAAGTCAAAAGATTTTATGTTTTTATAAGTTAGTATCAAAAGTTATCCTTCAAAACTATGTCAGATAATGAGAAGTTCTACACAAAAGATTAGTTTAAGACGTTTCTTTTCTGCACATGCTCCTATCATTGCTGCCTAGACTTTTCTAATCAATTCTAGAATGACTACAATAGCAAAATTAAAAAAAAAAACAACAACCAACAAAAAACAAACAAACTATTGGGATAATCTCAACAGTGAGAGAAAAATATTCCCTTTCTTTGTCTCCTTTGCCTTTTATACAGTGAAAGTGTTAAAAAGGCACAAGAAGTTAAATATAGAAAGACTTTTATGACAAGAAATCCAAATCTACATACAAGCAAGTAGTACAAAATATCTTATTGCAACACCTTGACATCTGCCAGCTTTTCTTCTTTCTGCCAGTCCCACACAGAAAGCACATGGTCGTTTGAGTCATCCACGGAGCACAGGCTGCTTCCTCCATTCTGAGGCAAAACATGGAAAATATTAATGCATTCACCAACCAACATTAGAGACATAAATACACATTCAAAATAATTAAATACTTCTGTGTAAAGTGAAATATTTACAGTTTAACTGTTATATCTTTAGTTATCCCATAGATCTATAATAATTCATAGGATCATTGAAAAATGGGGCCAAAAAGGGATCTAGAAGAGGAACTCTTGCAAACTGTAGACAAAGTTTTTGTCAGGAATGAGGTAGGTATCTCTCTTTAAACATTCAGTGATGGAAACTCCCAAGGCAAACTACACGTCATTATCTATACTATTAAGAAAGCTTCTCCTGATAATTATACTGAGTCTCTTTCTTTGCAATTTAAACCAATTATTTCTTGTCAGATCTGCTATGGACACGGGGAACAATTTTACTCTTCATATAGGAATAATGGATCAAAATCAGGGAACGTAGTAAGAAATTAGAAAACAACTTATTCCTGACAGGTATCTTTTTTATAGTTATGTCTTCTCTCAGTCTTTCTAATCTTAATGACTCTAATTCCTTTAGTCTTTCTTCATGCATCATATTTCCTAGACTTTCTCCAGTCGGTACCTGTTTTTCTGATGTGTGAATCCAAAGATTGGATGAGGAACTCCAACTGAGACTCTACCTGAGCTGAGGGGATGATCGACATCTGTCTCACTAGTGATGGTCACTGCTGTACAATCATCAGATCTTTTTCCAGACAGCAGCTATCTGGAAGGTAGTTTTTGGACCATTTTTTCCAGTCTTTGGTGTTCATTCCTAGCTGTGTGTCTATGGTGGAATAAACCATCACGTAATGTCTAATTGCTTTCCAACCCATTCAAATATGATTTTTGTATCCTGTTGCTCCTGGCATCAGCTATGTTAGCTTTGACTGCAGATGAGCTTGCCGGAACAGACTGAGCCTGTGGTTACACAAGCACTCCCTTGGCAGCCATACTGGCACAAATAGTCCTTCCTCTGCCACCCATAGCACAGCCGCTTGTTGCTGCCTCTTGAGCTGAGCCACCGCAAAAGTCTGGGCTATCATAGAGTGAGCCTGTTTGGGGAACAGATCAACTTTTGGGGGAAAAGAAGACCCAAGCAAACTCTGCTTCATTTTTTTTTTTTATGTATGACGTTGCTTGGTTGTTTTCCTGATCAATCAGGCCCCTAATACACACCTCAGACACAGCTACAAAAACAACTGTGCCAAGGAAACTCAAGAGGTGGGACAGAGACAGGACTGAGTAGCCAGAGGGCTGTCTAAAATGAGATAAGCAGTACTGCTACGGGATGGGAAGTGATGCTCAAAACAGGCCAAGCTATGACTGTGAAATCACAGCATAAAGCAAACATATTAAACACTTGCTTTCTCCTGGCATCCGCCAATAGCGATCCTCCGTTATTAAGTACCTATTTCTTCCTCCAGGGAGATCTTTACAGACTATTTGATTGCTATTCCATTTTATTTATCCTTCAAAGCTGATCTTGAACTGCATTGGCTTTCACCTTTGTATTCTTTACCAGCTCTGCCAATTCCCTCCTCTCTCTTTTACTTTCTATAAAATATTGTCATCAATAGATTTCAAGTGTTTGTGGAAACTTTCACTGAAGTACGTTTTACCTATGTCCATACACATTTTACCTACCTTTACCACACACCATCTAGTCCTCTCCTTTTTAAAAATGCTGCCGAGACAACGAGACACCACCACATACACTGCTTAACGGATTCTGTTCTACACGGAGGGTTTCTAGACTTGTGCGTGTCAGGTTACATACTCATGTTTTTGTATGGGACTTGAATGCTGCCTATGTCATCTTTTTTTACCTCCCTGATAGACAAGAGTTCAAAGGATGGTGCCTAGAGGCTAACAACAGGCTTCTAATTCTTTACAATCCTTTATCCATACGCCTTTGCTGCTTTCAAGCAAAAGATTTTGATTCTCCTATGGGAGCTCCCATTTTTTAAATTCAAAATCAGTGGTATGGGCCGTTATAGGAGTCTTTCATCGGTCATCCTTAGGCACAGCATAGCGGGTTAAAAGGTGCGGAGAGGATAACTTATGCAGGGAGAAATGCAATGGGATAATTAAAGAGAAGAAGTAAGGATACTGAAACTTCAAGAACACAAGTACTTCTGCAACTACTTGTCCCTGAAGAAATTAATTGCATTTTATGGTACGCATAAGGTAGATCTCTGAGACTGCTGAGATATTGCTAACATAAACTGTTGGAAACAACTGGCTTGCAAGCTTTCCTCCTCTAAAGAGGAAGCTGAGAGAAAAGACAGCTTGGAAGTTTGATCAAGGAAGCTAAATTTGAAAGACTTCAAAGACTTGTTCAGCAAACATACTTAATTTGACTATTCATTTACTTTACTTACAGATTTAGAAAAAGCAATGCAAGTGACAGCTCGGTCAAAAAACCCCATTCCAATGACATGCAGTGTATTCAGAGTTACAGAATCCCAGACACGCACGTGTGGTGGCAATTGCTATAAAACAGACACAGAAATAATAGCTGAAACAATGGTGGCAAAAAAACCATCAGGATTTAAAAAAATGAGAATGCATCCAAAAAACATTTTAATACAATTTAAGGTATGAAAATTATCAGAACTTCTCTAGAGTCACCCATGTAAGCACAGATATACTACAAACGATTTGCTGATTACTGTGCCTTGAACCAATATCTGGGACTGACTATCCAGAGTGTAGAGCACGTCAGGTCTCACTGATCTTTTTAGTTCACTGAAGTAAACGGGCACCGAGACATCCTTCAATAAGTGAAAACTGGTGATGACCCTGCGACATGGGACCTACTGGTAGGTCCAAGATCATCAGTTCAAACTGCAGCAACTGATATAATTCTGGTCAACATCAAATAGCAAGTGCAAAAAAAAGATTAGGAATTTCTAAAATGTCATTAATTTCAGTGTCATAAAAATGGCCGTAGAAAAGAGTTGTACCGCTGTAATCAGAACTAACTTCCTTTTTGTACGTAAAATTCTAGGTATACGTAATGGCCCAAGACGAATTCCCTGTGAAAACCAGGTGGTTCCCCCTCCCTCCCCTCTATCTATGACTTCTGCACCACACAGACAGCCCCACGCAGGCTGAACCTGGTGGAGACAGAAATGCTTCTCAAATCCACTAGAGGGCAACCCCAGGAAGTACTTGCTGATTAAGTTTTATTTTAAAAATAGTTAGGAGTTTAACAAAGTATCTTCAACCTTTGCAGGAAACCAACAAAGGCTATGTTTTACTTCCTTTTTTAGGATGCTTTTTCAAATAAGGTGAAGATGTTTTATTACAGTATCAGCAAAAAAAAAAGAAAAAAAAAACACAACAGCCATCAGTCTTTCTTGCTAATAAGTAGTGACATTGCCCTTAAAAATAAATAAATCAAACCTCAGCATCTCAGTTATATAAATGGCTTTTATATAAGCTTACCTATATACCACACTCCCTTCAAGCATAGACACCACACCTTTAGATTTTATTTCACAAATATAATGGTAAGGAATTGTATTTATGAAGTTAAAAAAAATAAATACCAGAGATTTCTCCAACACACAATAAAAATTAATAGTTTGTTACTCAACTAAGTTATCTTTACATAAACCTTATATTGCATAACTGAGATTTTGTTTTCCTCATTTACTTAAAAGTAGTTAGCATATTGATAATCTGTTTTTATCGTAAAATTATTCTTTGACATCTACCAAAAATTTTGCAATAGTCTGGCTGTGACATCAGCTGCATACTCTGCTGAGTAACTTTTTCCTCATGCTTTCCTGCCTCTGCTTGTACCCATTCTTTCGCACTTGTCTTAGCTCTTTGGAGCAATGCTCATCTTACTCTGTTCAAATAAATTCCTAGCCTACAGCTAAGCTTTATGATAATACAGGTAACAACAGAGAGAAAAATATTCTTGCCTAGATGATGGCAAGAGTAAGAATTTATTTTTTTCAGCAAACAACCCAAAGCCATTCTTATTTGTACTTTGTTTTTGGTAGTTGTGGTCAGAAATGAAGTTGTATAGTGTACAATTTAATCTCTGCTGCTTCTCCTCCTTTTTCCCACATCCATCTGCCCTCTCTGGTCTCCTTTGTAGCCTCATCCTTCCATGACTCTTTTGAAGACCAGCTCCAAATTTACCTTCAGTCTGTGTAAGTAATGGAACCAGAAACCACTGACCAATCTTGATAACGGAACCAGGTAACTTTGATAGCGTGCAATAGGCACTCTCAAATTAAGTTTTGCTTGTGTTCAGTCCTAAAATGTAAGACCAATTTAACTGCAACATAAAAAGAATATAGCATGTATCTTCTTAATAACATATTCTTATGAAATATAAGCAACTACATGTCAGCAAAGGGGTCACTCACTTTTCCATCCTTGGATGTCCCTGCAACTTGACCTGTTGCTATAGTGATCCTATCAGGATGGACAGCCAGGCTAAAAAAGAAAAGAAAGAGAGGCCAAACTTAAAGCAATTTATTATCTATATCATCAAACTTTTACATGAGCTTGTAATAAATAGTCCTATTTTAGCCATGTAAAGCACACAGCATACATGTAAACATTTTGAAAATATAAAAGCAGAACGGACAAAACAATTTTCACGCTCTTTTATTCAGAAAACTCTTGTTCCCTTATGAACAAGGCAGTAATTTGCTTAAGTCGTAATACCTCAAAGCATGTACCAAACAAGCCCCAGTCCCACTCATGCTGGGATTCATCTCACCTATATTTAAATGATTGCAGTGTATAAGGAGTTTACAATTTGAGCTAGTTATCTGAGTTATCTCTAATCAGAGGTTGCAGAGATCTGGTCAGTACAGTCAATGCTGTCTAGTGACAATCCTCCAGAGCAAACAGATGTATCCACTCAAACATTGCTCTTCAGACTGTATTGACCAGCTATTCAGCAACTTTTATAGGCAGATACCAACTTCTCTCTAATACTTTTCAAAAGGTAAAAAAAGTCCTTTGGTAAGTAAGAACAGGATACAGAAATTAGGAATTTTGATTCTAAAATTAAAACTGAGATTTTTAAAACTGCGATCAATATTAACTAATGTCTCTAAGCAAAAGCAAGCTAAAATTTGTATCAAAGCCTGGTGTACAGTCTATTTTTTGCCCTAAATCCTCTCTTAATTCTTTTTTCACTGCAGCTGCTTTGCATACAGTTCTAGAGGCCAAGTGCCCTGCAAAATGAGCTGTGGCGATAACTCATTCAGCTTTATAATGCAGAAAGGTATCCTTTTTCCAATAAACCTGAAAGCTTTGAAATATCAAAAGAGTCAGAAATTTGAAAGAAAGAAATGAGATGGAACAGGTCCAGGTTAAAAAACCTCCTTGTAAAACAACTAGATTATACAAATAATTCAATTTTATGAAACATGCTCACAATGCACCCAGATTTGGTTATCAGGTCTGTTGTTGGCTCTCAGGGAGAACAGGTGTTTCATAATGCTTAATCTAAAGAAGGGATGTCAAACTCATTTCCTACATTAGGGCCCATCAGATAATCCAGATGCTCTTTTTCAGTTACATTCAGCAAGCAGACAGATACCATCAAGACAAACCATATGTTTATTTAGATTTCCATTTAAACAATACTGATATTTCCTGATACCTAGTATCCTCTAAGCTTGAACACAGCTAAATCACTTGGAAGCCCAAGCTGGCATGCCTGCGTGGCAGCAGACAAACCAGGCTGCTCAGGACTAGTTTACAGGGTATCTGCCGTGATGTAGACATGCCTGAAGACTACCAGGAAGATCGCAGAATGAGATTAAAACTGTTTCGTTGGTTAGATTGAGCCTAAAGGACCTGTATCTGGCACCCAGACCCAGGTGAAGATGAATAATTCAATCCTACTTAAAAAGGGGAAGGAGAAGAGTCTAAAGAAGAAGTTAATGTTAAATCATCCTAAAAACAGAGTCATGAAAATGAGTAGATCTACAGATTAAGTCAGATTTCTACTTTTCTTTATTTTCAATGTAAAAAGTATATTAGTTATGGAAAATAAATTTTCTTAAGTAAATAGAGGAGGAATTATTAGCAACTTGGAGAAACAAGCAGTAACTTGGAGACCATCAATACAGCAATTGCATACAGACACATCCAAACGAAGCAGCACAGCACATACAGCAGCACAGACTTCAAAGCAGGTTTCACAAGCAAATTCTGGCTCTGTTAGGGACATATTTGGATATCCTCAGGTCTGCGCCATCCCACCCTGACAGCAGTTGCTTTGTGTGCTGACTGGACAGAGCTATAACAGACATTTGACATTCTTACCATGACTACAGTCAGACCTTTATTTGTGCAAACGCATTGTCAGGCATAAGGACCCAACCTATACAAGACTTAGAGGTTAAATCACTTGAATTTTCAAAACTATATTAAAAGAACGAAACATTACCTCCCAAACACTGTTTTATGAAGAAAAAAGAAAGGTTATTAGGTGACTTACCACTTCACATCATCATTATGACCAGTGTAATGTCTCTGAAGTTGCTCTTCAACATTGAATAACACAACTACAGATGCGATGAAATATACAGTTTCGCCCGTTGGAAGAAGATAGAGATTACTGCGACAGTCCCGACCCCTATATCCATAGCTAGCATGTTGGTCAAGCTGCAATAACATTATCTACCAATGAAGAATGTTAAAAATAAGGAAAAACAAAATGGATTTTCTGCCCCTGTATTTCCTGAAGTCGGCATCTCTTGGCTTGAGCACAGCTTTATCACTCAACAGCCTTCAGAACTCCCTCCCTTACTACAGTAAAGAGAGCTAAAGCGTTTTGCAGACTTAGAGTTACTGAAAACCTACACATCCTACAGAAAATACATGGTAAAGAATACAGGAATTTGTAGACATACTATCCCTTTAGTATCCTCTGGAATTTGCTAAATGCCAGACTAAGGCAATATTAATTTTGTCCCAAGTGTATCTACTATTTATACTGGTTGACTAATTAAAATAAAAATTTAGACTTGATGGAAATGCTAATAAGTCATTCAGTACATCTCCCTGCATGACATTAGGGCTGACTGCATTATCCTGTGTGCAGGTTGATTGATTTCATTATTCTGGGCATTACCAGCCAGATGGATATAAAACCGTAAAAGGGTTACATCATCCGTTCCAATTTATTTTTGTAGTATTTAAAAGGCGGTGGCCCAGATTCTGATGCTAGTCCTATCAACGCTAATCTAAAATTAATCCAATGAAATAACTGGAATTAATCCAGAAATAATCTCATTTAGACCGAATGTTAATTCAGCCAAATTACGTAGTTTTATTCTTCTGAAGAGTCATTAGGGACTACAACTATTCTGGCTTTCCTTTTTTATGGGAACAGAGAGAAACAGCACTAGCAGAATCTTGGCAAAACAGAAGTACGTACTAATTCAGTCAATATGGGGAAACTGGCTGCAATAAATATATGAAGAGGTACTGGAACCCCAATTATAAGATATTAAAAAGATACTTGTGCACTATTCTCTAGGGTCAATGATAAGTCAGTCAAACTAAAATACTCACGTTAACATTATCCAAGAAGTAAGTACGATAGTTATCTTACTTCTAAAATGGGAATTGAAATAACAGCTTGCTAATTTTTTCTAATAAATGCAATAGAAGTAGTGCTGCATACCCAACCTTCAAAATGTGCATTCAAAAATACAGCGTTTGGACTCCCAAATTGAAATATTTCAGCTGAAGTTCCTTCCAGTTTGAGATATTCAAATTTGAAGACATGTAAACAACCAGTATCTTCAAATTACAAAGTATTTACTATCAATCTTGAATGTGTCTGTAAAGGTTAGAGTTACTACTCCAGATTGCAGGACAATGCTTTATTTGTTTAAATTTATTTTTCTCTATAAGGCCAGATACCATTACCAACTGAAGCCAAC
The DNA here is from genome assembly GCF_000699105.1 of Pygoscelis adeliae. NCBI lineage: Eukaryota > Metazoa > Chordata > Aves > Sphenisciformes > Spheniscidae > Pygoscelis > Pygoscelis adeliae. The sequence goes on from NW_008824031.1 coordinate 4,917,684, forward strand.
ACAAAATTTCCCTAGTTCAACAATATATAATCAAGTTTATAATGAACTAACAGTTGAAGTTAGCGTAAGGAATCAAACTTTAAAAAAAAAAGTGAAGTAAAAACATTATACAGACATTCATAAGGAACAAGTCTCTGTGCATAAAAATAGCTATTAAATGGGAAAGATTACATTCTTTAGGGAAAATCTCCTTTCTTTATTCTTCCTGAGAGGAACAATGCTGCATTCAACACTCTGCATGATTGCTGTTGTCAAACACTCAGTTTCTTTCTATCAGCCTTTTTTCTCAGATGTAAACTCCTGGGGTCGATCTCTCCTTCTCCTCACTGTTTCCCACACTCAGATTCGTTGGCTTCAACTTGGATTTGGTGAGTTGGCACTTCAGGGAATGTTATCTTGACCTTTTCTTTTCATTTGGCCTGCAGCTTTTGTTTCAAATCTCCTGCTTGCCAAGTGAGCTGGTCTCAAACGGATCCGTGTGGACCACCGCTCCCGCCCCGATGTCCCCAGTGCTGATTTCTCACTTGGATTTTACCACCTCTGCTCCAGCCCTCCCCCACACTTCATCACTCAGCATTTTTGTTTCTTCATGTCTGAATATATCTGATGTGGTCTGACCCTTTTTCGGCTTACCCAGATACCTGCTAACGTGACTGTAAAACCCCTTTAGGGTTCAGGTATGCCCTGAAATCTACACACATTAGATTTTCTTCCTTCTGCTTCTCACCATAGTCTGCTCTGCCCTTTCCATTTGTCCGTCTCACCTCCAATCTAGCCCCGTTCTTACATTATAAAGCATTGCTGGCTGTAATCCCACAGCCAGGCTGATTTGCCCACTACAAAGATGTTTTCTCCTACTCCAGTCCTGTTACCCTCCAAGCAAACAGCTCAGCTTCTCCAACTTAACTGGAACGAATGCCTGCAATATAGGTTGGTTTTCTGCTGTCTTCGTCTTGCTCCTTAAATTATTTATGCTCCTGTCCGCAGCTTTTCTTCTCATCATTATAGTCTGTAAATTGGGCATTATCTTTTTTTTTTTTTTTTTTTTTTTTAAAAGAAGTCTTTTATATACCTAGTCACTGGTGTAACTTTTAAGTACGGATATCATGAATAGGGTTTAACTGCAAAGAAATTGAAATCTGAAAAAGTTAGCACAGTATTTTTTGAAAAAATATGCATCCTCCTCAGTAACCATTTAGGATTAGTTAGATCATTTTATTAATTCATACCTTTTCTAGTCATAGACAACCTTTGTATATACTGCTGGGTATAGACACACACCTGGAAGGACATATGAATATTCAAACTAAAAATAATACTCCATCTGGCAAATATTCAGTCATTTAAGTAAGCTTAAGTGAGAAACTAATGGGACTGAAATCATGACCTACTCTAATTATAAATTTCTTATAATAATCTGAAATATTAACTTCAGCTTCCATCTACATACTCTAATGACTATCTGTTTTGTTTTGTGGTTGGGCTGTTTTGTTGTTTCAGCAAGCATCCTAACACTTTCTCCCGTATCATCCTTAGGCCCCTTAAGCAAGGGGCACCTTACAAGTTTAAAAAGACATCATTCAATTCTGTTGTGATATATGGTGAGAGTCTGTACAACAATTAGATGGTAAAATGCTGCAAGCAGTATTTACCACTCTAATCTCAGCTGTTTTCATTAATTTTGCAGATTTTTTTTTTTTTAACTCATCTTCAGTTATTTCTGCGTGCATTATCTATGCAGTTCCAGCAGAGTAGGGTAGAACCCACAGGCTCAGCTGCAATAGGAATAATAAGAATGGTTACTAAATCTGTCATTAATCTCTTGTGAATACAACGGGACTTTTGGAAAGTCTCTGTGTGCATTCTGAAACCACATGCAGTTCTATTTATACAACTTTGAAAAAGACTATTTGCAGCCTGTCTTCTTTTTTATGAAGACAAAGCAACTTCTTATTTGCACTGTTTGGGACAAAAAAAAAAAAGTATTTTGCTTAAAATAGAAAACCTTATGAAGACTTCATATCTCTAAAGATAGTGGATATTACAAACAGACTCAGATCTTGTTGTGTTTATATTTTATCTTGAACCATCTATTACGTATACTAAGATTTTACAAAAATGAAATGTAATTTCCTTTTTCAATAAAGAATGTATTTTCTCATTATATTTAAAAGTGAAATGCGAAAATTTCCATATGTAATGTAACACTGATTTCTTTCAAGTTAGAATTCTGCAATTATGTCCACTCATAGAAGTCAGTGGAAAATTCTGTCTGTTCAGTATTTACAGTGCTTAAACACAGTTTAAAATCTAAATTCAAACATTATTTTATATACGATATCTTATGAATTTTATTGCTAAGCACCTATAAGTTGCAACACGCTATTCAATTCAGGGCTTATTCAAGCACTGAAGTTGATTATAGCATCCTCTAAAGGACAATGGTGCACATTTTATAAAACAGTTTAAAACGATAAATTACTGCTGAGAATCAGCAGAAAAACCTGAGCTTGTTTTATGCATACTAGAATTAATAATCACGTCTCACTACATTCTTACAATATGCCTAGTTTAATCTTCAGCTAATTAGCAAGCTTCAGACTTAACCTTCAGGCAACATTTAAGCAAAATCTTTCTTAAGCTGCCACCCTGTACTTCACAAGGTGCAGAAAAACAGCCTCAAGATATTAACACCTATTTGAATGGAATGGTGCTTCACTAATGAAACGAACCCTATCAATACAGATCTTAATTTTGCTGTACTTGAGCTAGAAAAATTATTTAAAACAGATCATTAAGAAATGATTGATTTCCAGTAGTCCTCTAGCACAGAAAGGATACACCCATTCCAGTTTAAGCCTCTTGGCTGGTAGTTCTACTTTTGCTTCCAAATTGTAAGATTCCACTTGCTCTTTGGGCATGTACATGGTAACAGGACGTCCACGAAGAAACATTTTTACGTATCCTTCCTCTACAAAAGGTCAGAAATGTTTAGTGTTACACAAAAAAAACCATCAGTGGAGAACTCCAGTGCTCCTCCATCCCTTCCCACTTAAGCTTGGTGCGTTACAATTACAGAATGACATGCAATCTCAAACTTAGAAATTAAGCGGGGGGGATGGGGGGGTTCCTAAATCATAATCACTAAGCAGAATTTTTTTTAAACATACAAAGTCCCTTTTTCCTCTAAATATTTTGAGCAGCAGAAATAGAACTAAACAATGTCATGAAGAACTACAAAACTGAAAGGACTGAAATCAAAACTTTTTTTTGTGAAAAATAATGTTACAATATTATGGCTTTTTAAATATTAAAAATGAAGGGGAAAACAAAGATTACAATTAACGCAGAAATGCCACTTAAAATCGATTTTATTTTTTAATCAATATTTACAGTGGAGCATCAGCATCTAAAGTATTTTCCAACACTCAGTCACATTCTTTGCATCTCAGTGTAAAGATATGCTTTACACCTGATACAGTGTTAGAGATACATTCGAAATAAGGAACAAAAACAATTAGTAAAAGGAATCATGCTGATGTACATGCAGAAAAGATATGTGCTTTATGAATTACTAAACATTGAAAAAGGAATGACAACACTGACAGTACATTAAAAGAAAGGAAAATGACATACAGGAGAGAAGCTACAAAAACTGAATTGGCTGACAGAAGTAAACATTTCTAGAAGAAAATACTAAAAGTAATGTGTTGAACTGGTAAGAAATATTTTTGGGGGAAAGAAGAGGGATTAATAACAGATCTGGAAGTACTGACTTGGGGACTTCATGGGGCTTATAAAACTAGGAGATCTGGGAAATGCCATGAAGGTCTGACTAGGACTTTTGGGAACTGGCAAGGCCAAAGTGGGTGTCCTGTGAACTTCTGGTGAAGTTTGTCCAGATTCAGAACGTGCTGGCTCTTGCTGCTCCATCGGCAGATCAAGGGGTTCAGCCTTGTTCTCATGCGAATCAAGCAGTTTTGGAGTCAGTGACATCTGTAGAGTTACTAGACAGAATAATCATGGGCACAGAGGAAATGGAAGGGCAGAAGTAACAAAATCATGTAAATGAAAAAAAATTATACCATTTAGGACTGTTAAAATTATGCTATGAATTGTTAAGTATCATTACAACTATACCATTATTTTTTTAATTTGAAAACTAAGGCTTTATTTTAATTGGAAATATGCATATGGTACAAATCCTGACTAAATGAATAAAAATTATCGGTTGAACAAATAAACATCATAGCTATGCTGTATTACCTAAATATACGTGTATTTTGCCTTTAGACTAATTCATTTGGGAAAGAGGTCTACCTGATCTGCCACAGTAAAGTTACAGCTAGGGCTCTCTAAAATCCCTTCATTTATAGAATTCATACATACAATGAAAGCAACAGAAAACAGAATGCTAAAAAGAAGCAATAATAATGGTGAAATAATGGTGACAGATGGTTGGAGCTTAAGATGCCTGTTAAAATGCTAGAATACTGGAACTGTTTTTTAAAATCTACTCCAATAGATCTGTATTGGAAAATAAACTATAGAGGGTAGAGCATGAAATAGCAGAGCATTACAGCACTATTTGTATGCGCATGCAGCATCTATTTAATGAGCTTGAAACACATGCCAATACTACTGATACTGGTGCACTGGAAGTCAATAGATTTTCAGCAGTGACAACCCCTGACTGAGCTTATCAAAGGCTGGGAATGAATGAAAGTTTAATTCACTGAACTGCTTTTCTCACCTGAAACTTATGGGACTCATAAAACTTGCATTTAGCCATCTGCAGTGGAAGTATTTGACCTAGTCACTCAAACCTCCTTTTTAGAGTAAATAGGGAGAAACAGGTACTTTTGGACAAATTAATCACATGTTAAGGCAGACGTCCAAAAGCAAGTATAGTAAATTATACCAAGCATATTATACGAAGTGGATAAATCACGCCTTCAGAATGCCTCTCAACTATAAAGAGGAACTGAGGATGACTAGGTCAGGCACAGAAATCCATACTGTGTATTTATTTCTAACTTTTGGTAATATTAATTCCATCTGTACTGATTTTCATTAGTAATCCAAACATATTCTCTACATAACCAATCTACAGCCCTATCCTCGTATTTTTCATAACTAAGTTTTTAAGACAGCAGAGTTCTAAATATGAAGATATAGATGTAAAGACAGACAATCATCAAGCTACAAAGACAGACCAATGGTGAAACTGTTAGACAAATGTATCTTTTACATCTGCAATTTTGTACATTTGAAATTGTTGTTGAAAATAACTGTAAAAATTAACAGTTACTGAACTGAACTAAGAAGGCACGTGAATGCCAGTAGGATCTGCAAAGGAGACCACTACTGATTGCAGGCATAAAATTGTACAAAGAATACACAGAGGTAGAGACTCTAAAAGACTTTGCCTTGAGAACAAACATCCTTTGCTTTGTGAAATTTTAGATTCATTGCAAAGCTGAAAGATGCTGATTAGTGGAAAAACTGTTAGGATTTAGCTATCTCTAAAAAGCAAGACAAATCTGTGATTATATCACAGACATAAACATGCATCAAAAATGTGCATATTTACACTACAGTTTAGCTAAAGCTTTAGAAAACAATATGGTATGTTTACCAAATGTAACTCTGCTTTATGACATTGAGCAAAAAGCACTGAGAAATTAGCTGGAGGCCTTGGTCTGTTTATTCAACATTCAGAAAAATCTACAGTCTAGTCAGTAAGAAAAAGCAAGGGGAAACCCAAGGCTTCTATAATCATGTTAGGCTAACAGCAAAACAGCCAACAAAGGGGCAAATTCTATATCAATTTCAGCAAAAGTGCAGAACACCATTTCAAACACAGTGAACATCCACATGTTGCCATATAGCTCTCTCAACATATTTTTTCTAATTCAAATTCTTCTGAAAAATTCCACAGGAATCTAAATTATAACCCATTATTATTATTAAAGTGCACCTGAGGGTTATAATTCAGTAGACTGGATAATAGATGGTATAATATTTTTGTTTCATTCAAAAGAACTAGGAAAGTTTTAACATTGCAAAATGCGCGCAAGTTAGAAAATAGCTGTTTATACATTGAGCTTTTATCCCACCAGTACCATTTTGCTTCGAGAGCTATGAGGTTTTGGAAGTGAAGCCTACCTTTGCAGTGTGTCACACGGCGCTTCCCTTGTGATTACAGAGACAGAGACAGAAGGGCTAGATAAAGATGTGTTTGAATACAATAAACTCACTAAATACCTGCTCTACCCGCTGTCCAGTCGTATTCTGCTGGAGGCTAACCTGGTGCTGGACAAAACACTGAGCCATACTCCATGCCATACCTTGGGTAATTACAGTTGAAACCCTTTTCCTCCAGCTAGGGGCTCTGTTTAGTTCTTCTATCGTTAAAATACTAGTTTAAGCTCCATTATGCAACTCTATGCTTAAAGTAAGTACAATACCAAGTATAACTTTCCTAAAAAAAAGAAAAGGTAAAAGTAGTGTCACATCTGTTTAATTACTGATCTTTATCTACAGGGAAAGTGTCAGAAGAAAAATTATTCCAAATACCTTTGCTTACATGGTGCAAGGGAAGGAGAAATGTTACACAAGAAAAGTATATTCTGTGCGAATCAGAAGTTTACTTTTTCTAAACCAACAGTTTTCGTGAAAGGGACATGAACTGTGATTGTATTGCCACAAAATACTTAAGCGCTTAGTTAGTTTTATATATTATTGAGTTAAAAATCAATTACACTAAACCCTGAAGCATGGCTTAAGAGCTTTACTGGATGCTGATCAATCAGCTCAGTAAACAAAAGATTTTCTACCTTTTCAGATGAATGTATGATTATTGTTACGGAACTGCAGACACAAAGAATATGATACACCTGATAAATCAACAGGTTTTTTCCCCTTCCTTATTTCATTAAAAGAAAGCTTTTATTTTAGTTGTCCTTGGTTTTTCAGAACAAAAATAACTGTCATGTATACTATTCCGCTTTGTATTTTTATTGAGATTGTTCAAAAGTTTGTAACTGTCTTATGACGAGGACAAATTCTGCTTTCACTTATACCTACTATTTCACTTTCAAAATCTTTTTACAGGGATAATACATAAGTAGGAAAAAATTAAAGTGATTTTCAAATTAAAGATGGACTTTCAAAACTGTAGTAACAAAACACCTTTTTTATTTGTAATTTGACAAATTTTATTACAAGGCATTGGGACAGATGTGGCGTTCTTTAACAGTAATTGAGGGCTCCCTTTTATGACTAAATTAACATGACAGCATCATAGCTGGAACTTGGCATATGCTTTAATCATCAAAACCTTAATACTGCTTTGAAAGGGAAGACGTATTTGGGGTAAGAAGACACAGCCTTTTTCTTCTTTGTCTTCTTACAAAGAATCCTAACTGTAAAATAAACCTATTGGGCCAATAAAACCTGGAGCAAACTGATCAACTTTTTTTAAAAATATGTCATCAGTAGCCTGTAAGTATCATATTTAGATTCTCAATACCAGTTCCTAGGCATCCACAGGGAAGGAAAAAAAAAAAAAAAAATCTATTATGTTATCACAGTTGTTATCTGCTTAAAAATTTTAAAAGTTCCTACCTGCACTGAACATTGGTTCCTTGGGTTTGCTGTGAAAATAATGAAGAAATTTCTATTTTAAAAAGCACACACATACAGTCTGCACATGTAAAGATATCAATATAATATAAAATTAAAAATATAAAAGATATAAAATATTTTTGTGTGTGTACATATAAACAAAAATACTTTTTCAATTCAATTATTTACAAGGTAAATCCCCAGGCAGACACAATTAAAACCAGCATATATTGTGGCTCCTTAATGGCAGGTGTTAAACTCTTACATTCAATTCTCCTTACATTCTCAAAACTATAGATTTTCCTCTACTAACTACGAGATCCTCTTCCCTTGCAGAGTTAGTCCAGTTACAGGAGGACACAGAAACTGATCATGAGTAGCTGCATCAGTTTTGGTTTCCAGTCAATGAGATTTGTTACTCCAAAGCAGTTTACAACCATAACAAAAAGCTAGGAGTATATCCTTAATTACAAAAATCTCCCTGCATATGTGGAGCGGGGGGGGCTACTGTATCAGTGCATGTGTGGGTGTTCGCTTACTTCATAGCTTTGTTCTCTCTGGATTTAAGGAGCAAACCAAAGTTTGAATCCTGCTTTTCCGAAGAGTTTACAAAAAAATGGAACTGCCCAATCGTTTCTTGGTGAATAACAGTACTTGGTAAAACCCAGAAAGCACATATCCATCATGATTAAAACGTCTTCTCCTTCTCACTGCACTGCTGCCTGGAAGACAGCCTGAAATCGGTTTGCCTTTTTGTCTTGAGAAAGTATTTGGCAAAACTTGAGGGGAAAATACACAAAGCGTGTGGAGAAGAAAGAGGCAGAAAAACTGAGGAGCTCTCTGGATACTACTACCCTGGCCAGACAGAAGGAATCTTTTTCAAGAAATGCCAGTCATTTGTTTTCTTTGTCCTTTGCCCCTGTATAATTAGGCTTGAGGGTGTTGTTTCTGATGAAGCATGAAAGGGACACAAAGCTATATTATGCAGTTATTTTTCCTACCAGTTCCATTTTCTTTCTATCCAGTAAAATTTTTGAAATATCAGATTATTGTTATATGTTTCTTAGGGTGATCCCAAAAGGATCCTATCATTTTGACGGAGAAATGCTGAAGCATGAAGTATCCCTAGAGCTGTGATGCCATCTCCACATCCATTCCTAGACTGCAGTGGGCAGATAAAGAGAAACCAAAAAAGAAACAAAACTGGGCTGGATTTTTGCACACAATTTTTTCTAAACATAAAAGATTCTCTCTCTTTCTACAATAGAAGAAGTAGCAAATAATTTTACAGTATTTTTCCTTTTGCCTTGATTTGACAGTTATATTAAGAATAATACATTTACTTAATGATAAAAACAAAACAAAAAACAAAACAATTCTACTGATCTTACCCATGGATTTAGCAACTTTTCGTAATATCAGCCTTGGTATTAACCATGCATCATTATTCATGCTTCAAGCTGGTGTACACAGCCAATCTCATCTATATAAATAGCATGATGTGTTGCCATTGTTAACACTAAGATTAACATTTTCTTTTATGAATGAAGATATTTTTAGAAAATAAAAACTTTATGGGATGGAGCACTAGTCACAAATGCTGCCATATTGGAGACAAAAGAGTCCCTCGTTCTGAACAGACCGTGCTGACTTACTCAAGCTAATCAAGCTAATGTGAAAGGCTGATTCATGACAGTAATAAAGCAAATCATGTGTACTTTCGAATAATACAAACCCTAACCACACACACAGCTCAGAGCTCTGACTACCCTTTTCCTTTTTCCTGAACTTGAGTCACTTCCTACTTATCTAACCCTTAGGAAGGCTTACCCCTGGCTCATAGCCATAGGGAGTTAGGACACCTCAAGTAGCATGGGAGATTATGGTCATCTCCTTATTCCTTATGCTTAAAGCTTCTGAAAGTAGCTTTCTATAGCATTATGTTTTTGCGTAACAGCCTACAATTCTATATACTTCAAAAACCAATAATTTCACGATGGCCTTTTTAGATTTCTGGCATGCATTCTGCTTTAAGCTTCATCTACAGACCAGACATAGAATCACAGACTATCTCAAGTTGGAAGGGACCCATAAGGATCAATGATACAAATAATAAGGCTGTGAGTAGACAGTTAAGTAACACCCTCTTCCTCACTCTTTTGCACATACAGTTAGCTTTAGGAGGACAGCCTTAGCCCCCAGCGTACAGAATCACGCTCATTTTTCTTCTAGTCCCATGACTCTTGCTATATATTTTGCACAGTGGCCCAGCTTCAACAGGAAGCATGAGGCAAGTCTTTAGCCAGCCTCTTGGACAGGGTAAGGACACTGGAGGTTCAAGGAGGCAAGAGCTGTGGTGCTGAACACCCTCAGGCTGCATGTGACAGAAATCAGGGAAAACTCTCTAACCAGACAATGATTGTTCTCATAGCGACACCAACATCGCTAGCTCCAGCTAAGGCAATCTAACACACACTCTCGATTAGTTCCTTGGGATACTCGAACATTATCCAAGCATTGCATCACTTGTGTGCTGGACCTCCTCCCTGAGTGCAAAGTAAGTGATTTCTGATCAATGCTGTTCCTCAACCCTTTGTGGCCTAACAACTGCAGAATGACATAACCATTGGGTTTCTGTTAGAATAGTATGAAAAAATTAAAAATGCATCTCAAGTACCGTGATCAGCTTTAGAGCAGAAACAAAACAATTTTACAGATAACCATTAGTTATGTCACAATGTTTTTATTTCTCAGCTATTTTGGAATCAACTTTTCAAGTGTACAGCACCTCTAACATAGCTGCTAGAAGTCATACCTTTCCTTAATTTAAATGAACAACCTATTAATATTCTCACCTTATTTCTTTAGTAGTTTTAACATATAGCTAATTTCAGACAATTATCACCTTATGCTCATAGCAGGAACTCAGGGATATCTTCAAACACCAGATTTTGCAAAGCACTGTATTTAGATTTTGACAGGTATACCACTGCACAACACACACGGAATTCACCTTCTGGGGACTTATCTAATGAAGTTTTTTGTACAAGATAAAATACACAGAGAAAGGACACTGCAGGATGGATCATCATATGTTTGTTGAAACTTTTTTTTAAAACTACAGTGAATGGGAAAAGTAATGACGTGACCATTGGTAGGTGAAATATTCCTGTTCATATTCCAGAAACAAGGCTACCCATCTAATTACAGAAACTTAACTTTTTAACAAAAAGTTTCTGTAAGAAATTTGTTTTATGTAAGATTTTTTTTTTAAATCAATGATGCGACAACATAAGGGCTGTTGCTATAATTTGATACATGCAATAGAGTAGGAAGTTATACAGAATAAAAAGTAAAATATCAGCCTTAGAAAAACTCATCAGCTTCAAGAGATCAATACAGAAAACAGCAGCTCCTGAGGCAATGTAGCTGCATGAAGTTATGCACTATGGCAACACTTCACAGCATTTCCAGCTTGAATTTCCAGCTTAAACTAAGAGCAAACTTTTACCTTCTCAGCAGTCCCTTCACTGGGTATTTTTTGCTTAATTTTGCCTTTTAAAACTTTCAAGCTCACTTGTCCCTAAGAGTGTTGATATTTGGGGTTCTCCTTCAGCAGTATTCTATAAGATGTTTCAAGGTATACATTCCTTGTGCTAGAAGGATCTGAGGTGTTCAGTCACAATTTTGTCCAAGTCTGCACATGCAGAAAGAGACATGGCTCCTAAGTAATCCAATAAAATATTGATTTCCCTCTCAAAAGTAGCATTTATTTATGGATTGCTTAAAGAGTTAATTGCTACAGTAACTTTTTTTTGCAATTATATTTCAGTCTTTTAGGAAATTTAAAGTACAAAAATCTTATAAACAAAACCACATCTATTCCGTTATCTGTTGTTTATAATTATTTTACAAAAAATTTAAGAAAAAAAAAAATCATATGCTGAGATAAAGTCAAATTTCCATAAGTACCAGAAGGCCCACTCCTGCAGAATTCTGTTGGCTTATAAAAACCTCATTAGATGCACAATGCCAAGAAGATTTTAGACTGGCTAAATTTTTAGTTTGTGTAAATATTACAATTTTATAACCTTTTCTCTGATGGTATTCTTAATTTTTTCACTATTCCCATAATTTGCTAAGCCTTTCAGAAGTTTCATAAACTTTGCACACTTGCTGTCTTGCTTCATAGCTGAAAACATAAGCCAGAAAACAAACCATTAATAATGTAATCACTCATATTTAGGCTGTCCATTAGCACACAACAACCTCAGTTACCCCTTTCATCAAGCGAAGATGCTGAAGGGATGAAAAAGAAGGGATGTTTTGTGCTAGACCGTTGGCTCATGAGCAGCCAAATGACTCCTGTGACGGCACTGATGCCCAGACAGAGCAGGTAAATTATGTTATTACGTGGTCTTCATTAACATTGTGTTTCTATGGTCACATCATCTGTGAGATGGTGAAACAGTACCATCAACACCACTTTTTGCACAGGGAACTGGAACAGGACAGGTCAAGTGAAATGGCTAAGACTAAAACCTGTCTAGGAAATACAGGAAAGAACCAGTTGAGCAATACAGTGACTTTGCCACCACCATCAATGAATCAGCTAATTATTCAAGACCATCCTGAATCTGAAACCCCTGGACAAGACGTTCTCTTTTCCTTCTACTGTCAGCCATACAGAGAAGCATCGTCAGAGATACAGAGAGACAAGCATCACTTTAATCCGCTTTGTACTGGATAGCACTTGCATGTAAGCCTCCTCTTCCATTTCTCATTAATCTGACACCCTCAGACTGAGACAGTCCAGAGACTGGCTGGGCATCAGTCTACATGTGGGAGGTGGTGAGTGATTGCCCTTCCATCACTTGTTTTGTTTGTTCTTCCTCTTTCCTTCACTTATTAAACTGCCTTTATTATGACCTATGAGTTTTCTCAGTTTTGCTCTTTCTATTCTCTTCCCCCATCCTGCTGGGGGAGAGGGAATGAGTGGCTGTGTGGCGCTTAGCTGCCAGCTGGGGTAAACGCACCACAACCAGGAACTTGAAGAAGTACCTGCCAGGAACTTGAAGACCAAGGGAAACCGCTAAGATAATAGAAAAGGCATGTTTAATAATTATGAACGGTTTTGGGCAACTCAAGGTTCTCACATTGTTCATGGTCTGGAAATAAGGCAAATAAATTCCATGTAAATTTGAAAAACTTAAAATGTTTAAAAAGATATTTTTGTTCAACTGTTGGAGCTTTTAAAAAAAGCTTCCAATATTTGCTAAACTAAAGAAACTAATTTCATTGTTAGGGTGGTAGGCAGAGAAACGAGATAGATATTTAGATAACATTACCTTTCACTGTTCTTTTTACCACTAGATGAACTGCTGGTGGATCCAGTGCGGTTGCGACTCCCTTTGGAATCTCCATAGCTTTCCCTCCGACCGCCTGGGGACACACGCTCAGCTGAACTGGTTCTCTTAACGGTGCTAATAAAAAAGGAGCAAGTTTTACAGTGGCACTTGTAAAAGCACATCTCTCTATGACAAATATTTTTGAGAAATGTATCAAGTAGAACATTGACCCTAAAAATAACTACAACTTTGTTTTTAATCATAACTTGATTTGTTAAAGAGCCTACATAAGAGTTTTGCTGAGTACCTGGTGCAACAAACATACTGCTTTTTCCGTAATTATAAAATAGAAGAGGGACTAAACCAATATCATAGAGTAAGTTGCAATATCTGTTTTCCAGGACACATTTCAAATCTCTGACTACCACTCCACACTTCTGGACTTTTGGAATCTCTTAATAAGAATTGAAAGATTTAAAGAGAAAGCATATTACCTGACACCTCCATCGACACTACAGAAAATACCAAAAGTAGGTCAAAATTTGAGCACCAGCAAGCTAACTTTGCATCTTCATTCAGTATCCATTATTCTGTGGTTCAAAGCTAGTTTTAACACACCCCAAAGTGCAACTGAAGGTGAGCTAACCTGCATTTTTTCATTAGCTTGTCAAAAATGTATGCTTCCTACTTACATGTATGAAGAGATCAGATTCCCCACATCCCCTGACAAGGGGTTTCTCAAAGGCTTAAAGATTGTCTTACTCTCTCTCTCTTCATCCTTCCTGCCAAGATAGCTATCAGGGAGCTCTTGTATGACTTTATGGCACCCCTTAGACACCCAGCTCTCTCTGATGGAAAAATGTGAGCCAAAACACAAGCGGTATTACTTAGTAAGTTAAGAGAAGCCCACTCAGAGCTTGCACCTAATGGGAGACAAATTATTGTGGATATTTGTTAGTCCAAAGCACTTCTCCATAAAGCAGTGCTTCCTAGCAGGAGAGGGAACAGCTAAGGGCGAGGCTCCAAGCTGGGCGATGCTTTTCACTTTGCTGCACTCCCGGACCGAGGCAGGAATCTCCCCCAAGGCAGCAGCTGAACAACAGGACTCGGTGTCAGGGTCTTATTTCCCCCCACCCCTGTCCTGTTCTGTTTTCTCCCCTCCAAAGAGCAGAATGGAAATGTCCCCTTTACCCATAACATCCCCATAACTAAATGACCACCTTCAGCAGCTTTCTCACCCTGGAAGCCATGGACACCAAATGATTGCTTTCAAGCTCACACCCCTCAACCCAAATCTCAACCACAAGCTCCCTCCCTCTGTGAAAACTTCAGTTCTTTCTGTTCTTGCTCCTTCAAGGCCCAGTCTCATCCCAGTTGCCCCTTTTACCATCCCCAGCCAGCTCCCCCTCAACCTCCGTACACCCACAGGGACGCTTTGCTTACCATAAAGCTCATCTCAAGCATCCTTGAGGACTATTCCAAACCTCCCCATCAGCCCCTAACAACTATCCCTACCCTGTTATCTCAGTCAGCTCCTCAGGCTCTGTCCCACTTTGTGTGTGGTGTAAGACAGACAGGCATTGGCTCTTCATAACTAAAGGAAACGAGACAGACTTTTCTGTCTGGTCAAAAAATATTCAGCTTATCAACTGCACACCATCATTCATACTTTTTTTTTTTTTAAATATATTCCTGCTCCCTCATGTCTTTTTACCAGCAAGGAGGGGAATGTTTCAACACCTCAGCTGAGGCTCAGTTACAGAAACGATGGGGACAACTGAACTGGAGCCTTTCTGCAAAGCAAC
>NW_008824031.1:4932502-4974109 GCF_000699105.1 Pygoscelis adeliae
CAGGGGGAACTCCACAGAGCAGATGCATGTTAAGATGCATCTCAGGTAGCTTGACAAAAAACTTTCTGGAACATGCGATGGTAGAACAGGTGTTCAGTGCTGCATTTTTGCATTAAAACCAAGCATGATTCAAACGATTAAGCTGAAATGAAAAAAAAAAAAATATACTGTTTCTGTGGGAGAGCGATGTAAGAGAGCAAGCAGAATGCAAAGTTAAACACAGGCACAGAACAAAATACATTCATAGGAGAAGGGAAAAGGCAGTAAAAGAATTTAATTCTGTCTTCATTTCAGAAATAAGCGTCTCCTACACTAGCCTAACATTATCCAAGTCATCTCAATGTCAAACGCATGAAAAAAACTCCTTTAGTAAATTAAATAATATACTGTTAACATTTAACTGTTCTCCTTACATCTCATAACATCATCCAATTTAATACTACTCCACTTAAAAAATAAAGCCTTGATACTGAAAACGTTTACTCCACATAAAATATCTTTATTAGCATGAGTCCTTCCACTACTTTATATACAGTACTTGCTAAAACATCCTCTCTGTGTGATTTTGCAGGATCAAACCTTTATTTTGGCATCTTTTCCTGGTTAAGGAAAAGAGGCGGCAATATCAGCCTGCACTGGAATTAAATTAAGGAAATCACAAAATTATACTAATGTTAGAAAAAATGTAAGTTACAGAAGCGATTTTAAACTAATTTTAATGTTGCTTTGGGTTTTACTTTTATAGCTATCAACATTCAAAAGATGAACTGGTGGATAAAAAATGAACAGGCGAGACTGAAGCATAAAAGTGTAATGCTAACTTCATTCTGAATAATGAAGTCTCATATCAGCATAAAAACTACTTTTATCACAGGAACAAAGTTCTTTTAAACTCTTTTGGCTTATGTCCGTTACTGCTTAAACTAATTAGCAATGCTATCTTCTGACAAATTTTGTTTTAAACTTTCAACAACAACAAAAAAAGCCGAGTGAGAAGTATTAGCAGGTGGTTGGAAAAGAGGATTATAACTCCATTATATTAACTCAATTTTGGCGTATACACATTTTGGTAGCTATAGCGCTAAACACCAGTGATTATATCCATGGCTACAGTAGATACACTGTCACCTGAGGAGGAATTTAAAACGATAGAAAATATTCATTTAACTTACAGATTTGTAAGAGTATAACTGGATTCCAGAATTTGGCTTCCACATTAGTGAAATGAAAGGAGAGCATATTCAATTATTTAAAAAGATAACATTTGGTTACACAATTTTTAACTTAAGACAGCAATGTGATCTAATGAAACATCCCTATAATAAAAATTATGTTAGCATGAGATAATGCAGATACCATAACTGAAATTATTTTTATCATTTAAGTTTTGCAATGCATTTATCAATGACGAAAAAGGTTTAAACATGTACTTCTGAAAATGTTAAAAATGGGAATAATAATTACAGTTCTACCATGTTAATGCTTGTACTAAAACAGTCACTTTTTATGTGTTGAACCAAAACGGAAAGGAAAAACAACTGAGCTTCAACACTACAAAGCTATTGAGGATCCCTCACCTTAGAGCAGGCTTTTTCAGTTTGCATGCATTGAGAAGATTCACAGACCTGCTTAATCCAGATTGAGAGGTGCGTAAACAAAGCAGAATAAAAAGTGAATGCAACAATAAAATGTGGAAACAAGACATTTAAAACAAACTTACATTAGAAGACATAATTGCATGCTTTCAAGATATGAAGTCATGTGTGAGAGTAAACAACACAGTGCTTATTGACTCAGTTAGATGTTTGATCATTTCAAACCATACATTTAAGAGCAACAATGTATCTTTGAATGACAAAATCTCAGCAATGCTCCAATACACTGACCATTTCTAAAGCGACTCAAATAAAAAAAAAAAGAGAAAATCAAAGAGGCTCTCTGAAGAAACAAGACAGATGATTCAGCTAGAAGACAAAGACTATTAAAAAAGCAACATTAAAGACGAGAAATCCTCATATATACATACATATACCACTGCATAGCATGAGTGTTTCAGATGGTTGCATTACTGAATTGTGGTGAACAACTCTGGCCAAAATTAAAATATACATATATATATTCAATTACCAAAATTTTGGGGAAAAAAAATTTAAAGCTTTTCAATCAAAAAATAGCACATAATGCTCTTAGACAGTAACTGATGATATTAATATTTTGAAACTTGTCTAGCACTCCTTCTGACCCTCATTTAAGTCAATTTGAATAAATTCAAGAATAACATATGACTTTAATTTCATTATGCCTTTGAGCAAAATGCACTAATAACTTTAATTGTTAGAGATATAGTGAAGTGGCATAATAGTTTTGCCACTCAAAGTTCAATGGAGAGGGATTTCTTTTTTAATTTATATTCGGTTTATTTTAAAACATTTTCTTTGAGAGCCAAGTGTTAAATAGAAGACTTAATTGAAAGTTCGATACAGAGTTTGTGTGTGTGCCAGTTACAAACCATCGCTGCCCCCAGAACAGAACGCGGAACATTAATTCCAGGCGACTGAACAATTTCCTAGGGGCCATGTGTTTAGACTTTAGAAGAACAGGAATTTATCATATTAAAGTATTTTATTCTCTCTACAAACAAAGCTCTTTATGTTTTCTTTGTTCCAGCTTCTTCCTTTTGATCTCCATTGTCAGAGTTTTGCACCATTGTAACACTTTACAATCTGCTGGGGGAGAAAGAATGACTGATTGTCTCCTTTTGAAAGGCAAAGTATGTGCTAGCCTGCAGCCTGCAGCAGCATCCCTACTGGGAAAGGTACTGTCTGCATTCTCCCCCCTTACATTTTTTTTTTTTTCCCCTTTTTCCCCCTCAACTCTTGGAAACAAAGCTATCCTAGATGAGTCACAAAACCCTAGATTTTAATAGGGAACACAAAACATCACTACTGTGTGCTGGCCAAATTCCAAAGACAAATTTAGTGTTGAGCAGCAAACTTCAAGCCACGTTACATCTGAAAGGAAGACTGCAGGGGGAAGGGAAAGTTCTGCTCATGATACACTAAACTCATCTTATTCTGAATGAAAATTTCAAATAATTATTCTATGTACAAAGTTCAGAACAAAAATACGGGCAGCATTCAAAAAGCTGATACTCGAAATAGCTTCTACACTTCTATAAAGCATAAAAGTAGTAAATATATTAATTTTAAAATCAAACCCTCTGAGCAAAGGCTTTTTGCAAAGACGACTTTGAAGCACTTTACAAAGGCAGGGAATTCTTGATTATCTGTGTCAGCTGATTATCCAGCCCCTTGCAAAATCACTTCAGCTCTGCATTAGCCGGCTTGCACCTGGAAGCTGCCCAGCTGTGTTCACATGGCACCCCACCACCTGAGAGCGGCAGCGCCTGTTGGTGCTGGACCAGAGTTTTTGGTCCCAGTATCACCAGCGTCATCAGGCTTTCTATCTTGCATTGTATTACCACCATATACTTTTATAATCCAATTGACCTATGTTTTGTATTTGTGCTTTTGCTCTATTCAGGTTATTTCATTCTTTCCTTAACTGGGATAATTGGGCGTTGACTGTATGAGATCTGAACCCTGAAGGGGGGTTTGGTGTCCTCAATTCTAATTGAAGTCAGAGTCAGTTGAGGTTACTCAACACTTTGCAAGATCTGGATCTAATTATCACATTAGGCCCTATAACAACCTACTGATATCCAGAGATACATGTTTTACATATGGAAAACCAATATGCATAGAGGTTAAATGATTTGCATAAGGTCATTGAGAGAATGTGGCAGAACTCAAATAAAAGCCTGCTAGTTCCACCCTTTCAGCCTCGAGCCTTTTTTATTACCTCCAATTTTATATTCCTGCCAGAACAAGTCATTTCCATTTCAAATATTAAATGAGAAATCAGAAAATGTAGTGAACTCTGAACCACACCTCCTTGGTAATCAAGCAAGGCAGATAAGCCGTATAGCAACTTGCGGGTTCAAATGAGTTAACCAAAATATTTAAATACAGCTATTGTATGAAATGAGATTGTGTCTGCAGACATATCAATAAGTACATCTATTTCTAAGCAACGGAATGTATGGATGCACACTTGGTGCCCATGGAGGTTATTTGCAGGTATTTATATAAATATGCATGACATACTGTTTCAAGGGACAGACTGATGTAATTTCACTTGGGTATCATAAACTTCCTAATCTAAATTGTGAAAGTAGCAGAGAATGGAGGAATCAGATGTTATTTATTTGTTATCCACCTTTTCATAACTATGTTCAGTAAAACACTTGGGAGGGACTCGATTAACCTGGACGTTTGTCTCTTCTGAAGATAAGGTCATAGGCAAGAAAAAAATTGAAGATTATATTTTTCTAGTATAGTGATCCTAGCAGATATCTGTAATTCACAATAGCAGACCAAAGGTTTAAATTGAATATTTGGATCATGATTTACTATAAAAACATGAAATCTCAGCAGTCATTTTAAGGTTCATTATCAAAAGCTACTAAAAGTAGAGACTAATTTACCAAAAAAGGTTTTGTACGGTATGTAATTGGTGAGGTCCTTACCATTCCACACTCTTCATGTTGAAGTAAATATATAGGCAAGGCAAAGAAATATACTTTAATATAATTTAATAAAAAATAAAATTTGCATAGTAAATACAATCAATACAGAATTTTAGAGCATTTGAAGGGAACAGGAATAGGAATTCCACAGCACCTAGACTCAGGACCCTGCTCTCCTAAGCACTCTTAGTAAGTGTCCATCTATTCCAGCAAAACTGCCCATTTGTATTTTTTCTCTTCCAAAACTGAATATACATTTTGATACCGCATATTTAAAGCTCCTTCAGTCTAGCCTCTTCAGCAAAGAGAAGGGATAAAGCATAATAGAAGGACATTAAATCCTTATCCTGTGGAAGACTCTCTCATACTGGAGTCAAGACAGTCCAAAAATGCCCCCTAAGGTTGCTCGCTAAGGACTTTCCCACGGGCACTCAGGGAATCCAGACTGCAGATGGGTCAGGTGGAAGAGCTGCAGGGTATCACTTATCTACAGGGTTCCTGAGCTAGGATAATGCCCACAGGCTGCAGGCAATACCTGATGGACCGCTTGAATTCCACAAAGGACTCTCAGAATAGAGAAAGCACAAGTATGATCTTGACCTGCATTTCATCCACCCTACTCTGGGGCAGAAAGTCCTACACTGAACCTTAGAGATGGAGTATAGAGACTCAGGAGTCACACCCTCTGTACACAAGTGAAGCACGCCAATGCTTGTGCTTTCTCATGTGTTCTATAATTACTACTTGAAATTTTATTAGTGAGAATGAAATTACGAGAATTGTTAAGAAAAAATAATTTGTAAAGAACAAAATTTCTTTAAAAATTCAGCATATACAAAATAGTACTCCTTTTTAAACACTAATGAATTTTCTTTTTTAAAAGGCAGGTTCTTTCACCCATTTTCAAAATTCTGATAACATAATTCTGATAATGGAACAGTTTATATGGTATTTGCCTTCCTCCTCTTATCTTAAGGGCTGATTCAGGCCAACCTGCCAAAACCTACAGCTGGAGTGAGCCCCAGTTCATAGGAGCTCAGAGGAGTTCATTTGTGCAACACAAACAAATATGGTGTTGCACAATTTTCATTGTGCACGGCATAGCTTCTCTCTTCTCTACAATAACAAAACCTGGAGTTTCCTGGAAAAATCAGTCCCCTTCAACACAGTAACAAAGAGAGGCATATCCTTAAGTCACCATCTCCCCTTTACGGAAAAATTCTCTTCACAAAAGAGACCTCAGATCTTAGCAGGTTAACACTCTCATCTCCACAACTTGCCCTTCTCAGAGTTGACAGCATCATCACTACAAAAGGCTGAGGATGACACACAACAAAAGAAATGTAAAAAAAAAACCCCACACTATTATCTTTACAGGCAAACCATACAGCAGATTAGCACCACAGTAACTGTCACATATAACTTGAACTTGCTGCACCAGATCCATTGCGTTTCTTATAACCTAGATGTATAAAACATGTAGCCCACTTAAAAACACTACACACACACACACAAGGTAAATTGAAACAGAGCAGTATTTTTTAAACAGACTTAAATACATGCTAATGGTAAGATATCTAAAGATGGATGTTTTCATTTGCATAAATATGTGCTAGGCATAAAATTTTCCTCCTCCCTGAGATGCTTCTAACGTTGCACATGCAGTTTCTATGATAATTTTTAGTGAGAGAAAACCACCAAAGGTAACATACTGATTTGTAATGATAGCACAGTTTCTCTGCAGACTATATATTTTCTACTAGCTACTAAAAGAACCCTTGCACTATTTTTCATGTTATGCAACGGCACACTAGAAATGTTTTATTCTCTATATGCTAGACTGTAGTAGCAAGAAAATAACACAAGCTGGTAGACCAAGCGTTGGACATTCTTTCAATATTCATGGTAATAACCTTAACTCTAATTAGACCACGTAATTTTAAAGCCTCTTACAATGAAATCCATCTCTCCTTTTCTTTCCGAACTAAATATTTAGACCATTGCTTTGCAAGTAAGAAAAACTACGTACCTAGAAGCTTAAAAGAAGAGATATACTATTTTCTCAATTTAATGATTATGTTTCTGATAGATGTGTACCTTTTTGCTGCTGGTGATACAGTTTCCTTTCTGGTTCCTGATGGAGAAGGTAAAGAGCCACTTGGTTTCTTTGGTAACACAGTTCCATTATTAACAGTAGTCCTTAAAGGCAGGGTTTGTACCAGCGGTCTTGCTGTAAAACAAGCAGAAGATGAAATAACTGTTTTAATTTTCTTTTTTTTTCCCCAGCAAACAACATTAGAATATTTAAAAATATCTGTGTAGTAGGCCATTTTTGTTTCACTATTGCCAAATTCACCATAGATGAGGGTTTTAACAAGGAGGAATTTTTTTTATTATTATTTTTATAATCATATCAAGCAAGTCATCTGCATATGGCTTAAGCAGACAATTCTATAACCTGTCTCATCTGTAAAACCTCTGTTCTAGCTCAAGGAGCATACTGGTAAGTGCAAAGGTAGTCGTTGCCACCAAAACCTATCCTGCTCTCTTAAAAGAGCATCAGTCTCTTGGTCACCTGGATAGCATTCAGAAGAGTGCTAGAAATGAAGGCAGGTTGCCATCCCAGAAACTCCTGCTCTTTATCCCTCAATGTTCTTGCAGGTTTTCCACAAGCAAGTGATCTATTAAGAAAGCCTTATTCCCCGAAAAAAATCCCTTCTTTTAAAGAATATGGGCTTATGTTTGACAAAAAGGAATTTTACCCATTAGTCAGAAAAAGCAATTGAAATCAGCAGAACAGTGGACTTAATGAGCTGACATTATCTACCTCTGTTCTTCTGATCGAACGTTGGCTCAAAAACTGATATACATGTCATACCTGTAATTAATATTCAAATAATGGAAAAGTCCCAATCAAATACGTTAAAAATTAGTTGCAAAAACAAACAGCGGTTAAAACTGCAAGCAATGAGTACAAACATGAAAACTATAGTAGACCATACCCTGAAAACACAAACACGACCAGTGCTCTCCCTACAGCAGGGAAGAAAGCTGTGTACATCACTTGAAATTTGACAGAACTTTGTATCACAAGCCTGCTTTGTAAAGATGCCAAAAGTCTTTGGGTTCAGAGAAACAACATCCGAGAGAAGGCAGCAGTCACAAGTCACTTAAGCAACACAAGATAAAATTTCACTGAACTTGGAGAGCATAGCAGAGAGAATCCCTATGAAATGTTCTTTGAAAAAAGACTGCTGAGGATAAGTAATCTAAAAAGCAAAAATTAAAAAAAAAAATCTAAAAATTAACAATTGTATACAGTCCTAGGTTATATTATGATAACATCTTATTGTAGCACTGACAGCAAGCATTTATTGACTTGTTCACCTGAAGTTTTCATATATTGAACAACAGAAGATAAATGTGAAAGCCTGTGCCTTGAGAAGATTAGACCAGTAAATATGGTCTACTCAGGAACGCAAGTTTCAAGAGAAACTTCGTCTTGAAACTTTGTTAAAATATATACTTGCTTGTCATGTGTTCATCATTTATTTGTTCAGAGGGGAGAAATTTAGAAAACAACCCATAAGGAAATATTGAAGGAATAAAGCTTATTGGGCTTAGAAGACTGAAGGATGATATGAAAACAAGTCAACAAATAAAAAATAAAAAAAAAAAAAGAAAATCTTATCCAACCTCACTGAGGATAGGAGAGCCTAGAACTGCAGAAGACTGATAGGGTGAGACAGGATCATTCTTACCGAGGATAGGAAGAGCAAGGGCTCTCTGATTTTACGTGAAGCTTTAAGACAAGGCTAAATAAGACTTAAATGAATTCATGGTGCCTTCCAGCCCTGACTTCCATGATCTATTTTAAAAGACTAATACTGTCTTTAGAGCTTATACAAAACACCTCAAACTTACCGTACTTTGGCTTCTCATGCTTCTATTTATTTATTACATTTTTTAATTAAGGGATTCAGATATCATGATCCTATTTACTTCTACAGTATTCAGTCTTCCAAATTAAATTCCTTCTACAGTTTCATGCTGGATGCTTTACTGCTTGTTTCCTGACTAAGTGCTGCAATGCCATAATTAATCTGTACATATACAACTGATTCTGTTGCATATTACAGAAGCAGAGATAGCTATAGTGGAGCAGCTGTAGGTTTCCTGACAAGATTTCTGTAGGTCACAAAATTTTAATGAGGCTTTGAGATCACGAATTAGAACAACAATTAAAGTTAAATAAACAAATTAGTATTTTCCTTCTTTATAGTTATATTAAAAAATGCCTATTACAAAGTAGCTGGAGTGAACTAGCTGGAGTCTGTTTACTCTCCTAACCTTAAGAAATTGAAACTAGCAGCAGCCAGGAATAAACCCTGCAACCTTTAACAGAGGTTTTGCTTCAAATCCAATGCCAATCCAGAACACACACTTCTGGAGCTGGAGATTTAAAGATCCAGCCCCGTGATCAGCTAGCGTAGAAAGCAACACCATGAAACTCTTACACGGCACACAGAAAAACTATACATTATTCAATGAATCCACTATTTACTCTGGAGCTATTTAGTTTTATTTACAACAGCTATTTCACACCAGTGGTAACTGACATAACAGTCAAACAACCCCAAACATGTCATTGCTGTTAGAAGTCAGTAACTCAAACACATTGGTATTATTGCTTTGTCAGTAAGGTTTATTTTGGAAGTTCTGTTGCTTCAAGGTCTTACCTGTGGTAGCAGGACTGACATGTTTAGCAGCCTCAGCAGCACCTTTTTTAATCATACTTTGATCTATGGATTAATAGGGCTGTTAAGTTTACAAACAAACCAATAATTGCAAAAGGAAAGAACAACAAACACAAGTGAAACAAAGGCAGGAAGCCATACTGAACTCCACCAAGTAGGTGAATTAAATAAGGAAGGGGAGGGTGGGGGGACACAAACAGAAACCCAAAACACCATTAGCGAAGGAGCTCCACAAACGGACAAGATAAGCAGCTCACTTTCCATGATGTATGCTGCTTTTAAGCTGCCTAGCTCAAGTCTAGAACAAGAACACACACAAAGACTGAAAACAAGCTCAAGCTTTTTTCCATTACAGGTTTGAAAGCCTGAAACTTGAAATCTTTAAACCAATTTTAAATCTGAAGTACTCAGAAAATGTCACCTTCTGTCCCACAAAGCTTCTTGTTCCAGACTTTAAACACTGAGGATCCTGTTTTCCAAAGGCATGAACCTCCCCCCTGACACACAGGCTTTTAATCCTGATCTACTTCATCTATAGATCAAATGAATGAAGCAGCACACAATATGCTTCAAATCCCAGTTTGCATGGATGAGATTTTTGTGACACTTTGTGAGCTCAAATTCCACTTTTTACAATTCTAAATGTGGAATCTGTCATTAAACGATCAATGGAAAGAAAACGGATCGAGTCCCATACAGCCCAAGTGGCAAAACACAAGAAGCCACTGCTCCAGTTTCACCCATGTCTAAGCAAACCCCTCTCCTAACAGTCTCCATCACAAGCTTCCATAACACTATTCCATACTGAAGTTCAACTTAGTCTTATGCTTAGTAATTGCATGCAATCCGTTATAAAGTAGTTGTGCCTACTACAGGAAAAACAGGCCATTGTGTGAAATGTATCGTATTTGACAAAACTGCTGGAAGAAACCAACCATCAGGATACTTCAAACTCTGTTTTACGTTACAGAGTACGTTTAATAAGGCTGACCATACACTAATGATACAACTGATATATAGTAAAATTAAAAGTTCTTCACATAAATTGTTACAGTAGCAATTATTTCCAGAAATTAGTTGGATTTAGTCGGCAATTATCAGGAATCACTTCAGTAATTTGTAATGGATAAGCAATTGGCTTTGTAGTCCTCCATTTGCATTATCACAGTAAAACTTCTTACGCTGTCATTTCGCACACACACTAAGAAGTATTCATGTCATATACACATTTAAAACAAACAAAAAAAAACCCAAAACAACCCCAAAAAACAAAACACACAAACCAAAAACCAGCCATAGAAGGCAGAAGGATAGGCTTACAGCAGCTTTTCTTCAATGTGCATTGAACTATGGCTTTAACGATCTGCCACGACCAAGAAAGCATCTCCTGATTTAGAGTTCAACTCTGCTCATAGAATCCATGAAAATCTGGTCTGCATTTTGCTAAGTAAAGCCAGCAGGCAAGAACAACTGATTTGGTTACAACTCAGTAATAATTACTAGACTTTATTTCCTCCACACATCAGATAATATCTATTTTACAGGCAACATAAAGCCTTTCGATCCCTTGTACAACCAGATTTGGTGGAACATTTTGTCACAGTGGAGGCTATCTTTAGCAACGTTTAACTTAACTTATATTTTAATTATTTTTTTTGCAGTCAGACAAAGACAAAGTGAGGAGAATACAACAGAAAGGGAAGAGAACAGGAAAACAAGATCACAGACATTTACTGCGTATTCTGTCCAACAACTAGCATGATATACAATCAACTAATCTGGCTCTGTAATTCTGTCCCTTTCTCCCTTCCTCAGCTCCAGACACAAAACATTGTAACAAACATGATGTCTCAGTTCAGCAAATTAAGTAAGTAGTTCCTTACCTATTCTGTTAAATCAATGCCTAAAAGTAAGTCTCTGTCAAAGTCACAAATATATAACCGAGATGAAAGGAAGTCCTAATTTCCAGCTGAGAAAATTATGAATCCATAATTGCATATCATACTTCTGATATGAATTAAGTTTTTAATTTATATTAATACATATCAGGTTGCTAAAAGAAACAATTTCTTAATTTAGAAAACAGAGAGTCTGTGAAGTCAGCCATACTTTCTTTCCACATCTAGGTTGCCACCACTCTTACTCCTAAGGCTACCCAAAAATACCTCATGCATTTCTGCTAAGCTGCAGACAGGCAGTCTCCCAGGCTTTTGCAGCCTCACAGACTACAGTAAATCACACCAGCTGGGTTCTAATAAACCTTTACTACTGCGAAGCGCTGGATGTTCAACTCCAGCTTTTCTGATTTGTGTACAGACAAACCCATTCTTGCAGAGCAGGAACCAAGAGAGAGCACGCTGCAGCACACGGGCACAGCACAGCGTATTGCTGAGTGGCAATGCTTGTCACACCTGCCACCTCGCTGGCTCTGGATCTGCTGTGCTGGAACGGGGTCAGGCACCAGCCGCAACTCTAACCTTTCCTTCGGACCTCAGCAGCTGGTGTTGCACCTTCTCCTCGGTCATGTCACCTCTGCGCTAGCTCAGAGCTCTGTCTTTGGCTATGCCTGCACCATCCAAAGACATTAAATGAAAATTACATTTTACTTAAAGTTAATTAATGTTTTCTGTCAGAAAAAAACTCTTAGGAGTTTCACCCATAGAAGACAATACGTTCCGCAAAGAGTTTATAAATTATCTTGATCAAAAGTCAGGAAGTGGTAGCCATGGTTAAATATAGGGAGTGGATTAAGCAGCAAGAACATGGAAATGTTTCGCTGGTTCATGGGAACTTCAGAAGGCTCACAGATTTAACCACTTGGATTTTTTATGTTCTTTTTAACAGATTAAATTTAAAAAAAAATTTTTCCTTTAGTTTGATTTGTTGGTTTTGAGCATTTCAAAGATCTAAAGAATAGATCTTTAGATCTATTTTAATAGATCTATTTTAATACATATAAAATTAAAACCTATTTTAATACCTATAAAACACTCACTGAATTGCACTACCTGTTTTAGATATATCTGAAATGCAAACCTTTGGTAGGTCCTTTCTTGTTCTGCATGGCCTGCTGTTCCTCTGTAATATTCAAGCGTCGAACCACATCAGCAAGGGCAGATTTGAGCAGCTGGATGTCATCTTCCTGCATCTGGACACGTTGCTCCAGAGAGGCAATGCGATCCGTTACCTCCATACTGCTTGCAGCAGAGGCACTGTCATCTAAGTAAAACAGCAGGAGAAGATGCATTACCAACAGTGTATAACCATCAAGGAATACCTTATATAACTGGCTGCAGGTAAAAACAAGGTTTTTCTCAGAACTGATGACCTCTTGAGGAAGAAAGTTTTTAAGTGACCAAAAGGAAGAGATGGAAAGGAAATAAATAAAGAAATAAGACAAGTACTTAAGTAAGATGTGATAAGGAGGTTGGCTTCAGGGTTACTTAGTGTTAATTGGGCCTCACTATCAATTATCTACATGTCTGAACCGGAGCGATCAACTATCACCCTTCACTGTTCTGCTCAACACGACACCCTGGCACTGGCAGTCATTCAGGTAGAGAGCTGTACTTTCTGATAAGCTACACACCCTTCCAGACTTTTCTTTCTCACACATGTGACAGAACATATACATTAGACATATATAAGCAATAGATAGGCTTACACTTTTTCAAGTTATCAGCCACAGACTGGAGAATAGATATTAACCCCATCTGCTAACTCCTAATTTATACCAGCAGCTTTATGAGAATATTCCCCTGACTGAACTAGAAACATGAAACAAATTCAGAAATACTCAGTAATTGTACTCTTAGCCTGCAAATTCTTAAAAGGGTCATTACTTTGCATACAATTCACCCATTATTTGGAAATAACCCACAGAAGCTTAAAGCCTGCAACTCCCAGATGAGGACTACATTTTTTTTCCGCCCAAAACTAGTAACAAGAATATTTTTCCTAAATGACCACTTTGGTTCCACTGCAGTTCCTATCACACAGAAACATTGTAATTTCTTACAATATTAAGTTAGGAAAAAGAAGAAGAAGAAGAAAGGAAGACAAAAGATGTCAGAGTCAATATCTCTGAGGAAAAAAATTGTGCACTTTTTAAAGAGAATTGCAAGGTTTTATTTAAATAGGTGGATTTGAAACCTGAAAAAAAATTGGGTATTAACTTACTGGATCATTTTAAGTAATGTTAGTCAAGTGATGGTTGGATTATAGCTTTATTTGAAGACTTAATAAGTTATACTTTAGCAAAAATGGATATTTATGCTACTATCTACAATCATAATTGACTTCTCTCTCACTCCTAATCTGAGTCCACAGCACATATTTCTTCTGTTAAAGCCGATCTCTCTTTGTGAAGAAGCTGGTATTTGTTTTCATTTCTTGTGTACTTAATTCTCCTCCATTCCAAACCAGAGTTTTCCACTTCTTTTGTACAAGGGCATAAAATGAAAGTTAAATGGCTTGGGCATAATAATAACAACTAGTGTTGAATTTTAAAACAAAGTAAGAGTTTCAAACAGGAAAACAACAGCTTCTGAGTACATTTAAAAGCATGTCCAAAAATGTTAATACATACAAACTTTTAATCATAAGGGTCTTGGGAAAAATTGCATTTAAAATTAAAAGAAAAATCTATTCATCTCCAAACCACCCCAATACAAATTGGTTTTGAAATCTGTTCGTAAGCTGCATTTTGGCTTCCTGACCCCTCGCACCCCCAACAGCTATCTGCAGTTACCAAAAGCTGAATTAGAAACAACTCAGAAACAAAGACTATAACAATATTGACAGTCCATAAATAGCCACAGGCTCATATAGTTTAAATTGCTTGTTAATTCTGTTATAGGATTTTCAGAGCATATTTAAAATATCAACATTAGGATATTATTAGGCTGAACATAGTGGTAATGTAAGTATCCGGTTCTAAACAAACTAAATCAGAACTCAAGTTCCTGAAAAATGCTGAAGAACTTTCCCCATGATGAAACTTGCCAAACTTTGGCCAAATCAGACTTCTGCTCAGCACAGGACTCTGTCCTGCAGCTGTTACAGGTAATTAATCCCCAAACTCAGATTAGCAGCCATGCTGGCAGCAGTATGAGCCGCCTGCAGAACTTAACCTTTCCTTGTACAAACAAAAGGCCCACGCTGCTCTAATGACTTTACATTTTAACTCAGCTGGAAATAACACGGATTAGCATACTGGACAATAGGCAACCAAATCAAAAGCTTGATTTAACCAATACAAGCCAAATTCAAACTTCAGCCATTCTGCCAAACTCAATACAGCACGGCATCTGAATTCAGTCAACAAAAAATAGCCAGTTCCCAAATTCAGGGCAGAGAAGGAAACCCAGGGAGAAATTGGTTGGTGTTAAAATGTTCTAGCCCTTGTTACAGAAGAAAACATCCTCACTGAAGTATCAATTTCACTAATTTTTAAGTTTAAAGAAACAGTATTTTTGCTCAAACATAAACCTTCAAATAGTAAATTAGTGGCACCGGTTTATTTACAATTCCATAAGAAATCACTCCCACTAACGAAGAGGTACATCTCCTTCTCTTCTTCCCCCTTCTCCCAGCTGCCACTGTAACTCTTCCCCTCGCATCCTCGCTGACCAACAAGCACCAGCAAACCCTTCCTCTGGAAGGAGCACGTCTGTGCCTTCTGCTGTCACTGTTCTTCCTGGTCCCTGTGAACGTAACCCTCGTCCTTGTTGCAACCTACAACTTGCTCTTTTCTGGTGGTTACTTTGCTGGATGCCGTTCCCTTCCAAGGATGCAGAAAAGAATAAACTTTGTAACACTTTTCAGTAAGATTGCAACTGAAGATTTCTTAGAGTCCAGTCACATTTCACTTTGCCTCTCCTTCGTATGCATATACAAGTAAGCAAGAAAAGAGACACAGAATATAATAAAACTATGTCTTCTGAAGAATGCAAAGTTCAATTATAAAATAAGCATAACCTGTTTGTTATGCAAGGAGAGGATGGAATGTTCTTGCCCTTGAGATCATTACATCCGAGTACGTTGAGCAATGAAGTTGCAACTTCAATGCAGCCAAATAAGCAAAGTGGTATGGTACCAGAAAAGAAAAAAATAATGGTATAAACTAACCAAACAACAACAACAAAGTCACAACAGATGTCATCCACTCTGCCCACAAGAGCAAAAGCCATATTTGTTAGCCTAACTTGTGATCTGCCTCTGCAGTATACAGCTCATCCTCACAGCAAAGAACATTTGCAAGGAAATTTTTAGCACACATTTGTAATGCAATTTACACTCCAGGTAGAGCCATCTTATTATTATTGTTCCCAAGCCAGTATTAAATTTAAAGTGACTATACATTTTATGGCACCTAGTTCCACATTTTCTCATGGATAAAGCACATCCTCATTCAGACTCCACCACCTCGCACAGAGTGGGCTGGGAGGGGAGCACAGGGGGTTTGGAGGAAGGCGGCTGTGAGGTGCCAAGAGGCCACCGACTGCTGTGCCTTGGGGTGGTCCAGCCCCGGGCTACATTTTCCCTCGCAGGGTCCACGCATGCACTCGCATGGCAGCTGGGTTACAAGTGTGCTTTGGTTGTACAGTTACAGTAACTGAGAGAAAAGCGCTTTATAGTCACGATGTAAAGATCCTCAAAATCCTTCAGGTGAATCCAAGTAAATATAAAGCATGCTTCTAAAAGAAATCCACATAAATAGAAATTTGCAGCAATAATACACAACTGCTACTGCACAGCTTTACCATATAATAAGAATACCATTATGTCAATACACACTACTTTTTGTGATGCTAAATTCAACAACATTAGCAACTCTTTAACAGTGTCAGTATGTTTAGGTTTGGTGACCTCTTTGCAGTCTAGCTGTCATAAACCCCACAGATGTTCACTATCTTGAAAGGTGTATGAGGGAGACTACAAATCCTAACAATTTGCCTTGAAGCATTAGATCTCCTTATCAGTCACTACCACCACTTTTCCCTGTGGACAGACAGAAGAGACATCGTATCACCTACATGGGCAGCATCGATAGCATGTTAGAATTAATCATTGCCTCTTTTTTCATCAATGGGAAGAAAAAGGACTTTTAAAGCAAAATTTATGCAACCTGTTTTTAGGAATCTGAAGCGAATCACATCCTACAAGTGTTCATTTCTTTTCATGGTTTATAATGCAAGTCTAAATCACTGACTCAAACATGTAAATCTACATCTCATGACATACATGCTACCTACAATGTCCAAAATTAGATAAAACAAGGAGGTATCAATTCAGATGCCTGATTTTTTCAACGTAATACATATTTGTGGTAAAGCTTGGAGAGTCATTTGTCATTTATGCTTTGCTGACATCCTGCAGGTTTCAAAGAGAAGGCAGCAAAAAAGGGGAATGTTCTTCATGCCTCTCTTTAAATTTTCCAACCAGCTAAACCATGATCTCATAGATTGGAAAGATTTCTTGGGGCAAACTAAAAGACAATACTGAGTCAGATGATTAATCTGCTTCCAGAGCGCCTTCCAGTTTTTCAGTAATTTATTACTTCAACTTAGCCAAATGTGAAGAAACATCTGAAGCAAAGCCAACAACAGGACGTGTATGCTGTTTACAATAATTATTTCAATATTATTTCATTTTATGTAGGCTAAAGCGAAATGACATACTTACACTATTAGTTAGAAGGAAGCATATTAAAATGCATACTATTTTCTATAGATTTTACCTGCTGGAAAACTACATCTGAACTGTACATTAATGGTGTAGGAAATAATTAAAATTAAAATAAACTTGGCATTTTCCTCCCAGAAGAACTACTTCATTAAACATATTCCACCTTCGCTTTATGCAGACATTAATTTTGAGACTGTCTTGTCCAGCTCAGATCATGGCAGCTGATTAAGTAGTGGAAACATTAGGTACTGATTCTCCAAAGACTGGCAAACAAATTCGAGTTTATTCAATCTACATGGTCTCTTTGGAGCACCAAGTAACAGGATCAAATTGAAGTGCTTCCAAAACTTTTCAGGATATACTCTGTGCATTATGTGTTCATAAAGTACCTAGCCATTGATGGGGGTGTTGTTGCTAGACGCTATTATAATACAATTTAAAAGCAGCATCTTCAAGTCTTTGCCAGAGTTGCCCCTGAATTTAGACACGCTGCAGGACATCAGAAAAGAAAATCTAAGCCTTCTGGGGATAGCAAATTCCAGCAGTGGTCTCTGGCAAAAATTAAAGATAACCCACACGATGGAAAACATGGCAAAGGATGGCAGTGAAAAGGCAGCATCACCTGCACACAGAGATGCCCTTCTTCTACCATAAACATATAGATTGTGCCAACAAGCCTGAATTGAGCTTAACTGGTAGGAATACTGTCCATCATTCAGAGATATTGGTAAGTGTATCACACTCTGCACTTCTCATGAAATGAATGGTAAAAGTATTTACATTCCTTGGAAATCGCTATGAACTTTAGGACCGCTACTAGAGCCTTATGAAACATGCACATGGACAGAAAGGAATTCTCCACCCCCAGCATACAGCCAACTGTATGGTGGAACACAGTAGCTGCTGAGAAAGCCCATGACACCAAAGGAGAGAAAGTTAAGAATAGCATTTATTAAAAAAACAAGCAAACAAAAAAGCACAGTCTCGCA
Organism: Pygoscelis adeliae; assembly: GCF_000699105.1. Taxonomy (NCBI): domain Eukaryota; kingdom Metazoa; phylum Chordata; class Aves; order Sphenisciformes; family Spheniscidae; genus Pygoscelis; species Pygoscelis adeliae. The sequence goes on from NW_008824031.1 coordinate 4,950,526, forward strand.
GCTGAATTTAGATAGGGAGAACTATAGACTGGATTTGACCCAGCATACTAGCAAGCAGGTAAGAACAGTGAAGATCCTACACTTCCAGCAACATTTTTCCACCCGTAAAGGCCCACGTTTTTCAGACTCCACTAACTCTGCAAAACTGTCAGATGTGGCACATGTCACTTGGTGCACATGTGGCAACCTCCTGTTCTCCTGCCCACATCATCACTGAGATCTCATGCAAGTAATTGAGTTACTTAAACTATTTTCTTCAAGCTCCCTGGGAGTCACGCTAACACTAACTTTCAAATGACCTCTCCGCTTCACCTCTCTCAATGCCATCTGTTTAGCTTGAAACTCTAACAGTGCAGAAAAAATCCCTCTGCGGCAGGCATAGAATCATAGAATCAGGCATCTCCTACGTCTTCAAAATCCTGTCCTCCCTTTTTGGTTCATTTCATGCATCTTTGAGTCTGGGGCACAGAAGTCAGTCAGACAACCTATTTGACAGATACAGTCTGTCTGAATTGACAGCCAACAAAGAGAAAAAGGAGAATTAGGAAGAGAGACAACCATCCAAGGTTTAAAATGAAAACACCTCGCAAAATGAACACAAGCAATTTGCTGTGGCACATGAACAGGGGAATGCAGCCACCACACTGTTGCCAGGCTTAATGCAAGATCTGGAAAGTACCAAGTATTCTCCTTGTAGCAATTTCTGTGGCATAATGTCAGCGGTCATTTGCAGACCAAAAGACTCTCTGTGCAAGAGAACAATGGGAAAATAAAACAGCAGGGTCAGTTTCCTTTGACAACACCACGCCAAGCTCTTTTGTTTAAAAGATTAGTGTCGACAGTATTGCACAGACTAAATATCTTTCCTCTGTCCACTTTTCTAATGCAAAACATTGTACGTACCTGAAACATAGCAGCAGCTTTCCAGGCTTGTCTCCTGGGGACAATGACAACACATATGGGCAACAGCTTATCATAAAGTCTGGTACATACTGGACTGGTCTGCTAGACCCTGATTTGACCAGATTAGAGCTTTCCACTGTGAGAAGCAAGTGGACTTAAAGCCCAAAATAATGTTATCCTATTTAATCTTGTTATTTGGTGTGGTTAGGGAAAAAACAGACAGAAATCTTTTACTACAGTTAAAACTGTAAAACCATGTTGCTTTACATGACGTTTCAGAAAGCGAAACTGGTTGCCAGCTGAACGCTAAAGGAATGGCCTTTATTATGTCAAATCCTCTAATTGTGTTTTGTTATAAAAGTATACATAATAGGATAAAAGTGCAAGCACCATATATGCTTTTTTAGCTGGAAAGCTTTGACTATGAGGAACTTAAACCCGATAGCTATAGGAACAATACCACGCCTATCTATAAGCTTATATATGTATATATGCATACAGTCTTTGAACAGGTAGGACAACTTTTCAGTTCAATCCCTATTCTAATGCACGTACTTAACATAAGAGTGATTAGCATTGCAAGGAGATGCCCTAGTTGCGTACAATCAGGTACATCTCACAGTAGGTAATCTGAACAGACCAGATTAGTTTTTCCATGTCCTCACAAGGTATGAATGTGTAGGAGGAAATGGGAAGAAGACAACTCTATCCCACACATCTGCCTAATGCCGTACTCTGGACTGCACTGGGAACCCAAGAGATAGGTGACACCACGGGAACAGTAATGTAAAGCGTTGTCTCGTGAGAACAGACCACTTCTAAACCGTATTAATAAAAAATTTGTAATCCAAGTATTTGTTCATCTACTATATATGGACTACAGATGGTTATTTTTGTGAAGAGTATTTTCCCTCCTCTAATACAGTTAGCTATTGTAGTCCAGTATTTATAAAATCATATTACTGTATTTCCCAACATTCACTGAGGAATAACTTGTCCTTTTACAGTTTTACTACTAGAAGCTTAAAGATGAGGAATATAACTTCCTAAAATTAGAAGCAGAATTTGAAAGGACAAATACATAATAGCAATCATCACTCAGAGCCTCACAGCTGGGTGCACTGTATTCATTAACGAAATGGGAGAGAAGAAAATGATCTTAACAGAAAATTCTCAGAAAGTTCCTCGTGGCTAATTAGTCAGCAATCACTGTAGCAAAATTATAAGCATGTGCCCTTGACCTGCCTGTAGCTGTCGAGCTATAACCAGCAGCTTACTGGTTTTTCCCCAGCGGATGGTAGATAAGCTTCTATTTGGAAATCAACCAGTTAAAAATTATCTTCTCCAATAGTGCTTAAGTGGAAGATGGAAGAAATTTTTGGCACATCAATAAATTAGAGGAATTTTCCCCAGAAGAGGTCTATCAATGTAAATGCTTTACAGTTCAGAGTTACTGTGCAGGCCCTGTTGAGCACCGAAATCAATAGAAAATGTTTTAACAAATTATCATTCCTCCACATTACGCTGGGATCAGTCTGTACCATAAAAAAAACCCAACCAACATTGCGAACAAAAGCCAGGAGAATAAAGACGACCTTCTGCAGCATAATATTAACACAAGGATAGCAGTTTGAGAGAAGTGACACCAACAGGATCTGCCTAGTTAAGAAGCTGAAGATACAGTCTAACACAAACTTGTAAAGAAAGGAACCAGTAGGGTAATTAATCGAGGTATCTCAGGGCAGAAGAGCTGGGCTGTGTTTTACCACGTTATCTTCTTGGTGATGTGCTGAGGATGTGCCTGTATCACACCCTTAAGGAGAGAAGAAAAGCAGGTTGTGGAACATGAGAGAACATTTACGATGAGTCTCATCTCCACGCCACAGCTACGGCTCAACGTTCAAGTCATCCTACAAAAGCTAGCAAGGGATGAATTCAAATTTGTCACGTGATGTACGCTAATAAGACTTCAGATTTTCGTTAGCACTGTTAGACAAAAAGAACCAACTTAGATGCAAGATTTGCTTCTGCTAGACATGTTTTAAACCATGTGCAAATAAACTCCACACACTGGTTCATGCAAAACATTTCTTAGAAACTTTATCAGTACTTAGTTCAATATATTTTCACTGTCTTTGGGAAGAAACAAAAAAAAAAAAAAAAAAGATGTCTCCACTGGATTCTTCAACTATGCCATATGCAAGTAAAGCAGAAAGATTTACTTTTACTTGCAGTCCGGACAGATTTAAAAGGCAAGACAACTGATTTAAAACATCTTTTAAAAGTTACTGATGTCAGCCTGTGATAATGCATTACAAACCAATTTTATTTTATCTTGTTTGTTGTGTACTTCTTAAGCTATTTTCCTAGAGAAAAGTTGATTGACACTAGCAAGAAACCACTAAGACATATCAGCCACTTTGATCTGCAATTAAATGCAGCCTTTACATTACATTAGAGATAGCACTATATAAACACTTAAGAAACTACTTACGTTAGCATACATTTCTTCGCTTTCATATTTGATATTAGAACGGCAACTGATACTCAAATTTACTTGGACCATTAACTTTTTACCTATAATTTCTTATAATCTGCATTTTAATGAAAATTATAATCATATATGCATAAGGTTTTAAAAACCAAATTGAAACCACTATTAAACTTCAGAAATACATAAGCAAATAAAACATTTTTTCCATTTAAGAAATTAGAGATTTACTAAAACTGAGACTACATCAATAGCAAGAAATCCATACTTATCAATTACAAATAGTTTGTGTTTTGTCTTATTTCATAATCATATGCTTTGAGAATTAAGAATTGGAAAACCTCAGCCTCTAATCAACAGCATTTATTTGTAAGATATAACCCCCCCGCAATATTTGGCATTTACATTTCTTAAAGGCTTACCAGCTTTTTGAATTTTCTGTAGACTCAAAGTAAGCGACATAATACGAAGAGAACAAAACATTCCTCCTGCACCTGCAGAAGGGGTTATTGATGTCAAAAGCAGATTTATCACTTTTGCAAACTCTGGTTACTTGTCCTCAGCTAATGGTTTCACTTCCAGCAGCGGATTGACTTTTTTCCAGAACTCTGTACCTCGTGAATATTTTAGTTTCTGAAATTAACGCAGTATAACATTAGGTTTCATTACAGGTTGTCACAAAGACAAATCACAATCTAAATATTTAAAGGAAAAAAATCTTTCAAATTTAGAAAACTATTTTAAGTCTTCTTTTAAAACCTGTCTTGTTCAGTACTATCTTTCACAGTACTGTACAATTTTTTTTACCATTGCCAGTTAATCTAGTGCTCATGAGAAGCGACAACCTTGCTTGGATGGGAGAGGGGAAAAAAGCACACAGGATGCCCACAATAGACTGGAATTTTTCCCATATTCTCCATCTTCGTATTCAATTAGGGTTAAGTCTTCCTTTCATTTAATTCTGACAGATGTCAAAACTACCATTTAAAATTATTTGTTATATAGTAAACCAATAATTTATGCTAAGTAATATAATTCTTCATTCTAAAATCTTCAGATCACACATTCCCACTCTCCAGCAAAAAATCTTTACTGACATTAATGCAGAAAGAACAAACTGCCCTTGCCAAGGACTCAAATACAGCCAGAGACACGGAATTTCATAGAGTGTTAGATGTCCTGGTAATAACCAGGAAGAGGATCACGTTAGGGCTTTTTAGGACACAGAGAAGGAAGAAAATCCCTTTATTCCCTATCCTTAAAAAAAAAAAAATACTACAAGTTTGTTTCAGGAAACAGAGAAACATACATAATCTTAAAAATTATTTGGTTTAAAAATGCAATTCCTCTAACTGAATACAATTTGCATTCTTTTTATTTTTAACTGGATTCCCTAGCATGAGATCATATTCTTATTTTTACCACAGCAGGGTGCATAGCATTGTCACAAATTTCACCCAGCTGCAATGCCATTCCCAGCACACTATGCAAGCGTGGTCCTGCCGCCCTGCGAGAGCGAAGAAGTTGTACTCCAAGGCTTGCCCCACCCTCTGCAGCATTTGGCAATGCTATGACGACATGCACATTGCCTATTTTTAAAAGAAATTCAGGTTTTCATGGAGGAGGAGATGAAGGAGGAGACAGAAATAATTTATTTTCTAGCTTTCATGTTTGTCAAAAAAAGTTTACAAGTATGCTTTGATCAACTAATGCAGTATTATATCTCCCCAAGGCTACACAGAGAGTCCTCAGTAAAAGGGAGAGAGCCAGCAGGTGCCTGATTCGCCCTTGGCTGGGAACAAACCCCAGGCCAAGGTCCAAGCAGAGCCTAGCTCATGACCGTTCCTCTCCCTCAAGGACTTTCTGGGACTGATTTCCTTCTGGCAGCAGTCAGTACTTCTCCTGTATGAGTTTCACCTGAGAGATTAGATGGGCGAAGGCTGTGCAGAGCAAATCCTTTTCCAACAGCCATCTCCTAATGGCACTGAGCTGAAGTACCAGTGCCAACAGAACCTGCAGAAAGCCTGGCTGATAAAGCTCTTGTCACCCCGTGATTACCAAGCATCTGAGCTTCAACCTTCGTGATAAGGTGAAGCCTACCAGCAACGACAAACCTTTAAGGCTAATATGGCCATACAGCTTTAGGGCAAAAGTTCTCCTACGCCTTCTTAGCTCTGGATGTGGGTGGACCTCCCGTAAGTCAGACCTCTGTATCCAAGTGCACAGACACAAGGTAGGGCAAGTATAACCCCTTGAACTAAATTAATTTAATATTTTCAGGGTTCTCACTTGTGAACCTGGAATTTATTTACTTATTTACTTATCTTCCCCTCTTTGACCCCTTCTTTTTTTTCTTTTTCTTTTTTTTTTTTTGTAGGCTACAACTTCAGAAGTCGAATTCAAAACATGCCAGGACACCATTTAACATTACAATCTTTATTTACTATTCAAACAGGTACACTTTTAAAAGCAGTCCTGAACACAGATTAGCGGTCTCCAAGTATGTAAAGATTATTTCAGTGATCAGATTTGCCCAAAATGGCACCCAGGTATAGTAAACTTCCTCAACACAGCACAGAGCAGTAATTTCCATGGGCAATAAGCCGAGCAACATACTGAACTTGGAATTGCTAGATTTACGAGAGGTGAGAAAAAGGCTGAAACTGATTGGAAAACATTTCTCCCTACTGCACTGAAGAGAGAGTTCAGAAAACAACATCTGCTCACAGCACATCAATTCTGTAAGCCAGACAAGGCAAGCAGGAGATACCTTTTTCAAAATACCCTTCAGTTTAGCAGAAGACAGACGAGTAAAGTCTAGTACAGAAAAGCTTCAGCATGAAAATACTTAGTTACATAAAAGACACAAACATAATAAAACAATCTCATGGTAAGATACACAGATCAGAAGGTCGTTTTCCCAGTATTTAACATGACCATTTAGGAAAACCCCCAGACATCAGGCTCTCTCCACAGCAGAGAAGTCTCACCCCCAGAGCTACAGCTTCCCTGGGTCAGTGACCTAACTCCTCATGCTCAGTCGTCTTATTTGTAACAAACAGTTTCCAAATTTTGATTCTTCACCAAAACCAAGCATTTCATACTGTCCTGGTTTCAGCAGGGATAGAGTTAATTTCCTTCCTAGTAGCTGGTACAGTGCTGTGCTTTGGATTTAGGGTGAGAACAATGTTGATAACACGTTGATGTTTTCAGTTGTTGCTAGGTAGTGTTTATACTAGTCAAGGACTTTCCAACTTCCCATGCTCTACCAACTGAGAAGGCTGGAGGAACACAAAAAGCTGGGGGGGGGCACAGCCAGGACAGCTGACCCAAACTGGCCAATGGGATATCCCATACCATGTGACATTCCATACCATGTGACATCATGCTCAGTATATAAAAGCTGGGGGAAGAAGAAGGAAGGGGGGAATGTTTGGAGTGGTGCTGTTTGTCTTCCCAAGTCACTGTTACGCGTGAGGGAGCCCTGCTTTCCTGGAGACGGCTGAACATCTGCCTGCCGATGGGAAGTAGTGAATGAATTCCTTGTTTTGCTTTGCTTGCGTGCGTGACTGTTGCTCTACCTATTAAACTGTTTTTATCTCAACCCACGAGTTTTCTCACTTTTACCCTTCTGATTCTCTCCCCCATCCCACTGGTGGGGGGGTGAGCGAGCAGCTGCGTGGTGCTCAGTTGCCAACTGGGGTTAAACCACGACACATATTTGCAAAGTCAAAAGTTTAAGAGAAATGAAAAATGATCTGGTTGATCAAGCCAACAAGCAACAGCTGTAGCAGTGAGCACCACCGAGGCAAAGGAGTCACACACCTGAGCAACTATATTCTACCCACATCTCCCTTTTTTTAAAAAAATGGAAACAATATAGCTTCATAAGCACGCTATCAAATAAAAAAAAAAAAAATGAAAAAAACACAAGTATTTTATTGAAAAATACATTTTGAGAGTCATTCACAGAGTGTGATAGTTCCCACTTCCCTATTAATTAAAAAAAAATTCCTAGAAAAATATCATTAATTTTTATATTTTTTTTTTACTATATTGCAAGTACTTCACTGCCTTACTAGTTCTCCTTGCCAGAAAAAGAGAGGTTTTTGAACTGGATATCAAATTTACTGGCTTTATATTTACTGGATTTCAAATTTACATTAAATACATTTACTGGATTTATTGGACTCAGGGAAAGTTTGTGAAATGGATGAGGCACAATTCCTATGAAAATTATAGGGGGTGATGAAGTAATTAAAAAATCTTGTAACACATGAATAAAACAGTTGTGTTTTAAGCTTCATTATGCAGCCTTAGTTCTAACATTTTCTAACTTCCCAGAGCTTAAAAAAGAAAGCTTAATAATTTTCCTAATTTTTCCAGAGGTGTTGGAAGTTTCTATCTGCTTGCTACTTCATCCACAGAAACAACCGACAGCAAGGAGAGTATATTAGCATCCATGGATCTGTACCAGAAGATAAAAAAAATATTTTGTTTCATAGACAACTGCCTACAGCAGAGTAAAGACAAGACCCAAGAAATCTGCATTTCCTTACAAACTCTGCAAGGGACTACAGTCTCATGGTGCAGGTTCTCGAGGCTTCTGCTCTTCAACCTGCATAGTGTTTGGTGAGACACTGGAACAGGTTGCCCAGAGCAGCTGTGGATGCCCCATCATTAGAAGTGTTCGAGGTCGGGTTGGATGGGGCTTTGAGCAACCTGATCTAGTGGAAGATGTCCCCTGCATCCATCACAGGTAAAATCTACCCAGCCCTACCCCTGCAGCCCTCAGTCAGGGTCTCTTTAGCTGTTCTGTGGGGCTAAAGACTACACAGTCAGGTGGGGCAAGGGCTGGAAGACATTCAGTTGTGCTGCTGAGACCTGTACATGAAGCCTGATTAACACCAGTGTTATGAGAGACTACAGCACACACAGCAGAAACATCATCTGCTATTTTGGCAGCTCACATCTGATTTCTGAAAGACTCACAGCCTGGCAAATGGGACAGAGTGGTGGTGTGGTGGGAAAAGGGTCCCCCCGACAGCGCTGAGTCCTCCAGAACTCAGCCTGACCTTCTCTCAAGAAATCAAAATGGTGTTAAAAATTTGCAAAGAAAATAGTATCTAAGCACTGGCAGCATGGACCAGGCCCTCACAACTGCCTCCCGACTGCCCATGGACAAGTCCCTGCAACACAGGCAGCTGTTGCTGCTACTAACTTTATGGAAGAGCTTGCCCCGTATCTCAAGTCAGTACACGCAGGGATGCAATCACCCCTGTGAGCTGCACTCGGGAGTCACAGTCCCAGGGCGTGGGGTGAACACCTCCCACCAGGAGTTACTGCAGAGAGCTGGCAGCGCTGCCAGGCCGGGAGCTCAGGGGTCTTCAGCAGGTAGGAGTGGGTCCCTGTTTGTCACGGGAAGGAGCTGGGATCCAGCAGGTAGAAAGTATGGAATTAGGCTCCCAGCAGGCACAGCATCCAGAACATGCACAAAACCCAAAGCATGCGGACAGAAACATGGCAGAAGGAAAGGGGGCAGTTGAAACTACCTGAACCCAGTTCTGCTGCCACCACTACCTTTGACCTGCTGATGATACCCTGCCAAATTAAGTTGGATGTCCCAAAATCCCACAGGAATACTAAATGCCATCTATTTTCTTCTCTTATGCATATCTCCCCATAATCCATTTCCTTTTGGACTAACTGATATGCCATAGCTGCATCAAAGCCCTGCTTCATCTTTCCTCCTTCTGTCCATTCCTCCTCCTCGATACAAACCACAAAAACCATCTTTTCTTTCAGCCGTTTTTTTCCTGTGCCCTCAACAGGATGCAAAGGGCAGGAAGGGTAATTCTCAGAATATACAGTGCAAGAAAAAGGTTATTATTCCAGAAAGTTGATCTGAAAGTGAATAAATAAGACACTGGGTGTAACTGGAAGCTAATACAGTTCTAAGATTATACGCATAATATGCTGTATTAAGAACTTCTTACCTAGACAAAGGAGTTACTCGGAAATAGAAATGAGAGTGCCAGTAGGTTGCTCCAGCTTCTCTTGGATTATTTCAAACAGATACAACTCGTTTTCACTTTAAAACCTCTGCTTTACACAACTGTTCAGAGGGCTTCATCTTCAGCGCAACAACGTTGCTTAAAGAAAAATGCATACGAACTTGCATATCATTCATACCTAATGCCTTGCCAACCCACACCTTCTTTCTACAATCTAATTATCATGTGGAAGTCTGTCAAAAGTGTCAAAAGCTTTTTTTTTTTTTTTAAGCTGCTACTTTTATCGTAAGAAAAAAAATAAAAGGCTGAAAAATTCTGAAAGACGTAGTCACTTTACCAATGCTCATTTGTTTCCCAAGGTTTGTGCCTACAAAAGGTCAGAAGAATCCCCTGGACTTCATTGCACCAGCCACCTTGGGAGGAGCCTTGAAGGACTGAGTTTATTTCACTGCCTCACGTTTCCACTCCCACAGCCGTAGAAGTGGGAATTCAGCTCATACAGATTGTAACATGCGATAACTGAGGTTTAGCATGCAGCTCTTAACCATAGCTCACTAAAGGACAGGTAACAGGGACTCGTAAGAGCAACAACATATCAATTCTTACTGGTCCTAACTGGAAAAAAGAGGAAAGATTTCACAACCATGCAAGCTGCTGACTTGTTAAGGGAGTCACAGAATTGCTGTTTCCAGCATAGAATGATTTTCAATTTTTATACAGGTCTAACATTTAATTTTAGTATGACAAATGGCTATACACAAAGAAAAACTGAATAAATATCTATGCAGCGGAACAAAAGGTACTACAATAAACTACAAGCAAAAACAGATCTCTTACACTATTAAGCAATAGTTTATAAGTTAATAGTTAATAATAAGATAAAGTTTCTACTAAAAAACTTACTACTACATTTACAGTAATGATAAAGCTTCCACAGTGCACAGAAGTCATGACAACAAAGACAGTTATTTTTCCTTGGCTTACAAAACAAGGTTTCACACTGTTGAACATCAGGGATCAGTAAGGACCGATTAAACAACTTTGATCCAGAACCCCAACAAGCTGCCTCACTCAACCTGGAACCAAATGGTTCAAATTAATTAAACAAACTAAGGTCTGAACAACGCTGGTGCCTCTGCAGAGTGCGAAGGGGCACACTCCCCTTGTTGCACGGGGTTTGTGCCCTAGACTACAGCTGAAATGGCACCCCATGCTGCTCAGGTCTCTGCAGCAGACGAACCCAGACAGCCTGGTAAACTGAGCAATGGGTGCATTAACACTAATGTTTTTAAATTACTAATACTAAATCTAGTAATGTTAGTTAATATTAACCCGTGCGATGCAGGAAGTGCTCCATGCCACAGCTGGGAACACCCAAGCAGAAAAAACTTTACCCACTCACCAAAGTCAAGAGGTTTGCAATAGCTTTTCTCCCTCCCTGATGTATTTGTCCTACTTCTAATGCACTCCCTCAAGACACTTCTTTTTAAGGGAGCCAGGCTGGAAAAATTTAGGAATAGCCAGGAGAAGGTGGCCTACACATATTTTACTCTTGGGAGAAGTACACGAGCAGTGCTGAGATAGCATCTAAGAGCCTTTGCTAGGAAAGGTGAAGGCAGAGAGGTTTTTCCCATGGTTGCTGCTTGGGATACAGACTGCCATGGACTTTGCAAATGTTTGCTCACTGAACAGAGTATGGGACTTGCAGACACCGTGCAGAACCAGAAGTACAAAGACTGAAAAGCTTGTGTTGTTTTCCCAAGTAGCTTTCCTCATCTTTTCTGGTACTTGCCAGTGGTCTATGGGACATCATCTAAGAAAACTGGGCTGTAACAAAATATCTCCCCCTTGAAACTCATGTTCCAATTCTTAAATGGATTAACCTGTTCCTAACACTAGATATTAAAGCTCTGGCAAAAATATATATGCTTTTCTCCACCGCTGATTTTAGTGATTGTTCCAAATTAAAACCAAACCACAAGAGATACACATCTTTTGCAATTCTATAATTTTTAGGGTCTCTACTAAAAATCTGCAGTTTCACTTATTCTTGTGTTTTGTGTTAAGCTGTTAAAATATCTACATGCTGGAAAGAAAAAAAAAAAAAGTCAAAAGCACGAACTTTATTACCCTTCTCCCTGCCCCGAGAGGCTTCAGCCAGGCAGCAGCTACTTCAAAGCTTCACATCGCACATGCCTAGAGACTTAAACTAAGAGAAGCAACTGCCAAATTCAGGAGGCAGTAAAAGGCTTAGATTTAGAGGGCTCCCCGAGGCTAAACATTTTTTTAAATTAAAAACTCAAAAATAAAAACTAAAATGAGAAAAACCCTGAAGTTAGACCCTCCTGGAACAATATGCACACAAATCTCTCACAACCTTCTAAGTCACAGCTACCATGGTTAATAACCCAGCACCGACCAAATGGTTTCTGGGCTTTGCAAAATCCTACAGAGCCTTGCAGGAATCACTGGAGCTGCTTTAGGCTTACTTTTTGGAAGCGTAAACGAACAGGACACACAACTGCTCTCTCCTGTGCAAGGCTCTTAATCCAAGCCTTCCTATATGGGATCACTGGGGATGACTGCTAGCTCCTGCAAGAGTATTTTTGTTTAAATTCTTCAACGCACAGAGATCTTGTGGATCTTCTTCTTCCCCTTGCACCGAATCTGCTGTAATCACAAGAAATGCTTCAGTCACAGTCATCCAGACTTGATTCTGAGAACTGAGCAGCAGCATCACACCGATGATGTTTGTTACCGATTAATTTCACGCTCTATTTTTAGGGCATGCTTTTTCCTGCAAAGTTGTGGAATAATCTGATCAATGTGCCTCTGAAACCAGTATGTTCCCAAGAAAGGCAATATAAGGAAGAAGAGATCACTGTTCTTTTGATAGAAATTACACTTTTCTCTCAAAAGTACAAAAGAAAATTCTAAGAAATACATAGTTGCAAAGTTGGAAATGCAAGAAAAAAATAGATGATATGCAACTAGGAATTAAAATTTCTGTGTATAAAAATATGAGTACACCTGTGTGCCTGGGGCCATTACATTTTTTGAATCAAATGTGATTTCATATTCTGCAAAGAACATGAGAAGAATTACAAAAAATGTTGAGATTCATAGCTTCCAGGGAGAAAAAAACACCGCAACAAAACACACACAGACACACATGAAAGCAACCACGAAAACTAAACATTCAAAGAAATACAAGAATCTCAATGGCAAAAAAAAATTACGTTAGAACACTGTGCTTTGAATGGGTAACTGGACTGAAAATTAAATTTATGATGCATATGTAATTTTCCACCTATATGAACTTTTAATTCAATTATAAATCACGCTTGCAGCAGTCAAAAAGTACTTTTCCTCTTTATTACAGTCTTTTAGTGGCTGCCTGCCTCTCCCTGTATTGCCTTACACATTGTTTTAAAACTTTGCCTACCACCAGTACGCCTGGCACAATACAGAAAAAAAGAACGGGATCACTTCTACCTGCTACAATACAAAACAGATGGGTATCACTTCTAACTTGGATTAATTTATCGATGCCATGCAACACATGGTGCCACAAGCAGCTGCAATGACAAAAGCAAGGGTCCAGTTCCACAAGACACAATGGCCAATCTAGAAGCCCCCAGTCTGCCTGCAGCACCCGCTACTCCTATAATTTATCTTCTGCTGCCTCTGGAAGCTGATTTAATTCTCCAACCTGGCAGAAAACTTAACCCAGCAAAAGCAAAAACAAAATACCACACACAAACACTGCGGAGGTTTTTTTTTCTGTTGGGTTAGCGTATTAAATTAACTCTGACAAATTAGCCTGTCAAGTGTTGAGCGGGTAAAACCACAGAGAGCAAGACAGGGAAGGGGAAGCGAGATCTTCCTCCCAAACAGCAGCATGGTATATGTCAGCTTATCTGCCCGAGCTATTGTAGCCTGAAAATGGGAACGGGGCACAGCAGGGCGCATCAGGTTTGCCCCCAAGACCACAGTCCACTTAACCTGAGTCTCCTGAATTTTATCCTACTATCTTCCAGCTCCCACAACTCCTAAGCAACCCTATACACCCTCTTATCGCATAACATCCAAAGGACCAAGCCTGTCATCTTTAACATCCCTTGTTCAGTCTCCCTTGAATCTATGTTATGTTGTATTATTTCATTTAATTGAAAAATTGAAACATTATCACATAGTGTTACTCATCTTCAAAGTTAGTAGTTAGAATGATTTTATTACATCAACATGCATTAGAAGCCAGGTAAATCTTACAAAAAGGGTTCTTTCAATGTATCTGCTTCTTTCTCCTTCCCGCCCTCCCCGCCCACAGGCAAAGCTAAATGAAAAGAAAGAAAAAAAATAGCTGGTAGGTTGCCCTGGTATTTACTGCCCCTGTTTAAACAAATTTTAGAAATAAGCATATCAATCACCCAGCAGTATGTCTTCACGTAAGAGGTTAGGGTCCCAGCAAGAGTATCCTACCTAGGAATGACAGCTACAGAATGGAATCTCTCAAATAACTTACACATGAGACAATGCTGGAATAAACCACACTACTCTTGCTCACTGCTGTAAAGCTTCACTTCGATGCCTTACAACTGTGAACTTCATAAAAAATGAGTAAATATAGATACATTGCTCTTGGGAGACCACACCAACAAACATATTTTCCAACTTCCATGAATTTTAGTTATAAAGCATTCACTTAATATTTTTCAGTTCCATAGCTGAACATATAATCCCATGACTCAGTTTCTTAACTGTTTCCAAACACCAAAACAAAGCATCCAGGTCATAAAAGAAAGCTGAAATATAGTTCAGATAACTAATGATTTAATTTAGCTATAAATTTGTTCTTAAAGACGACTGGTGTAATAGAAACATTTTTTTCAGACTTGTGCAGATAACATGCTTATTGTAAGTCTTTCAGATAACAGACTGTCAAATGTAGCAAAAAAAATCTAAACAAAACCCACCATACAGTAATCAATCATACTGAGAGGAGGAATCCCATAACCAAAAACCTTACCATTTGTATCCTCTTTATTCAGCTTTAAAAAGAGAGGTGGAAACACTGAGCTATTAAATAATAAAAAGGCCAGGTAAACTGCTGCACCCATACTCCCCCCCCCCGCCACCTTTAAAATGACTGGGCTTAGATCTTTCAATAAAGCAGAACTGTTGTAAATGTAAAGCTTTGATTTTGGTTCTGTCCGATCCATTAATCTTTGCTCAAAAGAGTTTTTAATTTTCAGTTCTGAACATGACCAGTGTCCATAATGAGCTTTTTGATAAACAACTGTGAATAAATCTTTGGACCTACAGAAGTGCAGCTCAAGCCCAACACGAGTCCTGTGGTGACTTACTCACGATGCTCCCTCCCTCCTGCGTCCTCCAGTTTGGACGCGGAGGGTGCTCGTGCAATGATCATCACCACTCACCCCTCTCTCATTTATATGATGGCAAAGTCTTGGAAGTGCACTTCAGTAGCGCACCAGGAATGCTTGAGTGCTGATGACTGTTTGGCGCACGGCATCAGACTAGAGCTAGTCCATGGTAAATGCAGAGATGTACAGATGGATACCTGCGCCCCCACTGCCAACTGTTTTGCTTTACAGATTTCTTCGGGCTGTCCCACATTCCCTGCTAATGTAGACATAGCGCTAAAATACAGCATCTCAGAGCTAATGCATCTTACATATACCTCTTTTAAAGTATCCTCCCCTTCAGCTGCAGATCTTGCAGCATACCATTTGAGAAAAGGTTTATCCATATGCCACCGGTAGCTGACCCCAGCCTACACATCTGCCAGATCACACACCAAAACCCCAAATTTTAAAAGTGGATCTTGCCTCACTTCTCAGCGGAGAAAGGCCTCAAGCCTTGCAAAACTTATAAATGCTTAACTTAAAAATTGTATGTATAAAATCTTTTGTCCCAAAGGATCCCTAATTAGTTCATTATAACATCTGAACACAGAGGAAATTACTTATTTCCAAACTGAAATACAGCCACCACAGGGATCTCGCCATACACACACACTGTCTAGCATAAAAGGGAGAAAAAGAAAAAAACTACCCTCACACCTCCCTCCGTGCAGGGCATTATACAGAGTTGGCTAAACTACAGTGGTGTATATTTTTTACCATGAGAGCCAAAATTTCTAAGAATCCTCATTTTCTTAGACTCAACTGGAGTTTGCCATGAGTGTTTTCAGAGTTTGAAATCACAGTCCTACTGAAGTCCACAGCCAAACTCCTATCAGCTGCACAGCATCAGGATTTCGTCTCTTACCCCAAATCACATTAGTAATTGTTTACTGTGTTACATTGAGCTATTTTAAATATGCTTTATATCCATGCCTCCCATAATCCATGGACATGAACCCCTTAAGTTTAAAATTCAATTCAAAATTCAATTTTTAGATTCACAGTTAGGAACCTAAAAAAGGTGGCCTGGTTTTTCAGATCACTTGAGCATAGTCCTGGCTGTCACTGCCCTATTATTTTGGCCTATATTTGGAAGATGTAAAGCAAAAAGGCAGCAATGCAGTCACTGATTCAAATAAAGACTGGCCTGAGTCTCAGGATATGCTAATGCCTGTAAGCTTTTTATCAGTTTAGATAAAGACCCCGTTGCCCCCTGAGGCCCAGCCAGCCTTGCCAGACCACCCATCTAGCCACAGACCTCGCTCACCTCCAAGAAGCCATCCTCCGCCGGCATGCAATTCATTGGACATTGAGTGGTAGGACCATGTCATGTAACACATTAAGCCCGATGTACTTACTTCAGGGTCAGGAGGAAGACCCATCTGCCGGGCCCTGCAAGCTGTCTAAAGCAGCATCTCTGTTTGGGAGTTGGAAGGATGCTTTCTAGGCAGCAATAGGTCTGTGTAAAACAGTTTTGGGAAATGCTGGACAGGGAAGGGGAAAGGAAGCAACAGTGGTAACTGGTTTTAGTAAATATAAAAGAAATACAAAACTGACTGTCTGTCAGCATCTTTCTCAGGTTTCAGGATGATTTTTTTATTTTTTCCTCCTGGGGAAAAAATAAAAAAGAGCTGTTCCTAATGCTGCTGACTTCAGGGTACAAAAACCTTCCACAGCCTCAGGGAAATTCTAGACACCACTGCCCAGTCATCCCCACTTGGGTGTACAGGAGCTGCAGCGGGAATCTCAAAAGCTGCTTCTGTTTGTTGTGTTTTTCACCACAGTTGTAAGAAAAAGAAACATCTAGTTTTCATGAAATACAAGGTTCTTTACAAAGTTTTCATTAAAAAATATTTGCCTTTACTAGCTTGAAACAATGACTGTTTTCTCTATCTTTTCTATTTACATATTGAAATGAGCTCATCTATTCTGTATCTTAGGAATCCCACTTAAGCTTAGCTTAGGCACCTGTTCACACGCAATTCTCAGATGACTACAAGCCAGTAGCAATGTTTCATATACCGACGTGCAACGGGTTATAGAAGTTACACTTAAAACCAGAAAATATTTCTTCTTTCCAGTTTTCAGGAAACTTATGTGAGTTTCCAATCAAACACAGGGCTATTCTATGATTCTATGCTATTAAGAAATGCAAACTGCTTTTATCACAATGAGGTGTTTATTTCAGGTTTTAAATTCAAAAAGGCAATTAGTTTCTACATTCCACAATATCTAAAAACACTGCTAGAGACCTCCAATACTAGTTTTCAAACGAGTATATTATATTTATTCAATAATCAGTCATTTCAAAGCAAGACAAGAAAATGATGGACCATGTCAGATTTTACTCTTTGGAAGTAATGGAGTGAGGACAATCTCACTTAATTACTTTCCAAAGAATTAATTTAGTGAAATCATGTTAACATATCATTATCCCCACCCCATCTCCCTAAAAACCTCAGGGAGCTACTTCCACATTTTAATTATGTAATGGAGGAACATTTTAAATTGTGTTTCACGGAAGAAGAGCATCATCCATAGTTCCTTCTGCACTCCCTCTAAGCTTTCACAATTCCTTATGATTGCCCAATTAGTGTCATTTGCGAACAGCAAGCGCCCCACAAAAAATATAGTCATTATACCATTTCATGCAACCTTCCTACTTATTCTCTCACATCTTCCTTGAGATTTTAATGGTCAAAAGACGGGTGGGTTCTTCATGACAGCTTCGCAAAATTTCTCTTGACAAAAGAACTGCAGTACCAACTTTAAAATCTTCATCTTAAATTTCTAAGGAAAGGAGAAACATGAGGGAAGTCAGGATAAAACATATTAAGAAGTATGTCACTGACTGGCGTACTCCCTCACTGCTTCCTCACGTATTCACTTTTTAATAATGTACTTCTAATATAATTTTAATCCTTATTTGAATTGTTTGCACGTGGTTTAAGCTTCAATAAAAGAATCTGAGTTTTGCTATTCTTAATTAGAACTTAAACCACGTATTTTATCAGCTCTATAAAGTACTATTAAATTTTTTAAAAACTCCTTGAAGATCAGATAAAGCATGTTTTTCTGCTGAGAGCCCAATGCTTTAATTTGCAATTCTGTATGTTGTTTTATTCATGATAAAATACTTGATACTTGTAGTTTCTCTCCATACTGCTAATACTGACACAGATTCTCTATTGAGGTTTCACTGTCACCGAAGGATTCTCTCATGACTGGTCTATATTTTCATTTGTTTTTAAAAGCTTAGTTTAAAAAAAAAAAAAAGGGGGGGGGGGGCAAAAAAAAATTTAAATTCCAGTAACTACAATTAATGCTATCCATGACTAAAACATGCTTTACTAATTCATGATTTGGAAATAGATAGCTAATTAAAGGGCAATGAATTCATTTTACTTATACAGTGTCTTATTAAAAATAATAGTTTGAGCTTTAATAGGTTAACAATATATATTGTGAAAGTGTCCATTACAGCAAGTTATTTTGATTTCATAGTGTACTGATTTATTCTGCATTCAATTACTGCACATACAAAAAAATGTGTTTCTGTATGCCACCCCTCCCCTTTACTCCAGGAGAGAAGAAAGTAAGTTCTAGAAGCAAGTTGATAAAAAAAATCAACTTATATTCTATATAGCTCCAAAATACGTGAAACAGACACTTAATGTAGAGTCCAACCCAGCATTACATTTAAGGGTTCGACTGTAAGAGCCAGAACAAATCTCAGTGAAAGGAAAAATAGGAAAATGGTCTCCAAGCAATTCTGGGTAATAAAATCTCTACTGTCCTACAAAACTGATAGAAGCTTTATGTAGGGTATCTCCTCCACTCCCAAGTTCAAAACATGCTGCTGTCCTGGAGAGAGTGGGTCTAGAGACGAAACATGAGAAAGCCTGGTTTGTCTGTCTGTCTCTGTTGTTATAGGCTTTTGAGAAAAACAACAAACATGAGTAATGCTATTAACATGTTTGCAACATCTTTTTGAATGTGCTTGCAACATCTTTTCATACACACAGTGTGTGAATCTGCCCAGTGAGAAGCAAATTAAATCCAATTTTGCTTTGCATTATTCCTAGGAAGTGATCACAGTAAAACAAATTCCAGTCTCTTCCAACCCTTGACAGATTTGAACTAGTGACCTGAAAGCTATAAGGTTCAACTTACCATTGTTCCTTCCCTAATCCATACTATACTGTGCGATTTTGGTCCAGCTGTAGGAAGAGTGTAACTGGCTGTATTTCAGAAGGTTAGGGAGAGGAAGTGCGAGAGTCAAATGGGAAAGAAGAGCTGACTGCCAGAATAATACTGTCCATAAAGGTTTCCTGTTTGTGGCGTTTACTTCCTCACTGACAGGGCATCGGTCCACTTGTAGATACAGAGAGAAAATGTACATATATTCGATTTATTTTCAGGAATGGTGGACAATTACAGAAGCAGAAGATTCAAACTCAAATAAACTGACCAAAACTAGTAGATGAACTGACTCACACAATTTGCTTTTCACGACTTAAAAGAAATAGTGACTGACAGTTATCAAACTATTACCTGTCAAAAATCTTAATAATATGATTTAGTGATTTTGGGGGGAGGGAGCAAAAAGGAACTGTTACTTTTTAAGATAGTTTTTTTTTATTATTCTGCCTTTTTTTTAGTAAATGTTAATATAGTTGGTATCACTTCAAAATTTTCTCAAACTCTAAGTTTTTCTACTAGCAATTACACTTCAGGGAATCAGTTAAACAGAACTGTAATTAATATTATGGAATCCCTTGCCAAAGAAATCAATTTCATTAAGAAAGAATTTGTTTTACGCTTTTTTTACTGCTTTACCCAGATATTCTAAATTTGAAGTTTCTGTCAAACAAGGCATCTGTGGTTGCAGAAATGGCCATTTGACAGCTACAATTTTCCCACTAGCCAAGTGAAGAACATTAAAAAGATGCTACAAGTTGCAAATGAATCAAGGATAAATTCTCACTTCCTTCTCTAAGTCCACACAGGCATTTTGCAGAGCACAGGAATCACAGATTTCACCCTTTACATTCTACATGGCTAATAATCCTGCCCACAGCCATTAGCCTGGTGCAGGCCATGTTCATTAGGTCATCATTACAGCTATAAATGGATAGGGAATTGTGGTCAGAGGACCCATGAACCTCTGCCCACACCCTACATGCCTCCCTGACCTGCCTGTAATCACTACTGATCACTCTTGCAGCTCAATAATCAGCTGGAGGCGAGATGAGCACTGTCTATAATTCCAGTATGTGCCTTGTTCTGTACAGTTTCGTGTCCAGCATTGTTCCCTCCATCAGTTTTTAAGCAGATGCTAAAAACCTCAACACTATCTTGCCTTATTAGTATTCTACCACTTTTACCTTCCGCTTAAATAACACATTACTAACACCCTGACTGACTCTAGATAAACATAATGGCTTCCTACCTAAGAACTACATAAAAGTTACATCAATACCAAGGAGGGTACCTATAACCAGGCACCGTTAGTATTATCCAAGCTTTACTTTTCAACGTGCAAAATAAACCAACAGTGTTCTTCATTACCTAGAAAGTGAGATGTAAGCTGAGAACTGTCCTTAGACAGGCATTAAGAGGAGTTATTTTAGTGTCTTAAAAATAAACAAACAGAACAGGCACAGCAACTACCAAAACATTTTGTGCATCTGAAGAGACTGTCCTCTGAAAATCAAGAGGGAGATTTCAAACTAATGTGATAAACTCCTCCCAAAGTAGGTATGTACTTTCCTCTCAGTTTACAACTAAGGAAACTAAGGCAACAAGAACGAAATAACTTGCCCAAAATCCCATTGCAAGTTTGTATTTCTTGCTTTGATGCTACCTCAGTCTGACACTTGCGTTCATTAACATACCACTTCTCAAATGCCAACCCTACCCTACTGTTCTGTAAAACAGAGTTACAGAAAGTAGGTGTCTTTGAACTAGCTGTGCTAAATATTTGCCCTAGATTTTAGACACGCAGCTCAAAACGAACATATTTTCCTCACCTCTTTCTTCTCTCCCTTCCTTCTCCTTTTACCGTTTTTTTTTTTTTTTTATGCACTGCAAACCATAAAAATACGTTACTAAACAATCATGCAGAATAGATCTGCATATGAGTAAAGAACTGGGGGGAGAAGACCCAAACTCTTCTCCTGAACCCAGAGCCCCTTCTAGAGAGAAAGGGAGGCTTGGCGCAAATTTGCCCTCATATTACTCCTTTCCGCTCTGACCAGGTCCTCCAACAGCCAAGATCCTGCTCCCTCATCCCCATCACAACCTCCTGCCCACCAGTGCTCCCTTCCTCCCCCATCCCCTCTGAGGCTGCCACCCGCCCCGAGCAGGGAGAAGGGACCGGGAAGTGGGAGAAGCTGCAGCCGTCCTTGGGCCCAGGCTAGAGCTCGCCTGCTGCCCTACAGGTGACCCAGAGTTATCCTGACAAGAGCGCAGGCTTTGTATCCTGATCTTTCCAAGCACAGTATGTACAGGCAGTCTCTTCATCATTTCTTCAGTTCAAGACCATCAGAAAATCCCATCATGTCTTTACTTGTAAAACTAAAATTAATCCTTTCTTCGGTGTTCAGAACAGAAGACCTCTCAACATACAGCGACGATCACTTCGAGTGCTTACCAGCCATTTCTGTATTTCACTTTACCCTATATCAAAACCACATTTTCCTTCACATCTCCACCACTTGCTTGCTCTGTTTGGTTCTTCTTTATGCCTGCCCCGCTCCCAACTTCACATCATCTTTTGTACATTACACTTGCAAAAGCTTTCCACTTCCCTGTAAAGCAATTTTCTTTTCCTCTTTCAACCTCAAAACCCTCACTGGCCTCCTCCATCTGTATTTTTTTCCTCATAGGTCATGTGTGTCTGTGTGAAATACGTGATCACCTCAAGGCGGTATTCAAAGGCCTGATTCTCTTGTTCTTCCTCATCTAATATAGTCTCACTGAAGGCTAACTCATAAAAGGAAAGGCTTCTGAATCAAACCACTTTCTATTATAAACACAGAATAATGCAAGTTTACAACAGCTCTTGAGCTCACTATCCACAATGAGATGACAGCTAGGCAAGCGACCTCATCGGTAACACATTCTAGAACACAGTATTTAAGGATTAACTAACATTTTAAAACCTATGTACAGCATAAATACATCCGGCTTATTTCCACCATGTATAATAGGTGCTCAGAGTTACAAAATCAACGTGACAGCTCTCAGAAATAAGCTACCCTGCTTATTCAAACTATTCGGAAAGTGCTGCTACTCCTACTATTCCCATACGTACACTACTATCATGAACACTGTAAAAGCAAAGCCCAGGGACTTTGGTGGGAAGACAGCTTGCTTATAAATGGGTTAGAGTATAAACTTTGAAATACATTGCTGTATGTTTTCTTTTTAAAAATACTTACAATGAAATATTTATTAAGTTTAGGCAAAACAGGCATCTGCTATTAGCGTACAACCCCCGTACAGAGTCATAGTTTTCTCTCCTGAAGAGCTCGGAGAACACGGCGTCACCACACAATGCACAGCCCACACGCGCGACTCGTCATGCCCTGAAAAACTGCTCCCACAATCTCAAGGTCCACACCTATTAGAGTTTTCTGCTAACCTGTCCCTTTCTTGCACCACACCGCAAAGAAAATAATGTAAAATTTATCATCTTCATTTCTTCGAAGAGGCAGCTATGTTTGATGCAGTTGCTGTCATGAAGCAATTTAATATGAACCTGACTCCAGCTGTTCAGATAGCAGTAGAAAGCCAGGCCACTACTAAAATCTAGAGGAATAAGAGACCCACAAATCAATTTTCAATGAAATATGAGATTACGAATGCTCGCAATTTTGCTGCTAGAAAGCAGTAGCTAGAATCAAAATAAGGTATTTTGAGCTTAAAGTTTACCATGAAGAACTCTTCATAACATTTAGGATACCAGATTCATTTCCCCCCCAAATAACAGTAAACACCAGCTAGCTGAATAATCCCAAATACTATGCAGGCCAATCTCCAAATACCTCCTCTGAGGATACCGGCAGTTCCTCGCCTCCTTCTTCCTTTTTTATGACCTGTCACTGCAGCCCCGCAGCTCCCCTGTCACACTGCCACCCAGGTGACGCCACCACCCCACTAGCCCTACCTTAAAACGTAACAGAAAGAAAAATCAGCAACTGCAGGCCAACTACCTTAACTCCACACAGGCATCTGACGCCTAAAAACTGTCCTTCACTGGTGTGGAGAGCCGCTGGGTGGGCTCTCCGGGGAGGGAGCGGAGCGGGGCGCGGGCAGGGGGGCGGAAGGACACCTGCCCCCGCGGTGCCGGCGCTGCGTGCCACTGCGCGCCTCAGGGTCACTCACATACGTGCGCTCACAGCTCGGTCGTGCACATATACATACGTTGGCGTACGCGCAGCGGAGGCACGCAGCGGTAGGTGATCGCTTGGGCTACCAGATCTGCCTCTGAGGCAGATACACATACATAATATGTACATATATACACACATACGCACGCGTATCTACACATACTCCCGTGAAGGAGGTGCAAGAGAAGTTCCTCACAGAGGCACCCCGGCGCCGAGGGCTGGCAGGTTTCCCGCTGTATAACGGGGGAGGCTGAGGGGGGGGAAGTTTCCTCCCTCCTCCCCCTCTCCCCGAGTTACGCTGCGGAGCTGGGCGGCCCTGGGCGGCGGAGTCGCCGCCGGCAGCCCTAGGCA
>NW_008824031.1:4975053-5026622 GCF_000699105.1 Pygoscelis adeliae
CAGGGCCGCCTCCCGTCCCTGCGGAGGGAGATACCCGCCGCGTGGCTCAGAGGGTTAAGCCAGAAGTACGGCCGTGCCAAGAGTTACAGATCGGAATATCTCTGAATTCGAGGCAGAAGTTTTGCAGCAGCTGTTGGGGCAGCCTGTCAGCCGGCGAGCGCAGCGTACAGCCTCAGCATCCCTCCTTGCTGCAGTAACACTCCGCTTATTGCTGGTTTATCTGACGCTCCTCCTGCTTCTTCCACTGAAGCGACAGGCTGCGTGTAATTGCACCTTATGTCCGCCGCTGATTTCAGTGGCGATTCAGCTGGCTACAGGATAGAGTTGTCAAGATAATACTGTAATTGATACTCTCTTACGATAACAAGAAAAAAAGATACATACTGTGATTTGTTACGCCATTTTATAGAGTTTTCACTATTCAGGTCGAAGGATATTATACGCTTTTCCACTATAGGATACTAAAATAATTTCAACTTTTTAATATTTTTATCTAGGTATGTTTATAACGTCCATTCATGGTGAGATGAGGGTAGTGGTACAAAACTGGTGGCTAGTAATATCGTAACATTATTTTATACCTCTTGGGCTTCAATTTCTGTGCTAGGGATGTTGAAGTGTCCAGTGACTGAAAGGCATTTTTATTTCAAGCTCCTCAAGAGCTTCCAGAAGAAAAATAGTGCATCTTTCATCTTGAAGAACGCCAAAGCAGTTAACAAAGTGTGTCTTCAGGTCTCAGTCCTTTCAGGAGCTTTTTGCAGGGCAGTTTCATTATGTGGATCCATTTACAGGCATGGGTTCGATATATATGAGTCTTTTCACCAACCACTAAACCGTGGTAGTGCTAACACAAAAATATGCTGTAAAATTAGGCAGAGATATCAGTTCCATATTAAAGCGGAGTGAAAAGTGCTCCCTCCTGAATTGCCAGTGCCAGTATCGGTAGAGGTGAAGTCATCTCCAACACAAGTACTTACCCAGCCTGATGGTGCTTAACTTGTATCTGACAAAAATAAGTGTGTTTTATAGCTGTGGGCTATAAAATAACACAGATTTGTGGTAGTTTAATTATATAAAAACCCAAAAAAGCATGGAAGAGAAAATTACTTCAAAAATACTAAAGACAATAGATTTTCTTAATGTTTTAAATGAGCCATGATTCTTTCTCATCTTTAAAATTAACACAGAGCCCTTAGGTTTTCTCATGACCTTTTCATTCATAAGCCATTAAACTTTTCGAAGATGCCATATTGTTCTAAAAAATCGTACACCCAGAAATACATACATGCATGGGATTTTTGGCAGACAAGTTACAATAACAGAAAAATGAAGCTTGTTTTTAATACAAATTTTAATTAAGAATTTCCTTCATTTTAAAACATTATTGCCGTGATTAGGTTATTCTTTTTGAGGTTGAGAAGTGTTTTAATACGCTAATTTTCCACCAGCTAGAGACAGTTTCAGCACAAGTAGTGTGCTTGCCATAAGATGTCAATGTTAGCTTAACCTATACCTCCTTCAAGTTTTGGCAAATAAATCTATGAAATCTATGCTATCTAAAAGTATTATGTCTGTAGTAATAAATATGTTGTCAGTGGGAGTGCTACAAAGATAAAAGAAGTAAATGCCCAGTAACTTTTACGATGTCTGCCAAAGCAGAAGAAAGGACAAAAAGGGGCAATGCAGCTCCATTTCAGAGAGGGGAAATTAAAAGTCACTCAGAAACTCAAATCTAAACCTGATCTGAGCACGGCATCGTTAAAGGAAGATACAACATCTAAAACCTTACAATAGATTACCCACCGAAATTAGTTGTGAAGGTGTCAGTGAAGCCTGTCAGCTCACCACACTGCAAATCAGCTCAGTGATGTGACAGAAAATGATCTTGGCTCCAGTCTCTAGATGCTGTTATGCTGCCATTATATTCTGAGGGCAAGGGTTAGAAAAGGAAAACAGTTTCATAATTTAATTGCAATGATTTCGAGACCTGTTACAATCTTATTACACTAAACTGCACCACAAGGCACAACACGAAAAAGAAATTCTGTCTGCCTGTGGGAACAATGGGACAATGGAGCTGAAGGATGCACTAATGTGTCTCTGGGAATTCTGCTGGTACAGCAAAACAATGAGAACACTTCTTTTTATTGTCCATTTTTCAGTAAACTACAGCTTTAATCATTTGTACAGATCAAAGCTAGTGCATTGGAAAATGGGAAATTCTATAGATGGGAATGTGGCATCCTGAGCAATATAGTGGGACTGATGTGTCTGGAGGGGAGTTGTTGCTGTATGTTTGTGCACGCTTACTGTTGGTAGTGTCAGAAACTCCGTACGACGTTACATTTCTGAAAGCTGTATTTTGTAACTAATGATTTAAGTTTCATTTGTATTGAATAGTGTAATACAAATGACTATTTGCTAAGTGAGAACAAAAGAGCTTTTACCCATCCCTAGCTGAATTTTCAGGAGTTAATACTCCAATTTTAGGACAAAGAAACCTTGCTTTCCCTCCCTGTTAATAGGCTATAGTCAAATAATTTTGATGTTTTATGTGTTCCTTTTCCTTTTTTACTTCTATTTCTTTTGCATTACTAATAAATACAAAAAATACCCTGCAGCAGGTTCATATCAGAAGTTCATAACTCTCAACAGTATAGAATTGTATAGCGTTATAATACAATGTTATAGCTAACAATAGTCTCAAGTCAAGAGTGAGCTGTCCCAGTCACCATGTCAATATGAAACAAAGAAATCTGAGTTACAGTATCCTTTTAAAATCCACTAAAATAGTGGACACTGATTATATAAATCTTATCCCTGTCCTGTTTACATTTAGCAGTAATGTAGAGAGAAAAAGCCCAATACACGCACGTTTCGCCTGGCTGGTAGAGAAGGACTTTTGAAGAGGGACTTTCCCTTCTGGGTCATTTCTGTGGCTCTGTCATTTGACAGTATCAGGCTGTTTTCACCGTTTGGTGATAGCTTGGACAGTCTACCCTTCATACCTGACACCTGGGCCTGTGCTGAGTGCCGTTGCCTTCAGCGGGCTTGTTCAGGGAATGAGAAGATGGCACGTGGTAAGGGAAGGACGTTGGGATTTGGATGTTGGTGGCAAAGCCTGCTGTACAGAGCTGCTAATGGTATCAGGTGTAATTGGCCCTTCTTTGCAGAGCTTACAGGAGGTGAAGGCTCGGTTCACCACAGAGGCTGGTACATTTTTTCAGGTTAGTGCAATGCGTGTCTGCTGATCAGATCAGGAAAGCTTGGACAGCCGCTGCGCACACTGAACGTGTTTTGTAACGAGAAATCTTCATCGGGCAAAGCATCAATCACCATCGGCAAATGTGCTGGTTTCACTAAAATTTATCAGTGGATATAATTATAGCATCTATGTTACTGTGACTAACTTTTGAAGAGCGCCTCAAGCTCTTTAGCAATCATTTGATAGGTCACGTTTACTGCAGCATGATCAAAGGGAGCTGATCTCTTCTGTAGCTCACTGTGTTTCCATTTAAGACATAAGGGTCCATTTCACCATTTACAGTCTCACTTAATGCAGCAGTCAGTCTCTGCTTGAGACTGGAAGGTTTTAAATTGCATATTTGTTCAAGTTTTGCTTTTCCTCTGTGAGTCAGAGGTTTCATCCGTTAAAAAACTGAAGCACCGCAACACTTGGTGCCTGGCCCCAGACAACAAATCCAAAGCACAAGGTACCAGGCGTGTGCTTCTCCCTGAATAATCTATCACTCATTTAAAGCAGAAGAAACAGGGACCTCTTCCAGCTGTTCATCACCACCACTGGGAGTTAGGTGGTCTGAAGGCTGGCGTCGAGGCACAGACCTCATTTCACTGGCACGGTGCTCTGGGGGCGCGGTGCTCCAGCGGGAGCCGGGGAGCCAGCGCTGGGCAGCCGAAATGCCCAGCAGCAGCAGCAGGCTACGCACCGCGGCAGCCCCCAGGGAAAGGAGAACCAGCGCCTGTGTTTTAGGCACTTGCAGGATGAGATTGGCATTTAGCAGAGGGGGGGCTCTGCGGTTAAGGTTTGGATTTAGCTCCCTAAAGTCTGCTGAAATCCTGATTTAGACAGATTTTTTTTTTTTAATTTGCCCTTTCTCTTCAGCGAGCAGCAGCAGAGAATGTTTGGGTTTTTTAAGAGAATTTCATGCGGTGAATAAATTGTCTTCATTCTTCAGAAGTGGCTTTTCCTCACAGCTAGACTATCTCCAGGTATTAGAGTGGGGTTCCCTGTCAGGGTCCTATCATAGGCTCAAATAAGGATTTCCTCTCCTACTGTGGGGTAGGAAAGCAAGAAGCGCCTTGCCGCCCACTCTCCTTTGTGAAAACACTTCAACCACTGGAATAATAGTTCATTCTAAATAGCAGGACTCCAATGTTTCAACCACAGCAGGGGTCTTCATGAATGTCACTACAAAGCACGCTTCATGCATGTGGGAAAGATGGGGTATAAGGGGAGGATTGCCATTATGCCAGCACAGTCTGAGCGCATTAAAAATACAATATAACAAATGTGGGATGAAACCATCAAAGGTATGCATGTTTTACAATCCAAATGAAAATTTGTTGCAATATGTCTGTATACATCATGTTGTTTCAAATGACATATATTAGAATTGTGGGATTTTCCCTGTAATTAATAAGAATATTCTTAATCATACTGCCCAGGGAAAAAAAATATTGCTTTGCAGATTGATTAATTTATAAATACAAAGAGAAGTCTTTGAAGATGGAAAGAATAATGCTTTGCACGTCTATGACTCTTCCCATTCAAAGAAGGGAGGCTGCTCAGCAAACAGCGGTGCTTTCAGACTTGCACCACCTTTTTGAACTAAACGTTGGCTTTATTATTTGGAAAATGAGAGGGAAAACATGACACAGCCAAAGTCACACCAGGAAGTCAATAACAGACTCAAACCAAAATAACTACCAGTTGAGTGCACTAACCATTAGACTGCCCTGCCTGCAAACACTGAAGGTATTACTTCTACGGTTTATTATGAAATGCTTTCAAGCATAGTGCCTGCAGTAGAAATACCCTTATTTTTGTCAGGTCCCCTAACAAGTTGGGTTCAATGCCCTTCAGTGTATGTAATGGCCAACTGCAGACTTGTTACACCCACAGATATAACATTACGATACTAAACTGATGAGAAGCAAAATACGCTACAGATACACAGGAATGCAACTCCTTTTCCACCTTCTATGCAACCTGTACTGATGGGAACAGCATTTCTGAGACATTAATGCTCTGAGAGATTGATATGAAGAGGCATAATGATGGATGGCATCGCAGGAAGAAATGATCTACTCTTCAAAATTGCTCAAATGTTTTAATTTCTAGCTCAGCTCTGCAACCCTATGTTTGGTGGCTTCAGTCCTAAATGGAGGCTGAAAGCTTTCAGTAGCAGAGCTCTTTAAGATCTATGTGTTCAGGGGCAAGAATCCTACCTCCTGGTAGAGTTGCTTCTCTGGTTTCAGGTACAATAGCTTTGGCACAGGTTCACCAGTTCACCAGCCAGGGCACAGGAGGGTCATCCCTACAGGTCTGTATCACTCCCCACGAGAAATTCCCTCCCAGCAGAAGGAGCTTTCCTGCACCCACTGAAACCTGGGGGAGCACCAGGCATGTAGGTATTGAGAAATGCTTTCACTTGAGTATGAAAAAGGGATGCTTTTGTGTGGCTAGCACCATATAGACACTCCTCCTGCACATGGCTGAGATCCCTGATTTTTCTTTTTTAGATGTTGTGTTATGATTATAAAGATGTTACTATGACAATAAATATTCCAGAGGTCTATTTTATGCATATATTTAAGTCATATTTTGTTAGACTTTAATATCTGATTTATACAAAGCCACAACAATATAAATCTGTGCCTTCTGAATTATATTACAGGAGAAAGACTAGAGCAAACGATAATGTAGATATATTTTTTTAAATTGTACTTAAATAACAGCATAGCAAATTGATCATTTAAGGTGTACACAAAATTTACCATTTTTTTAACAAAGTGATACTAAAATAGTCATTCTGTTCAGTTTTTAGACTGAGAATTTTAATTTGACTGTAGCAATTTACAAGAATGCGTAAAACCCAGAAGCAGAAAACAGGATATATGTCCAAAGGATATATGTCAGCTACACTGTGAGAGAGAAGTCTCTCCGCTCGGCAAACAGATACCCACAGCACCTGTGAACAGAGGGAGGTATCTCAACACTTTCTTACAGTCGTCAGTCAGTAAAATGGTGGTTTAAACTTGTGCCTTATCAGACCTGGTATTCATAATTTCTCACCTTCCCATGTCACTGTTTCACTGTTTTCAGGATCCAGCGCGATTAAGGGCATCTCATGGGAACCGATGCGTACTAGGAAAATTTACTGTCGGCCATATAAATAATAAAGCACACATAAAAATGTATGTGTAAGATGAAGCACCACATCCGTTCGATATATTAATGTTAGAAGGGGCTGGCCAATCTCATTTATGTCACTTTCTACACTTGCAATAAGAGCTAAAATTGGTAATTTATGTTACTGGAAATTTGCCCAGATATGGAAAATGAACTATGGCAAGTTTCTTGCGAGGTAATTGGAAAAAATACTGCATTTCTTTTAGTGATTTTATATGTTATGTTTGCTTTAGTTAGGGGTTTATTGGAAAAGCTAATTTGTGTGACTAAACAAGTCATAGAAAGTGGTTGCAGAGTTTACCTGTAATCCTAACTCCTGTCATCAGATATGCCCATTTACTGCCTCAACTAACCTGTCTTAATGTTTTGCTTGTCCATCTCCTGTTAAAAGAGGTAGGGGGAGAAACAATACAATATGCTGTTTGTATGGCGTGCGTTATTTCTGCAGGGGACAATAGAAAGCCCACTGGTTCAAACTCATTGAATTCCCATGCGCTTTTTCCGAGCGGGTGGAGGAGTGAGAGGGTGGAAGGCAGGATGACCTACAAGGGATACGCAGGAAGTTCAGCCCACTACACTCACAGATTCCTTTGATATCTGCCAGAGCCCAAGACCACCTACACTGAGACCTTCATCCCTCCACTGCTTTTGCTGCCTCAGCCCATTTCTGCTTTCCCAGTACAAGATCCCAAGACACAACCTGGGGATGGAAGAAACAGTTAAATCATCAGCTAATCTAAACTTGGCTGGCTCAAGAAAAAAGCAATAGGGAACAATCCCTCCCTACAGCTTTCAACAATACTTTACGCTAATTTCCAGCATGGGCTGTAGCTTTTATTTTTGTGGGTAACTGTAGATTTGTTTTGAATTAAACTTTTTTATTTACTTTGGAAGAGAATTTGGCTTGGAAGAGACTTTTTTGTTCTGGTCTGTGCAATCACCCAAGGGCCCACAAGTGATCAAAGCAATTTTGTGTTACATGTGTTTTTTTCAAAGTAATTTCTTTCTACAGATTCATAGCAAGTGTATCCAGAAATTTAGATAAATTCCACTTTTCATCTCCTTTTGACATACAAAACTTAGGAGATAAAATGCAACAAAGTCAGTGGTTGAACCAAAGAAGCTTTCGCTGAATTGCCCAGGAACATGAATAGACATTGGGGCTTAAATTGCAGGATCAGGTCTATACAGTAATAAAATATTTGGCTTTTGGGGAAAGAATGCTGGTTGTTCTTAAAACACCTCTGCCAGCCAGTGCAAGGTGTAGGATTACTAATCCTCCTCAGGGGAAGCCATGCGTGGCATTCTTCGCTTTGGTGGTGGCATTCAAGGGAGTCCTGGACAGAGGAAAAAGTAATAGGGGCAATAATGACGGTCTCTGAATGAAGCCCTGAGAAATAGCCCAGGCCCTGCCGCCTGGCTGCCAGCCATCCAAGCATGAAGAACAATTGTGCATTTGTTTTGGATACCAAGTCACCTAATTTTAAAAACACTTCCTGATGCAGCCCTTTAATTCTTAAGTATTTCACCACCTGATGTTTCTCTCTCAAGCTTTCAAAGAAGCAAGAGAAAACCAGAGCTACGGATAAGGGAAAGGAGGGAAACTAAAAGGATTTTGTTGTTAGTGCAGTCATAATTCAAGGAAAAAAGGGCAAGAAGACAAGTTCTTTTCAACTTTTTGATGCCCGATAACCCCTCCTTGTCCCACCACTTTCCAACAGAGTAAGTGTTGGAATAAAGAATAGAATGAATCTCAAAAGAAAAATATGTATTGTCTGCCATAAATTATACAAGCAGATGCAGCCATGAACGAAAGAATTAAGAACATAAAACCCCTGCAGTGTGCACTGGCTGATGAAGGACTGGAGGTTGCCAAGGGACACTGCGTGACCACCGTGCAGTCCAAGCTAGGATCTCACTCTAAACATCAGCTTACAGCCCTGACTTGCAGGGGCTTGCTTGCTGCCTTTTCCTAAGGCATTCTTCCTCTTAAACAGCTCTTTTACATATCAGTAGCTGTTTAATGAATGTTTTGGCCATAACCAGCTTGTGGTATATTTTACAGATGTCTGAGAAATCTTGCCATGAAGAATTTTGCATCTTTTCCCAAAACCATCCCTTCAGACAAATATTCCCACATGAAGGTGAATGAGTCCCCCTAAACTAAGGGATGGGTTGAATAGGCCAAGGACCAAGTCTTCATCTGCTGCAACCTTGCAGAGCACCATCAGCTTCAGCTGAAGTCTTGATTTCATTACTTTTTATTTGTTAGAAGAAGTGTTATATAGCTTTATGGTGCTATATACAGAAATAATGACAAATAACCTAGCTAGCTAGTTAATGCTCATCAAAGACTTCATTCAACTAAACAGTTGTTTGGCAAAGTCAAAACTCTGGATCCAGATTTTTCAGATTTACGCATCTAAAATATCTCCTCATTTTTCATGACAATTTTATTTCAAGACATCGGCAGCTATTTTCTTATTCAGCAGTCTCTTCAGCTGGAAAAAAAAGTTTATCAATGTTGATGCAATTTAGCTTCATATGACCAATTAAGAAAAAAATGCATTTCAAAGAAGTTGATGGCATTCATTTTATATCAGTAAGATGTTTTAAAGAGAACCTGCATAAGACTGTGTAAAAGGACATTTTGTCAACTTCACTATTTTAAATGTCATGTGGTGACCATCCAAGAATAAGGAGTAAATAATACTTTATGCTGGAAAAGAATAAATATGACTCATGATTTTCAGCTGTCATACATGTGAACTTGTGGAAAATGATGCAATTAGAGACTAGAAGCAGAGCAAAATATCTGTTTATATTCAGCTCTGCTTAGGACACCAGAACTGCTGGAGAACTGCAGAAAAAATGTCCTTTTCTCTCTTGCTCGTGTCCTCCATGGGCTATGTACTGCTCTGAGTTACATCGTATTCAAGCAATACAATTAGGGGACAGTTTTTATATGATTTAGCATTTTGTACTTTTTCCATTCGTCTGATGAAGAGTGTTTGTTCTGTCATTCATTCACCATTTCCTTCCATGTGAAATTAGGAAATATGGCATATGAAGACAGAAACCCAGGGTTTTTCCATCCCTGCATGTTTTGCCTTGGAGCTCAGAAACTCATGTTATCCCAGTGTAGAAGAAGGAGAGGAAACGTAGTAATAAAGTCCCTGGCTTCATCACAAGCCCCTTTCTGACCTGACCAGAAGAAACTACATGGAAAGTGATTGAACTATCAAGGATAAGTATAGATGAACAGCAAAAGTATGTTGAGGTAAAATCAGAAAGACAAAAGCACAAAATAAGATACAAGCAGGGTCAGTGAGGTAACAACATGTCATTCTACCAATGCGTATGAAGAAGGCCAGGGGAGTGCTGGTCCACTACTCGGGGTGCGTGACAACTATCGACAGATGACACGGGGAAGGTACAGGTGATTAATGACTTTTTTGTTTCTGTCTTCATTAAAGCTGTATTTCAACAAACGTATTAAGCCAGTGCTGCTGCTGAAAAATGTCATTACAGCCCCCCGCTCTGCTCCATTCCCACCTCCTCGCTGCCCTCCTGCATCCCGCTGCCACAGTGATTTGTAAGGGCGTGCAGGGATCCAGATGGGGGAACTGATCCAGCTGAAAACTAACCTAGCAAATAGATGATTGTTACTAGGATCAGTTAGTTCTGCAGTTTGATTCATCTCATGGCTGCACTGCATTAAGACAATTTTTTTCAAATCAGCTAGACTTGTTAACTTCATCCTGTGATGCTTAAAGGGCAAGACTGATTGAAGGATGGGTAGTTACTGTCTCTGAGTGAGTAGATGTATAGGGTGTCAGAGGATCAGAAATAGGAAAGCATGGTGCCTGTCTTTAAAATGGGGGAAAAAGGAACTAGGAGATTATTGATTCATCTGGTTAACTTCAATCTCCCCCCAAAATCTGGGACTTTTTAAACAAACTATTTATAAGTACCTAGAAGATAAAGGGGAAGTAGGTAACATTCAGCTTTAGTTGTAAGTAGGTAGCATTCGGCTTTAGTTGTAAGAACAAAGTCTGTCAAACCAGTCTAGTTCTTTCTATGACTGTATTGTGCTGTGGAGAGGGGAAAGGCAGTTGGTGTCATATAACTTAGCTCCAGTAAGCAAATCAGGAAACACAGCCTTGCTGACCCTGCTACACCTGTTCTAACAGGTGTAAGACTGTTCAGGTAATTACACCTAAAAAGTGACACAAAATGGAAGGATGTATGAAATACGAGCCTGCACGGTTTTGTCCTTAGTCCCATTATATTCCACATTTTCATTAGTGACTGAAAAAGGGAGCAGAGGACATACTTAGTAAATGTGCATGTCACGGCTTGGGAGCTCTGCAAGTATGCTAGTCAATAGGCAGATTAAAATTTTAAAAAAGACCTTGGCAGCTTGAAGCAACTATCTGTAAAAGTAAGATAAAATGTACTGAGGACCAGTACAAGGGACTACATTTAGACAGGAATTATCTGCTGGAAGGTGGGTAATAACTGGTTAGGAAATAGCTCAACCAAGGGTTAGACCACAAACCAAACATTGAGTCAGCTATGTTATGCAGAGTGGAAAAGGCAAGTAGCATACTGGTATGAAGAAATCCTTCTACCCTATTCAGCATTGATAACCCCTCAGTTGGAGCATTAAGTCCAGTTTAAATGGCGTTTAAATTGTATCAAGAAGAATTCTCATACAGGTTAGACATTAGAATAAAAAAATCCTTCCCACTGTAAGGGCAGTAAAGCACTGGGGTAAGTTGCTTGGGGAAGTTACAAAGCATCCATGGAACGTCTCTAAGATCATTTTAGACAAATATATGTCCTGTTTGATGTGATATAGCTGCTCCTGCCTTGGGTCAGACTGACTGGATGAACTCTAAAGGTCTTTTCCAGCCTAGGTTTCCTGAGATCCACCTCACCGAGTTATTGTCCAGCCCGTTAAGCTTTCTGTGGAACAGCAGCTGCAGGCACACTTCCATGAGCATTTTGCTGTTGTTCTTCTCACGTGAGGTTCACAAGTAATTGGCTCGAGTGCCTCAAATAATCCTGCTTTACTTACAAAATCTCTCTCAGTTGCTATCAGGCTGGAATAATACAAATTAGGACATTGCTCCATTTTTCTGTTCTGAGGAGATCAAATCTTGCCCCCATTTAAGTCATTGGCAATATATTCCTACCACCCCCAAGAGCCAGCTGATGAAGAAAACAGTTTAGTTAATGTCATACCCGAAAATAAAATCGATATACAAAAAAATCAAGTCACTTCTCTGAGCACTCGTGTGTATGGTGCTACTACTCTGGGGGCTAGTGATGGAGAATCAGCCTTTCTTCTCATGGTCACTGGTGTGTGTCAGGTCAGGTCAACATGAAGCAATCCCAGTCCACTAGTGCTCATTAGAAAATGAGCTAATGCCCCTTTCCCTCTTATGAGAAGATACAAAGCAGGGTCAAAACTTGGCAAAAAATCACTATCACAGTTGCAATAGTGAAATGCCAAAAGCCTGAGTAGGCATGAGGACTGAAGTGTCCTCCCTGTCCGCTTCCAAAACAATACGTGGGATGTCTGGGATTTCATTTTTACACTCTGTTCCCTTTTTTGGATCCAATCCTATAATGCTCATATGGACAAGCTGATGAAGTAAAAAGGCTTTTCACACTGACTGCAGTATTTCCTTTCAGTTAAAAGTGTCCAATTGCTGTTTAGCAGGCAAACATGTACACCTACGGAAAGGAGAGCTCTCTCTGGGTTTGATGCTCCTGAGCATCTGTAATCAGCACATCAGAAAATATTTTGAAGTGAGCTCAGTCTGTATTTGTCTTCATATCACAAAGTACTGCTAAGGATAGAATCGACTGTTTGGGTCTGTTTATATTATTCCCTTGTATGAGAGGAAAGGCATTTATGCCTCTCTTTTCTCTGCATTCACAGACACCTACATGTAAAGGCATTCTGTACAAACTGTCCTGCCTTTCCTCATAAAAGAGCGATAATCTAATATGATTTATTTCTTAGCAGCACAATCTCCTAAACAGGCATTGAAAATGATCGTTAACCTTGAAGGCTAGACTATCTATTTTCTGGACTTGCCCTTCACAGTGCTAACAAAAGTAGTTTCTACAAGAGAAATTTGATTTTTGCATTATCTGAGATACACATTTAAATTCATAAAATCTATTAATCTTTTATATATTCCAGAACCTAAACCAAAAAGTTTAAAATTATATCTTCACACCTATGAAACTCAGGTTTGCCATTCTGCTTAGATGTACTAGTGTGACATTTGAGAAAGCTGTGACATTTGGATCTGTGTCCAACAGAGGGAGGTGTTCCGAAATGCGGATTTGGTCCAAACTCTTTCTAAGTTTAAGGAATTCAACTGAAGGGGGGGCGGGGCACACACAAATGCAAGTGAGCAACACATACTTTACTATTGCAAATCAATTCATTTAGCTGCTCTGTGAGAATCCAGGTGTGGAGTCACTGCCTACTTAGGGGGTCAGACCTACTTGGAAGATTTAGGATCAGGCCAGCTGGGATGATTTGGTGGGAGGACTTTTAGATCAGACAGGTGACAATATCATCTCTGTGTCAGAAAGGAACTATGATTCTCTTAAAAATAAAAAGCACTATTTGGTTCATACCAGCTGCTTGATGTAAGACAAACTCAAGCAGAGGTCCAGTCTGGTAGGCAGTTTGGGTTCAGTCTGAAGTTACTCGGCTGTGCCTTCCTCACAGGCAGTCACTATGGCAATGGGAAAATATTGTGAGGTATAGGAATGATGGGAATATGACTCAGAGAGTACAGAAAAAGGAACGTTCAAAAACATAACTCCCAGCAGGCACAGAGTACACTTTTCAAAACTATGCACAAATGGAGGATGATAATCTGGTACTGCTTTGCACCAGTGTGTTTATTGGGGAACGTGGTTAATAAATAACAAGCCATAGTGCTGCATATTTTCAGACCCTCTATTATCAGGGGGAAACAGAAGCTGCTGGTGAAGGAAACGGCGGCGCTCTGCTCTGCTCCTTCCAGCCCTGCACCTTTCCCCACGGGACCGCCGTGCGGCTGAAACTGCTTTTATCAGTAAGGGACATGTTTGGAGAAACTCAGTCAAGTCAGCGTGCGACTTCCGTGGCTTTTCCAAGTGGGAAGGCTTCTCCTTTCACTTGCAAAGCCACAGAAGCTTGTGGAAGCGTCTGTACAAAGTCTCCCTTCTCACTGACCCTCATCCCATCGAATTGGGATTTGGCCCAACTACAAAAGAAGTAGCCCAGGGCAAGAGCCAGCCCACAGGGAGACATCCCTACAGAACATCACATGCACAAGAACTACTAGGCTAACCCAGACCTGTGCTCTGGCTGGCCCAGTACCAGATGGGTTTCAGCTTGCCACACAACAGGCGTTTATAAAATAGCTTGTCCTCAGGAGAATTTTCTCCCCAGTTTTGCTATTTAGTTATTTAGTCTCAGGAAGCATGAAGATAGATATTTATAGAGAGAGATAGATATAAATATATATATTTTTTCCTTGTTTAAAAAAAAATTCTACCTCATGCAGCTAATGATGATTGCATGACCTGTATCAGTGCTAGTCATTCTCCAAATCCTTTATGCTTTTGGCCTCAGTAGCACTCTGACGTAATTAGTCCCACAGATCAATTATGCATTGTGCAAAAGCCTTTCTTTTAATCAAATTTATGTTCTGCCTTTTACTTCGCTTAATGTCTCTTTATCCTTGAACTCTGAGAAGCACCAGATTAACTACTCTCTCTATAGCGTTCAATTTTTTCCTACATCCCTCTCAAGCTTCCCCTTCAATTTACTCAAATCTTTCAATTGTTTCTGCCCTGAAGGAGGTGAGAGCTTCCTTCCCCATGGGTTTCTGGGACCTGTTGAGTTTGGGGGCTGTTCTCAAGCTTCCCCTCCTGACCTGCGAGCCGCTGCTTCTTCATGAGAAATTCAGTGAGCTGAAGCAGTCCGCTGCACCCTTTGATCCTGCTCCCCTGAGTTTTACTATGGGAGGTACAACGGAGCCCTGAGGCATCAACATGATTATACTGTATTCTTTTACCTTAAAAATACTGGCCACCAGTATTGTTGCTCAGCAACATGAAACTGTGTATCACTGCTGGCTTCATTAAACTTTAAAAATATTTTTCCTTGCCAACTCAAATAAATAATTGACGATTATTTCAGTGTATATTTAGCATGTCTGTTGGAATTCCAGTAGGTAGGTAAAACAGCTTTTATACTTCTAGAATTAAGAAGAAATAACTAATACTGGCTGTAAAACAAAATGTATAGCTGAAAAGTACTTGCTCTTACATAGCAATTTGTAAATCACTCAAAGAAGCTGTACCAAATAAATGTCAAAACACTATAAAAATTATTTCTTTACTGAACACACTGCATCTTCTTTTTTGCAAAGATCATTAAATCTTATTGTATAGTTTCCTACTAGAAAAGACTACAACGACTGATCCTTTAACTTCTTTATTATACATACATTTGCTAATATAGGCAATTGAACACATTAAATATGCATAAATAGAGAAGAACAGATTTCAACATATATATTTTCTGGTTGAGTAATAGTGCCTGGGGTTATTAAAGGGGAATGGGTTGTAAAACTCAAGTGTACTTTTCGTCATCTAACTGATGGATTGCTTGTTATTCACCTCTAGCATGGGTCCCAGCTAAAATAAATTGCTGCAATCCTTATCAGCAGATTCTTTTCTATTATCTGCGTGAAGTCCCAGTTTTATCTAATTGGTGGCATTACCAGAACATTTTTCTGCAAATATAGAAGCCTCTTGGTAAATGCAATTGCTACTTTAATCCATGAGAGGCGCGTTTAGATGCGTTATCTGTGAGCAGAATGGAGAGAACCTGAGCTTGGGAGCTCTGGAGATCTCCAATCTAAATGACTGCCAAAATAAACATGAGTGGAGATAGAGGGATTAATCCTGTAATCCTTACTTAAGCAAAATTTCTGCTGTCTTCAGTGAGATTCAAAAAAAAAGGGGAACAGCTGTAAAAATTGGCCTAAATGAAGCAGAAATGAGAAAGGCCAAATTCTGCCTCTCGGTGTGCACGTGTGACTTCTGTAAAACCTGAAGTGTGACACCCCGGGCCTGGGATAATCAGCACATAAATTCCCACCAAGCTCTACAGTGCCAAGACTTTACTCGGTATAAATACCAGGCTTATCCATACCCCCATAGGGAAAAGTTTCCATCCAAGCTTCACTAAGAAGTGAGAAAACAAGTGCAAACCGAAACTAACGTTCAAAAATAAAATGTGCATTTTATTAAAAAGTGTCTTCCATTTTAACCAATCCTAGGAGTGTTTGGAGCATTTGTCTTCACTGAACTCAGAGTTATCACCCCCATTTTCCAGCTGGGACAGAGAACCAATGTGCAAAGTTAAGGGATTTTCCACAGACCACACAGCAAATGATTAGTATCATGGGGACGAATTAATCTTGGGTGTAAATCCATAAAGATTAATGGAGCTGTAACAGGGATTAATTTGGCCCATCATCTCTAAGGATAGCAAAACCAATTACGTGATGTCATTAATCTTCTGGTTAGTACAGGACCGTTTCTTAAGCAATACTGAAGGAAAGGCAATAGAACAGGAATGACCAAAGGATCCACTAAAACAGATGAATTGGCCATTCCTTGGCAGAGGATTTGCAGCAGGAGCCTTAAATATTGACAGCAGCCCTGATGTGCCCTCAGGCTCCCATCCCAACTGAGATGCTCTACGGCAATCATTTATTTGACGATTGGAGAGTCAGCCCAGATCTCAGTCAGTGATAAGGTTTATGCCTTTTCTTAGTGCAAGACTTCCATGAAACTGATTTGGAGTCAAATGTATTTATTATAGCCTTGGGATCTTCAAACCTTTCGAAAATACAAAGTGGTTAATGCCCTGTGTAAAATAACACTTGAAAGATTCATAAATTTTAAAACTTCCATTTTTGGCCTGACAAAATGTGAACTATCCCATTAGAAATAAGTCTATAAGAAGGAAGGATTGCAAAATCTGTATAACTGACACGTTCTGAGATTTGGAAAAAAATATTCCCTTATTCATTGGTTGGGACAATAAAAAATTTCCCATCTTAAATACTGAAGATGTTCCTGATGCTTACAAAAGGGTCAAAACTGGCCCACACCAGAGAATGATCTTTCTTCTGTTTGCCTCAGAAATTTTATTTTAAAGAGAAGCTAAATTATACAGAAAGTTTTTCGTTAAAGGGTAATGACCAGCTATAACAAATGCATACAAAGCAAGAGATGAACAGAACAATGAAAACTGTGGCTTCCAGACCACGGTTGATGGAATTTATGGAAAAAGAACATCTGTGTCATTGGCAAGGTCTAGCGTGAGGACATTGAGTAGGAGATAGTGAATTTGTGCCCAAAAGTTGTGTGCATTACCTAATAGGCCTGGTAAAAATGTTCCACTGGGATTTTGAAAGCAAACTTGGCAACAGTGAGATCATTAAAACCCTACTGCATAGAAGCCCTCATTGAAAATGTAATAATATGTAGCAGGTTTTTCATTGTTATTGGGAGAAAAAAATACTCTAGCTATAATAGGGATCTTTCCATCAATAGTTCTGCCTGAATAAGAGTTTCACGGCTGAGTTTTCATAATCGGTGAAATGAGTTAAAACTCCTTTCATGGGAATGTTCTTGAATAAATGAAAACCTCTTTCCTCATTTTATGTAATGTAGGAGTTCAAATGAGGTGACGAGCTCAGGCTGATAGTATGGCTCCATTCAGGAGGGAGGACATCATGATGCTCCCTTGTGCTGCAGTAGAGAAGCAAGGCTTTGCCAGGCAGGGCTTTCCAGCTTCCTTTCCACCCCAGTCAACTGAGCACTTTTTAGGAATGTAATGACACACTGCCGAGTCCATCTACGAACAAAGGATGCTAAAAAGAGACACGGAGTAAGCACCTAATCAGAATATGAAAGAAACTTGAATTCTGACAGGGTGACTTGAGTACAGGAGGTGGAGTGGAGTGGACATGTTTCTGAGTCGGTGCTGATAGTATGTCAGCATAAATACACTTAGGAGTCGGTACTTCTAAATACTGATGCTCATAAGCCTAGAAATTGTGATGTGGAAAATTTCATCAGCCAAAAATAGTAAATAAATGTACCAGGGAGTGTTCCTACATGATATCATCTGTGTTTCAGAAGGGCAATGAAAACAACAGGAAATGCACTTAAGAAAAAGCTGTCAAATTAGGACCATAATATATAAAAAGATAAAAGAACATCCGTTTTAATAGCTTCCTTTGACAGGTGGATCTAAAGAAATATTCAGAGAAATGCTCCAGCACAAGCCTATGTTTCCAGAAGGCCTTTCAGGCTATAAAATGAAAATGTTTCTGTCTTACTGTTTGTTTCTGACAACCATATTTGGTGATTATTAGAGGAAGAAATGATAAAAATGTACTTTTGTCATAAGTAGCTATTATATTGAACATTATAATTGCTAGGCAAAAAGAAAATTCTGAATATAGACGGTTGTATTTCAGCAGACTAGCTAGCTTAATACTAGTTTTCCTTTGAAAAAATAGACCAGCTTTGTCATTAGTGGTTAGGGCAAATGGGTAGTGACCATGTTACCATTTATCCAGCCTTTCTAATGTGCAAATATACCTGCAGCGCAGTGCTGTAAGCACAAGGCTATGTAAAACCAAACAGTAAATGTAAAACTGTGCAAAAGCTATGCAAAACAAGTGCAGTAAACGTAAACCTGTTCATGCTTTCAGCTCTGGTATGACCAGGGTAGGAGCTGGGTACAGATACCTTATCTCATCTTCTGCAGCTAATGTTTGTTATAGAAACAATACAGCAACCAACACAGCATCACAGATATTAGCTCCACGCAAATAAACTTATATTAAAAATGGTATTTAGTGTTCAGGGGGACAAAATCAATAATTTAGTGCTGTAGTGAATACCACAGTAGAAATATCTGATATTCAAATCCAAGTTACTTCATAAAAAATAACTCCACACAAACAATTACAGCCTGTCTAGTTCATATATCTCTGTTGCCCTACTTAAAACACGTGTCAGAAATGATTTATGAGGGAAGATATATGTATATTCATAGTAATTACTGCTTCACAAGTCCAGTTGCAGTAAAGCTGGAAGATCTTGGAGAATAACAGTAAGAAAAGTAGTGATGGCGACTGCTTCTAGGTGCTGTGGAGCACAGCAAAGCCCAGACTTTGGCCTGTAAACACTGTGTTAGCTGTTTGCTGACCATCTGATTGGTACGGTGACTGCCGATTTCATTGGCAATTAGCTCTGGTTCTATTTTAAGAACAGAGTAACAGGCATCCTGAAATGCATGTATTTATGGAAAAGCCTTTTATGTTCTAGTTTGGATATGTTTGATGCTATTCAGAGGTTTACTGGGTTCTTTTTTCCAGACTGCAAACACAATAATGGAAACATTTATTCATTGGTTTGCATACACATTTAGTGCTATATATGGATTGTGGACACAAATGAAAAAGTTGGCTTACATCACTGGAGATATATCATCTTAAAATCAGAGTAAGAGAACAGACTCTATGTAAGTATGTGAAATCTTCATAGTAATTTTCACATACCCATTTTACTTCATATTTACATCGAATTAGCAGCAAATTAACTCCTCACCATGTCCTTGCTAAGAAGCGGGAGCTTCAGCTGTGGTGGCAGCTTGCCCTCTTCAGAGGTTCCAACTCAATCACTTACTACCATCCCACAGTGCCCAATGTCACCCTGAGCGACTTAAAAAACTCATTTCTACCAGCAA
This sequence comes from Pygoscelis adeliae, assembly GCF_000699105.1. Taxonomy (NCBI): domain Eukaryota; kingdom Metazoa; phylum Chordata; class Aves; order Sphenisciformes; family Spheniscidae; genus Pygoscelis; species Pygoscelis adeliae. The sequence continues at coordinate 4,994,352 of NW_008824031.1, forward strand.
GCATCCCTTAAGATGTTTTGGAAGACGATACAAGTCTGAAGCAGATGGTATAGTTCTGCCCCTGCCGTCTCCCTAGGGAAGGTACCACCTCGAGCACCATTTTGGAGGGAACACAGGTACAGCACAGCGTGTCCAAGGGGACTAAAAGGGCCCCTCTCACAGAAAACAATATCGGTGTCCCAGCAAGTCAAGCCGGACACAATCCCCTCGCTCTGAGCACACAGCTGTTGAGGGGGTAAATATGAAGGCGAGACAGACCAAGGTCTGAAGTACATCCCACAGAGTCAGTGTCCTGAGAGCATGAGCAGCTGGTTAATCTGATTAAAGGAGATGGAAAAACATCTTGAGGATGACATGGCCAGGGGGAGAAGATCAGTGTGCAGTAAAAGCCAGAGAAGTGCCCAGGCACATGCATGGCTCCGTGTCAATACCAGAACACGTGCAGGAGGCAACCCAGCATGACTGCTCCCTGCACAGGAGGTGGTACCCACCAAAAGCCACCGTCCCCACCTCTCCCAGGTGCCCGGCATGCTGGGGGTTTCCTTCCTGCACACGCTGGGCAATGTGAACTGCAAAAGTATGATTAAAAGTAGTATCACTTATCCACATCTAGCTGTCTTATCTCTTTATTTTGAACAAAGAAGAGCCCATGAGGATGGATTCCTCATCCAATCTATTATAGACTACAGGCAATGCGTGACCCAGGATCTTCTCAAAGATTTTTGTTAGAAAGGAAAAATATCTGGTCTTCCACAAACCCTGGCATTCGACCTCCCAGCCGGATAGTTTCAGATAGCTTCAGAGATCTCACTGTACTTCTGTCTTTCAATAGCTCCTGGATGTCCGACACAGCCCTATGCTTGGCTTGTGCCAGGATGAAGTGCCTTGGTTCCTTAACGGACCTCCTCCATCTTCAGTGTACCTGAGCCTGTTCCACAAGAGCAAGCACAACATTTCTGTAAAGCTCTCTCGGAACAAAGCAGCCAGCTCCAGAAGCATCTTTCTACCTGGGCTGCCTCAGCTGCTCACAGTTAATGAGTCACGTGCTATATAATACAGCGATGGGGCTGTCAGAAGGGTTTTTTGAACATGTTCTCGCTGTGCAGAGCCCAGGTTTGATACATGCATAATTCAGATAATACTGTTTGCTGCTGTGATGCCAATTGCCAGACTCGGGCAGCTTTGTGGGATCAAGCGCTGTGAAGCAAAGGACTGCTGAGGGCATTGGCAGTGTACAGCAATTGCTGACAGCATCTCCCGGGATTATACCTGCAGACCATAAAGTCACTGCCATGTGCAAAGAGCAGCCCCTGTACCCTGGTACGGGAGAGCTGGTATTTCTGGGGCTGGGGAGAAATGCAACACAGTCTTCTCTTTTAAATCTGGTTTTGGTTTTGGGGTACGCTGCCAAGCTGTACAATGCAGGGAGAAAGACAATACAGCTATTTAATCTACATAGATTAGTCTCTGCATGGACTCCAATCCCAGATTTTCTTGGCTAGATCTCAGGATGGGGATTTCTTTTGTTAGCTAGTAAGTAATGTAAAAATATCTACAAGTCTACCACTTAGAAAAATGAAATATATTTAAAATCAGGTATTTTGATTGCTTATCTTGTTTTTTTCCTTACTGACAGAAAGTACAGTTATATATAATCTCAAGCTAGTAAGCAACAAATCTCTTCTTGTTAAAGCAAGTTAAACCATTAACGGCATTATAGCTTGCTTTAGATTTACAGTCCTTTTCTTACTGCCACCTGTCTACTTTTCAGACTGTACTGAAGGAAAAGGAAAGCTACTTTCTGTTCTAAACTCACACTAAAACACTCACTGTGAACAGTTAATACTTAAGAAGAAACAAGTCCATGAGCTCTTCAGAGCTCAACACTGAGTCAGAACCATTTTTCTTGCTGTAGTATGGTATTTAAAATCAGACAATACAGAAACAGATGCTGTCTTACAGTATCATATCCAGACTAGAGAAAACATCATTGCAGTAACCCTGTCTACTTACTACTTAAGACCAAGCCACCATCACACTTAAGGAAAATTAGTTACTTCATAAATGGAGTTAAAATCCCAGCTGTTATAAAATACAAGGTAATCCTCATGTCAATGGCAATGTGGAATTAAGTAATGGAAGAAACAAGTGACCTGCACAGAACTCTGGTGCTCCGCTGTGGTCTGCCTGGGCCGGTTCCTCAGGGATGGACTTCATGTTCCTCAGCAATGCCCCCAGAGCAGCTGGTGGGTTATGGCCGGGGCTCAAACGGCTCTGCATAAGAGGCAGCTGGGTGCCTTATCTTCTTTTTATTTATGTGAAGGTTACAATGGCAGCAGACAGCAATACATAGACGCTAAATTAATTAAGCTGTTTTTAAGCCACAGCATTAAGGTGATGTCATAAGAACCTGCTTAGGGTGGCAAGGTTACTGGAAAGGGAGAGTACACCTCCTGCAATAGAAGAATTTGTAGTTTGGAGGGCTTGTGTTGGATGCCTTGTGTGGACTGGTCAAACCGCTTGTTTTTCAAACCTGGTGCCACCTGGAGAAGTACTTTTTCTATCCACTGAAACATCCGACAGAATCTCTGATTTAAACAGGAGAAGAGTTGATACACCTGCTTCAGCTGTGAGCAACACATATTATACACTCAGAAATGCATAAATTAGATATATTTGGAAACACACAGAACTGGGAAAATATTTTGATGGAAGATAACGTAGTTCATATATAGTTTATGCCAGATTGAATTTGTGTTTGCATACAAGCATGCTCAGATAGGCACATGTTGGCGACCAGAAATCTGCTCAGCTTTCAACTTGCATTGACATGGTATTGCATTGCCATTTTGCATTGATAGTTTATGCTGTACAACTGAGACTGACATTTTTTCTCTATTTCCTAAGTAACTAGTTTCAAAAAAATCAAGAACAGCAACAATTGGTTTTGAGTTTCTTCATAGCCTTACCCCCCCCAAAAAAAAACAAACCCAAAACCAGGGTGACTCTAACAGAAGAAATAAAGCAGATGCTGATGCATTGCAAGCTCTTAATGATGCTATTGCTTCATTGTGAAATATTTCTACTAGGAAATGTTGAGCATCTGAACTGTAGCCATAATCCTCTCACACAGAAGCCTTTTCTACAGCTTGTACAGAGTAAGCACAAGCCTGTGTCTTCAGCGTTAATGGAATCAGCTGAAGTGAGTAATGCTTTGTGTATCCTAAGGCTGTGATCCTGTAAACGTGGTAAAAAGATGGCAGTGTTGGTTTTTCTAAGCAGTCAGTCCCACATGAGATGAAGTGAGTCAGAGCATTCGAAATGGATGGGCAGCTCTCAGAAAGGAGCTTTTGTTCCTCATCTCCAGTCTCTAACAGTCACAGGGAAATCATCTCTACCACCTACCTATTAGCATCAGCATCACTAGGGCTGTTTGTGTGGGAAACACTTATGAATATAAGCAAAGGTCACACAAAGAGACTCTTAAATCGGGATCTTCTTTTTTACCAAGTTTAAAATGACTACACTGATGACCCACCACTGCCTCCTATAAGGAAAAGCTAGAGGACTGCTAGAGACAGATGAGGATCAATTTGTCACTGAGAGCTTTACAGTAACAACTATTTATCCTTGTCTGCAGTATTCACACAAACAACTGAAGAGAAACATTTCTATTCACTACATGGCAGTCTCCTACCCTTTCTTTTCCTGATAGTTGTTACTTGTAATTGCAACAAGAATAATATCCTGAGGGCTTTTTGCTGATCTGCTGGATTTGAGCAGCAGCCTCTCAACTTAGAGCCTCCATATCCCCCACTGCTAGCTGACTACACACTGTTTCTGCTATCCAATAAAAGCTTATGAAACAAGCCTAGACCTGCGTAGATTATACCACCAATTTCATACAAGGAATTGAATGCAAAATCCACTTGGTAATCATGCAAAACCGGCAGGCAGATGAAATAGCTCTGTTCCGCTCTCAATGCCACAGGGCACCTTCTGTACCGACTTGTGTGTGATACAGCAGCACTGTAGGCAGTGAGCTGTATGGGGTCTGAAGCCGGGCAGCGCGTGCCAAAGAGCAGATGCGCTCTCTTAAGCATTCCTTCTTGTAGCATCTCAGTGTTTGAGTGCTTGGAGGTTATGTACTAGCTATGCTTCAATGGTGCAGAAAAGCACTTTCCATTCAAAGTGAATAGTCATCAAAGTAATAGAGAAAATTGTTAAGTGCTGTCAGTGGAGACACCTTTGCTTTTTTATAGATGTGTTAATGGAATGCCCTGCCACAAATCATAAGGGGTTTGCAGCCCATTACTTCCAAATGGTGAATATAATGATAAAAACAAATATTGTGTAACCCACTGGTTTCCATTATTGGGCTAAATTATTGGATTAAAACATGATTCCCAGAGCTGAAGTCAAAGGATTTTGCCCAGAGCAACGATTAAGATGTTGGAAGATGCAATCTCCCTGATCCCCACAGGGGAGCTGAGGGGAAGCATGGGAGCAGGGGGGTGGCAGCACAAAGGGTGCCTGAGCACCCCGATTCTCCCCACCACATGAGGACGTATGTTGGGAGAATGAACTACTTCTGCATGGACACACGCACACGCACACACACATATATATGTCTGTGGGCCCTGCTGCACAAGCCAAGCCAAGGGCACTCTGAGCCCTGCCCATCCCTACAAGGAAGCCCAGCATTGCTCTGTATGGATTTTTAGTGTCTCCTGTGTAGTCCTTCACACTTTTCTCGAGGTAAAAGGCAAAAGAAACGTAGGCACTGCTGCTAAAAATAGCCAGTTATGCCCTCGATGATTCATATGTTGGTAGGGAGTACCCATAAGTGCTTCTATCTAAACAGTCTGTTCTCTGGCTCAGTATCTCCCATGCCAGCTTATATATGTCTCTCCAGTCTTGCTTAGTCTGTTTTCATATGGGTTATATCTTCTTTAGCTAAATATATTAGGACAGTCTATTTATCTTCCTCCATGGCAGCAAGACCCAAGCAGGCTTCCTCCTGCTCTAGGAATTTCATAAATAAATCACTGTCTATCATTTCCCTGAGAGCATATAGCATTACAAAAAACCAAAACCAAACAAAAAAAAAACACCAACAAAACCAAGGAATCATCCTTTTCTCAGGTTAGATATGTTGGAACAATAACAGAAATTGGAATATGCTGTTAAACTTCAGTGGCAGACCTCTTTGCATTGGTCTGATTTATGCAAGTAATAAATAATTGCACTGAATGACTTCTCGAGGTACAGCTACTTCTGTGAGAGAAAGAGGCTTTGTGTGATTTAACTCTCCATCCCCCAAACATACACACTCAGGGTGATGACCAGGATTTAAATCACAGTCCTGTAAATTGCCATGGATAGGGAGAAAATGAAATTGGGCCCTTTGGTGATATCCTTGTAGTGCAAGTGACTGTTTATGAATGTATAACTGAGCTTATTAATAGGCATTTTGAACCTGAAACAGGCTCTGTTTGGAGCTGTTGGATTTTTTATTACCTATTACAATATCACTGTATTCCTGGAACTATCCTGTGGTTTTTTGTAAGCAAGCTCTACCCATCACTAACAACCCCTAGGAAGAATGAGGGAACAAGATGCTTCTTCAGTTGCACTGTGGGCTTCTTTATGTCTGCTCCGATGTGAAGGGCAGGTAAATCAGAGGTGGTTTAGGTGAGAGAGCAGGGCAACAAGCATATATTGATGTTACTGACCTGAGTCCCAAATACAGAGGAGCCAAAACCTGCTTTTCCTCCGGAGCATCCCTTCAGCTGCACATGGCTGAGCCAGGCCTTTCCCGGGATTGAAACCAACACTCGCTATTCAGGGTGCCCATGAACGCCGGCTCCAGAGGGAATGAATCTGGGATGCTGTGATTAATGTCTCTTCCCTTCTTTTTTTCTTTCTTTTTTTCTTCTAATGGGATCTCATGTTTGACATCTTTCATCTTTTGATGTGGGGACTCACTGCTAACTAGTAAAATATAGCTGTTTTTAATTTGTGCTGCTAGAGATCATTTTGTGAGGTATTTAAGTTGCAGTAGGATAACTGGGTAATGATAACTAAATCCTTTGGGTAGTGATACTTAGTTACCGAGTATTTCGTCTCCTCAGTTTAGACAAGCCACGTAACCAGATTTTAATGTCTTTTTTTTTTTGGTTATGAAATAGTATTTTTTTGATACATTCACTGATATTATTTGGCAGTCACCTTTCTTATTTTTCTCTGTAGACACAATCTGTCTTTGTTACCAAACATCATTACCACTGACGAAGGTAGTAATTTCTTTAGCCAGTCTGCACATAATTCTACGTGTCCTTATTGGAGCACAACAAGAGATACCAGCATATTTGTCTTCCCATTTGTAAAAGTTTCCCCAAACACTTTCCCTTCCAACGGCACGTTCATGATCTGTGCTGCACATGCTTAGACTACACACATCATGTTAGCAAGGCAACATTGAGGAACTTGTGATTTATTCCTGTTTTCCCTCAAGAGCCAGGCATGCACAGTTCCACGCTCGAAGAGGAAAGCTGCTGGCTCCCAGCAGCCAAAAAGGACAGCAAGACTCGTGTGCTGTGGCTCCCTCTGAATGAGTAAGCAGCTGAAAACAATACCGCCTACATTTTCTTTGGCAACAGGGATTATAGACAATATTTATCCTCCTTTTCAAATTTTCTGTGAACCAACTAGTGCAAGATCACAGCTAACATAACTGGAATACAGACTCTAGTTTGTAAATGCTGTAGCTGGCTTCATCTCTGGCAGGCCAGCTTTGAAATACCGATAAATTCATCCATGAGATATTCTGCTCTCTTCTGCGTAGTAGTGGATTTTGCAGCTAGTGTTTTTCTTTTTATGTAATCTGACCCTATCTTGGTCCCACTCTTAATGCTCCTCACTATCAGCCAAGGCACTAATCTCTAGACTGTGTCCTAAACCCATTCCTGGAAAGGCGGTGGAAGTGGGTATCAATGCTGTTTTTCAGTTCAGCCAGTACATGCCATAAAGATTACATTTGTGCAAGACACAACAGGACAAAGATACACTTGTCAGTTGATGCATGTTTGAATCAAAGAATTTAAAATAAAAATAACAGATGAGATCTTGAGGAACCTAAGTTTAGTCCTAACAGTAAGTCCAAGCTGAGCACCCTGAAATCAATGAAAAGATTTGAATGAGCAATGAGACAGACTCAGGGTGAATATTTCCAGACAGGACTGCGAACTACCTCAAGGCATCTTGCAAATGATAATTTCTGCTTGTAGCAATGACACATAGCACTATTCAATGGCCTTTGGGGGTTTGTGCTTATTCAGTGATGAGCACTTGAAGTATATCTCCCGCAAGAGACACTCTGGGATTGATTTCCAAGTGTATGAGTAGCAGGCCGTCCCACTGGAGAGCATTGGGAGGAAAGGGCAGCAGCTGGGAAAAGAAAGAGAGACCCAAGCAATAGAAAAGAAAGGCACTAGAAAACATCTGTGAATTGGGCCCTTAAATGTAGATTATTAATAGCTGCAGAATGGGTCTCCTTTAAACATGGACCTTCATTTCTTAAGTCCCCAAAATGAACTCTTCTAACTCTGATCTCTGAGCCTTATGTGATAGTTCTGATGTTTACAGTAAATGAAAAATAATTTTTCTGATTGCTGCTCCGTGTACCTGGCACTTTTGCAGTAGGTCCTTTACAAATAAAGAAGATAATGATTGGATGTATTTTTATAGAATTGTTAAGCAAATAAGTGAGCTTCATGGGCACCTTTATTTCCTCCCTTTCCAGAAAAAGAAAAAAAAACTCTAACAGCCTCGTAAAAGTCAGACTTTTTTCCAGCTATCATCAAACACGGGCAGTGCAGGCTAGCGCGCAGGGCGGAAGGAGCGTTAATGTCAAGCACTGCAAACAAACCAAGTAGGGCTGGAGCTTGGCAGAGGACCAGCAGTCCTTCCCCCGCGCAGCCACACGGCACCGCTAGAGAAAAGGTCGAGGTCCGCTGTGGAGGGTCTAGTACTGATTTCTGCACAGCTTCCTAAATGCTTCTCCACACCAGCTGGTCACAGCATCCCTGCCCAGTTAGTTAGGATGCCCTCTGATAGAGGATTTGAACCCTCTCAAGAAGCTGTAGGATAAGCACCAGTGCTTATCTTCTCAGCAATGTCAGGACTCAGGCATTTGTGGGTACACACAGAAGCGGCAAGTTGGGCTGAAAGGTCTGAGCTGGCACGTACATTGGAGCCCCAGCGCTCACGATAGGATTTGAGACTCAGGTACCCAAACCTTTGCTCCTTCCCGGGAACCCGAGCTCTCTGTGGGCCTAAGGGGCTTAGCAGCCTGTGATTCACCCACGAACCGTGAAAGACCTCAGAGGCTGAATTCCAGCCGTCCCATGGATTCAGGTTGGGACACGGGCCAGCTGGGCCACCCTTTGCCACTGGCTGGAGCAAGGTCTAAGCATCTCTAAAAATGGGCCTCTGTCCTTATTCAGGAAAACCTCCATTTCATTTCATGTATTTTATATCTGAGTAAGGACTCAAAAAAACCAAAACAAAACTAAAATAAGGACTGGATTCATTAACTATTAATACTATTCATGACTAGTATTTCTACAGTAGCATTTGCACGCATGAAACTTCAGCACAAATGAAAATATATCTCTCCTTCACATATCTTACAAGTTCATTTATATGCATCGTAGCTTGTCAAGAGATGGCAAACAAAAGACCTGGGAGGAAGAGGATTTACTCTGAATAAGCCGATAGCTACAAATGATTCTGAATCATATCAGAATTAAGTGACTTAGTGCCACTAATGCCACTGGCACTGCTGCTAGCCTTGACACTGGTGAGGGACTTAATCTAAGAGGCTCTCTTGATTTCTCAGAGGAGCCTAATGGTTTATTTTCTATTCCTTTTCTTTTTTTTATTTCTCCTTCTTTAGGACTTGTCAGACAGAAAGGCTGATGTGTGAAAGGATCTAATCTAGGCTATGCTTAGGTTATGACAGGCAGGAGATGGAGGAACAAAAGAGGAGCAGGACAGAAAAAATATCTTGCAGTTCAGCTGAGCCACTAATATTTGCTAATTGCAATAAATATGATACTGCACAGAAGCTCCTAATGAGCTTATATAAAGCATTTTAATGGGACGCTGTCAGGTTAAACATTGTGTTTAAAAATATAAATGTCCTTAATAATTCCAGATTAAAACACAATGAAGTTTGAATACCCAATTAATTTTTTCCCCCTTTGTGCCAGAGTCTGAACTGTATTTCACACAACTCAGCCACCGAAAACAGATGGGGCTTTATTCTGCTGCTTTCAGGCCGGAGCACACCTACATCATACGAGAAAGGACAGTGCATGGATGCGCCAGGCAGCACTGGAAACGCAGCTGCAGAGACGCAGAGGGGCCATGTTATGTCCTGGCTCACCAGGCTCCCCGGGCAGCTCTTGTTAGCTTTGGCACAGCCTTGGGCTCCCGAGATGGCAGCTCTGGGGCTTGCAGGAGGGTTTCCCCCCCAGGATGGCAGCCCTGGGCCTTGCATGAGGGTTTCCCCCTAAGGACAGCAGCTCTGGGGCTTGCATGACAGTTTCCCCCCCCCAGCATGGCAGCTCTGGGGCTTGCATGAGGGTTTCCTCCAGGATGGCAGCTCTGGGACTTGCAAGAGGATTTTCCCTGCGTGTTGCTCTATGCAACGGGGCCGTTGCAGCTCCACCAGAACCAGCCCGGGGGTCCTCACATGGCACTGGATCACACCGTGCAGCTTCATTTTCTTGTTTTAGCGGATGACTTAAATGTTTCCATGTTTAGATTACAGGCCTTTCAGAGCAGAGTTTAAATCCAGAGCAGTGACTATGTTGAGTTTAACTGAAACTGAAGGAAAGAGCATGTGGAAACTTCTTCACAAAGAAGTTTTGTAAATAGTGGTTTGATACTATGGTGATGGGTCCTTAGAACTGCCGACTCCATTTTTCTTTCTATTCAATCCCTTAGTTTTCTTCCAAACATGCAGATCTTAGTCCTGTCTTACATGGCAGTGTTGATTGTGCATTTTTATGCATCAAACAAGTGCCAAGGAAATCATACTTAGAGAATAGCGATGCTGGATCTACTTCCCAGCCGAGCCTCTCACAGAAAGTGTGGGAGGGGGCCAAATGCATTTCCCTGCCTTGGTATCTCCAGGCCTCTGGACGTACTCACTTACCCTGGGTTTTGGTAAACCACAAAAGATGGTCCAAATCTGAGAAGGGTGAGAATGCAATGGGTCTTGCCCAAACAAGAAAATCCATTCACAGACTGAAGGGCTCAGATATGTTGCCATGTGGAAGCAACACCAAGGACGCGCTTGAGGTCATGTCCTCTGCTCTTCGCATCATCTGCCTGCCAAAGCCCCCCTTGGTGCTGGCCGTGCAGCCCCTCAGTCCACCCTCCTGTGAGGGTGAGCCCTAGGATGGCCCCCCTGCTGCCTGCTGTAAGAGGAGCTGGACCATGCGGCAGCCTGAGCTTGGCCTGTGGATTACAGGGTGTCTGATCCCAAAAGCTCCTGGGCTTCAGGCCATGGTCACCCCGAGTCTCTTCTGGTAGGTGCAGCTTCTCTCTAGCATTTGAAGCATCTGAGTCTATCTATTCCCACTTACCAGAAAGGCACTGCAGCAAATTTAGTGGGCTTCTGCGTTTGCTATCTAGCAAATTCTCCTCTGCCGGGTGGAAAGATCCTCTGCTTCTTTTATACTGAAGAAGCAGAGAAAATAAATGCTTCCAAATAACCCACAATCTGGATAACTTCAACAGAAGCAAGAATAAACACTTAGAGCGTGATAGAAGGACTACTGTCGCCACGTATCATTATGTGGGGGAGGACAAGCCCAACGCATTGGAAGCTTTGTAAACATCTCAGACTACTTAGGGAATCTGCAGCACAAGCCGAAATGTTTGAAAACGTATTTTTCCTAAACCATGCATTTCCCAAATGAGTATGGACAAATTCAGGTCTGGAATAAGTCCAGTGAGCATGATGAACTACCACTAGGGAAGAGCAGAGGTAATTGTTTTGTGTCGCCCCCTCCCTCCCGGAATGATGCAATATCTCTTAAATTCAGTGTGAGAAAAAAAAAAAAGTGCCTATGCAATGTAATAAGGACAAAAGTTTCTTCTGATTTCCTCAGCCTCCAGGCCCGCTGGGCACAAGTCTGTGTTCGCTATATACTGCAGCCTCCTGGCCCGGCAGATTGAGCGATTGATTGTGTTTTCTGTTTACTTCTTTTTCCAATCTCTTCTGTAAGCCGAAGATAAAGCCAGTACAGCTCCAGCTGTACTTTTGAACCCATGTTTACACGGGGTGGAAATAAATCCTAATGAGATTGTCCAGCCCTATTACCTTAAGTAGTGTGCCTCAAATGGACCCTGCTAAAGGCTGTAATTCCCTTCTGAGATTTCAGTGACATGAGCAAGTGGCTCATATTTCACTATTGTGGTTTGGGTCATCATCGGATACTTAGTAGAATTCCACCTTTATTGCATAATAATTGGAGAAACTCGCCTTTATTAAAGATGTGAAAATAGTAGAAGATGCTTTCCTCTAATAAGCACAAAGAAATTTCTCCTGATCTTCACTCCAAGCAGAAAATGACTTTTACATTTCTACTTCATGAGTATTCAGATGCAAAAAACTCCCATAAATTCTTATGATTGGTATTTTGACGCTTCCTATTCCATCACTGGATAAAATCAAGGTATTTTCCCAGGACTTGCTGCTGGGCAGAGCAAGGAAGGAAGCAGCAGATGGGCAGGACTGGAAGAACCAAGGAAGGGCCAGAGAGGTCTCAGACTGGGTGTCTCCAGGGAGCACCGCCCTGCGGCAGAGACACCACTTATTTAGGATCTCTTGAGAACCACATGTGCAGTTGACGAGAGACAATTTTTAAGAAGTATTTGCCTAAGCTAATATACAAGAAAGGAAGGGGTGGTCCTAAGTGTTTGGAAACCTGTAGCAGCGTCCTTCAGGGCACAGGGCATGTGCCCTTCACAGGAAGGGCATGTGGAGTTTCAGCAGGTAGCAAGAAGAAACCAGTCTTCCTAGCCCAAACCCACTTGGTTGTGCAGTAAATGGGATTTTTAGATCTTGTTGTGCCCACAGCAGTCAATGGGTAACCCACAAAATGAAGCTCCAGAGGAGAAATCTCTCCTCCTTGTCTAAGTTTAGCATAAGGCCTTGAAAATACAGAGAAGGCAGCCAAGCATCATCAGTAGTCAGAGAATTTAGACAAGGAAGATAATTCAGTTCTGCTAAGTGGCTTTTGGGAAATAATGGAAGCAGAAACAAGGGTCTAATAACCTTTTTCTGAACTAAAGCTAACCTCCAGCTCCAGGCAGAAACCTAGGGCTATCCCTGACCATAGACCACGCTCAGTGAAGAATTAGCCTCCTTGCTGATTTTTCACACCTTTTGTAGATGTCTGATACCTCATCAACACACAGAAATCTGAGCACATAAAGATCTCGTGGGCTCATCAGATGCTATTAACTGCTGAGAGGAGAGGCCTGGGACTCATTGCAAGTAATGAGTGATTTGGCACAGAGGAACAAGACCAAGCCTGGAGAAGCTGTACCAGAGGGAGCCTGCCCAGCTGCATTCGCTCCTCAGCATTCTCCAGGCAGCCGACTTGTAAACAGGCTGGCCTGCAGCAAGGCAGTCCATCGAGTAGTGGAAAGTAAATCTGATCTCCCTGTGCTGGCTTCTGACTCCAAACAACTCCATTTGAGTTCGTTCCCAAGAACACAGGCGCTCCAAGTGGCAAAGACACAGCTGTTTGGGTGTGCTCGGGGCCGTGCTGGGATGGACTCACACTACAGCCTTGTCTTGCCCTTCCCGTCAAATCATTAAATCTTCCAGTTGCCTCCAGCTCTCCTCTCTCCCTGAAGGGAGCTTAATTAACAAGGCAGATTGTCAATTGAGCAATCACCTCAGAACAAGGAAATCTTTAAAGATTTGGCACCATTATCTAGGATAACCCAGCTGCTGAACTTCATTAGGAAAAGGAAGCAAATGCTAAACGTGCACTCAACTTTGAGGCACATTTCTTCAGGAGAAAGTAAAAGCGATTTAGGAAAACTGAGTATTTTCTAAGCCTGTATCTCCCCCTTGGACAAAACGGAGACGTTCAGCTCCTGGCTACCATTGTGTCTCACAGCCATGGAGCAACGAGTCTTCTCGTGCACCTTGGGGTGCTCCTCTGCCTCTTCTCCCCTGCAGCGACGCCTGACCTCGGGAGCAAGGGATGTGGCACAGGAGCACACGTGCTGCTCCGGGAACTGGCTCTGTCCTGCTGGGATCCTGACGGCAGCATGAAACAGAGAGATGCTCACGCTCAGGGTCTGATGGTCCTTCTGCATCCCCAGAGCCCAAAACAGTGCTGAAGCATTGCTGGTGTTGGTTATGTTTTGATTGATCTGAGCAGTGAGGCTCCTACAGTAGGGAGGGGAGACTCATCATGCCTCAACAAAAATGTGTCATCCGGTCACTTTTCAGTGGTAGGCTCCTTCCAGTGTAGTGGGAGAAGAGTAAAGAGCTGTCTTCTTACTCCCCCCGCTTTATAGGACATCAGAGTAGGCAGGGAGTAGTAACGGACAGCAAAAAGACTCTTCAGCTACTTTATGTGTGGGGAGGCTCCCCAAAGATCTGAAGAAACCAGATAATTGTAGGAGAGGAGTTTGCTGAGAAAACAAACACTCCTCCTGTGAAAAACTGTGAGCAGATTTAATGCTTTCCCTGGAGTTTTCCAATTTTTTCATTAAATGACTCAAAATGAAAACATGCAAAAATGTGGTTGGTGTTTCAAAAGACAGTTTTTGTTAGAGAAATATTATTCTCCAGCCTACACATGTGAGCACTGTGTGCCTCAGCCTGCCATATCTGTTCCAAACACTGCACGTTCTCTTGCACTTTCCCACATGATCTTGTCCCTATGCCTTAGATGTTTAAATACCTGACCAAAACATCTTTGAAAAAAAATCCTGACTCTCCAGTGGCATAAGACTCCCCATATGTTGCTGACTGGGTAAAAACAGACAGTGCATAGACATCTTGACAACCCCCAAAAACTCATGACCCAAGAAACCTGGCTTCAGGGAAAAAAAAAAAAAAAGAAATCTTATGAGGCTCATGATGAACATCAAAGAGTTGGAAGCACTAAGACGAATCAAACAGTTAAGGTGAAAATTCCCAGAGAAATTTCATCTATGTACTGTCTGTTTTCAAACAGTTATGCCTGAATATACCATTTGGAATTTATGATAGATGCAGGAAATAATAGTTCCCTTCTCAAAATCCTTTCCACATGCGGCCCATATGCCTGCAGCACAAACGGACTGCAATCTTGTGCCTAAGTCAGATGGGTGTGAGAAGTCCAGCTGACTGTTCTAGCAACAGAATGAACCCGGCAGCGCCTGATCTGGGGTAGAAGAGCTGTAGAAAATGACAGATGTAGTGTCCCGGGGACAAGCTGCCTGTATCAGAGGTGCTTGTGTGCGAGGCTTTCGACACTGTAGAGTATCTACAAACAATTGGTAAAGTATGAAGTTATTATTGCAACAAATACACTTATTACTAGAGATCTAGTTATGAGGTGTCAGAGTATTTTGTATTTTATGACATATGTGTTTCCAATAAGCTGTTTATCATAACATCACAGCTTCACCTGTTGGAGATATTGAACACGGTAAAGAATGCAATTACAGGAAGATGAAGGATGATTTCAGGCTAAGTCAGCTTGAAAAGTGTTGCTGGGAACTGGATTGCATCTGTGCCTCAGCTGCAGAGCAGCTCTCAAAGGGAGAAGAGTTGCTCCACAGAGGAGCTTGTGGAAACCAAGCTTTTCACAAATGGTCACTGACGGCGCGTTCCTCATCTCCTTGTGCTGGACCAGAGACTGCGGATCTGATTTACAGACATGCCCAGCACTCACAACTGCAAATGAAGCTTGAACATACGAAATACAGTGCTGCGCTGGGTGCTCTGGAAGAAGAGCTCCTCTGCATCTTGGATTAGACACCCATATCAGTGGGAACTGGTCTTGGCTTAATCTTGCTGTGCCTCAGTCCCTCATATATAAACTCTGAATAATACCACACGTGGCTGTGACTTACTGCTAAGTCATATCTAAGCAATGATTCAGTAGGGGAAATACGAAACATTCACTGAGTTTTAATTAGGTGCAAATAATATAAATAAGTTTCTCTGAGCAATCATGCTGGGACAAAAAATGACTAATGCATGGTGCTTCCCACACACCAAGAGAGTGCTTGCTGGTGAGGTCTCACCCAGCAAACCTCACCAGCCGCACAGCACAGGGCTCAGGCTGTCTGTCTTAAGAAGAAGAACCGAGCTGACCCGGCCCCAGTCTGTACCTATGGGTCGGGTGGATAAAGGTATTTCTGAGATTTTAAGAGAGTCATGATCCAAATTCACTGGAGTGAATGGGAAGGCTCCTCTTGGCTCCCAGGACTCTGGATCAGGCTCCTAAAGCCTGATTCCCCCAGAGAGCAGGAGGTGCACAAATTTTAAGTTTATCATGAAGCTAAGTCCTTCTTAATTCCTGTGATATGATCAAGCACAACCTGAGACCCTCAGCTTGCTGTCACCTTTGTAGATTTTTGAGTACCTGTGGAAAACACTTAGGTGTTCAGATGTTCTACATGGGTCTTTTTTGTGTGCTTTTACTCCTTCGTTGTGTCAGCAAGGCCTCTTCAGGCAAGTTGTCTAGCTAAAGAAATTTTCACCCAACCCTGGCTTCAGGCTGGAGACCCCTTGCCTGGGTAGCTGGTTGCCTGCTGGGGTTTGACACGTTTTTGCAACACATGGAGCTGCTGAAGTGCAGGGTCATTCTCTCATCAGAGCTTTTGGGGAGAAGCAGGAACGACCACGCCCATCTGAGTGAACTGGGAGAGCTGCTACTCACACAAATATGCCCCAGCCAACGGCCCTGGGGCTCCTCTCCCACTGCTGGTGGCAGCAAGGATTTTACCATTTTCACGGTCGTTTTATTAGTTACTGGGAAGTGTCCTGGGTGCGCTGTGTGATTGAGGGGTACTAGCAAAGCCATAGCATATCTTGTAGCTTCACAAAGAGCACATCACAAAGGATAAGTGTGCAAAGGAATGCTGTGCGGGCAGCAAGTAAATATAATTATCTGCAAAATAGGTGAGAACTACGTGAAATCCCAAGTTTGGTAAGTAGTGTCTATGGATTTATGAGGGGATTTTGGACCTAAATCTTTCAAACATCTCTCCCAACTCTTCATTTCATGCCCTCACACTGGCTGGTGTGGGTGAAAGCCTTTGCTCTCTCAAGGAGCACGGAAGCGATGGAAACATGAGCCACGCAAATGGTGCTGAGAGCGGTGATGTGGCGCTGCGGGGCTCCTGCCCAGGCGGTTGGGAGGAGCTGTCTGAGATGAACGAGCCATTGGCACCTCTCTGAAATGCTCCCTGTTATCTGTGATCGGGACAGCATTGTACTTTCCTAAATCTTGTTGGAATTTGTTGTGACTCCTCAAGGGCCACAGCCAATTTACTGAGGCCAGTTTGGAGTCGTTTGAGCGAGGGCTTGCAGAGACAGGCTTTTCCTCCAAAAGCAATTTCTGTGATTGACAGCCTGTGTGCTGAACCAAAGAGCAGCTCTGACCAGTCCCCACGTGCCCCGCTGACTCAGCGGTGACTTCAGCTGCTCCGTGAAACCCAGGACTCCTTCAGGGAACTGATCATTATCAACAGGTCCATGCCCAGTGCTTGGCGTTTGTCAGGAGCCCATTCCTCTGCCCCAGAGTTTCTTTCCCACAAGGAAGAAAGCATTTGGGGGATCTTGCCAGTCTTTTAGGTGAGTTTTAGAGGAGGTTTGAGATCTAAGGGAATCCTGAATGCTACCAATTTAACTGTGGAAACCATTACTGCGTGGTGATGGAGCTGGTCACAGACAGTAAGGAAAGAAATGACAGGGACAGAGAAGCAACTGAATACGTAGATGAGAGACTGGGCACTCACCAGGTTGGTGGGAGGGCAAACTGGACATTTAGTGGGTGCCCGACCCTCTAAATTACTGCCTGTGAAACAGGTCTGTAGCAAGAGAGGGCTCCAGACAGCGAGAACCAAATGTTAAATGCAATTATGGTTTCTAAATGCCGATGGCTTAACACAGACTATGTTGGAAATACTGCAGATATTGTGAGGCATGGAGGAGAGGAGGAGAGAAAACACATCAGCTGTTTTTTGTATGCCTTAAGTTACTGTAAACATCATGGAATAAGACTGTTCAGAAATGTGCTGTACAGCCTGTGCAAGTGCTCTTGCTCGCAGACCCTGGGACAAACTACAGATTCCAAGTATTTCTACAGATAAGCAAAATTCTCCTGCCAGTGTGGGGACGGGGAGAAGGAACACTTGGGAACTATGTAGCATCTTCTGTATTTCCTTAACTAGATCCGTAACCAGCATCCCAGCTGCAACTTTCATGCTAACTTCAACTGTCTCTAAGGACTGCCTGAAAGACCTCTCCTTCCTCAGCACTCCCCTCAAAAAAAAAAAAAAAGGAAAAAAGGAAAAAAAAAAAATATATCCTCTTTTATACTCCCAGATATGATTTCAGTACATTTCTGCAAACTTAGGCTTCTGAAGATGGGTGTTAATGTCTCTGCTAGCTCAAATACCCCCACTTGGAGCCCCAGTCGTGCATAGCACGCATACTCACATTTTGCTTTGGAAACACAGTGAGCAGGCGCAGCCCCTGCCAGCCTGCCAGCCAAATATTTAGCCTAGTCCACAGAAGGACACCTCACCTGCTACATTTTAAATGCAGTGGCTGAAGATGCAGGCTAACCCTGTACCTTCACTCAGGACACTCCCGAAACAATCATCTCCCACCTAACTATCACCAAGCCCCAAGGACAGGATGCCTGTGTCCCGCTGCTCCCATGCTGCCTTTTTCCTATTACCAGAGGTTGCAAACTTTGAATGTAGTTTTAGGAATTAACTTTATGAGTAGTGGATGGGGCTTGTACTACACAGCTACATACAGCCACGCTACAGCCAAGCTGGGCTAAACCCCTGTTGAGAACAAGCCTGGCTGCAACAGAGAGCAGCTTCTTTCGTTTTTGCTTTTGATGACAAAGAGCCAGCTTTGCCGTCTGTGGCGTTTTACGCGAGTGCAAACAGGGAGCTGCTCCCAGCCCTCTCCCTTTCCCAGCACTGCAGCAACTGCTACATGGATCTGGGAGGCCTCAGATTTCTCCCAAATGGAAAAGCACTTTTATCCCCCACAAAAGATCTAAGAAGGTGGATGTGAAGAGACTACACTTGGGCCACTCCAGCCTCGTTGGTTTGAAAGCCCCGTTTGAACCTGGCAGTCCCTCCGCAGCAGGGAGCCATTTAACCAAGGCTCAGCCCTCACCAGCCTGTGAAGCAGGTGAGGCTGCACGCAGGCGATTTTAACTCTTTACGGACCGTTGGCTGAATATTTTAGATCATGGGGCTGTCTTGAAATGCCTTACAGGCAGAGAGGGCTTTCCAAGTGCGTCTGGCAGGCTCCCACCCCTGTGTCTCAGCAGGGCTTGCTTGTCACCATAAATCTGCTTCTGGGGTTTTTCTTGCAAAACATGGATTCCTGGGGCACCAGAGTCACTCATTTTTCTTGCATGTTTGCCTGATCCTTATGTTCCAAAAACTCTTTAAAACCTTAAAAAATAATGATTGCTTCATTATCGTTTGTGTTTGCCCCTCAATGCACAGACTCCCCTGTTTGAGGCACTGCTCAGACAGATCGTGGACCCACAGCATTTCCAGGGGGAGCAACAGAGTGGGTCGGCAGGAGAATTCCCAGCTGCCAAGAAAATTCTGGGATTTCAGTTTCATTTGCATCAAACTGGGCCAAGGAACCCAGACATTATATTTGATTTTATTTTACCCAAGCATTCAAAAAATTTTTGTCTTACTTCCCACTCAATTTCAATTTTCAATACTTTAGAAATGTATTCATGTATTGAAATTGTCAACAAAATGTTGCATTTTGATTTGGTGACCTCTGTATTTTGTGATGGAAGAACACTCTACTGGAAAATTTGTGACTGGCTCTAATAGTTCATCTTCTGAGCTGACTTCCCAAATGCAAAAGGAAATTAGTTTGCAAAGGGGTACATACATCAAAATCGGAGTTTCTGTGAGGTTCTTCATCAGTTACAAACCCTGTTAAATAATACAGAGTGTTCCAGGTTCTCATCACTTTGCAAAAATTAGCTATTAGTGCTTAATACTACTATGATGGTGATCATTCCCCTGTACTCGGCACTGGTGAGGCCGCACCTCGAATACTGTGTCCAGTTTTGAGCCCCTCACTACAAGAAAGACATTGAGGTGCTGGAGTGCATCCACAGAAGAGCAACGAAGCCGGTGAAGGGTCTGGAGAACAAGTCTTATGAGGAGCGGCTGAGGGAACTGGGGTTGTTTAGTCTGGAGAAAAGGAGGCTCAGGGGAGACCTCATCGCTCTTTACAACTACCTGAAAGGAGGTTGTAGCGAGGTGGGAAAAATTTCTTCACTAAAAGGGTTGTCAAGCATTGGAACAGGCTGCCCAGGGAAGTGGTTGAGTCACCATCCCTGGTGACTTTTTAAATACCCTGGGGGTATTTAAAAGACGTGTAGACGTGGTGCTTAGGGACATAGTTTAGTGGTGGACTTGGCAGCGTTAGGTTTATGGTTGGACTCAATGATCTTAAAGGTCTTTTCCAACCTAAATGATTCTATGATTCTATATGGATCTGGAGCAGCCAGAGAGCCTGGAGACAGAGGGCAGGAGCCGGTGGGGATTTTCTCCCCATCCCTCCCCGGGACAGGGCTTCCCCCACGCCCGAGCAGGCAGAGGACAGGCTGCCAGCCTGGGTGAGCATGGGAGAGAGCTCTTGGGAAAAGAGGGGAGAGCAGGAGGGAGCCACGTGGGCTGCAGGAAATCCCATGGGATTTCAACCAAACCAGATGAAACTGCTTCATGGATAGGATGCTCTCCTATGGAAAGTTGCGTGCAGAGAGATGATGTCTTCCCCAGTGAGCCTGGATCAATTAGTGGCTGAAGCAAAAGAACAACCCACTAAATGGTGTAAATGCTTCTTTCTTGAGGATATATACTGACCGTCAGACATTTTTACCTTCCCTCTTTAAGACGTTTGACTCGGCCATGTCCATTGCAGCTGCAGAGCATCTTTAAATGACTTGGCTGTGGCACATAGCAAGTTAGCCAAGAGCAAGGCTGGACTCGTAGACCTTCAGATGAAATCCCTAGACAGGCTTCAGGCATTCCGCAGTGGCACCTAACTCCAGTGACCTGAGCAAGGCTGCACAGCTTCAATGACAGTCTTCTGTAGCAGTAGTCATTCACAGTCACTCTTCATTCGGGCTTCACCCCATTCTTTCCCAAAGCTGAAAGCTTTATATGTTTTGTCTCTAAGAGTACTGACTGCAAGATTGCTCATGCCTCAATCCTCAATGTGCACAGCTAGCTCTGCAGGCGTGGAGCCCCAGCGCCCTGGCCTCACCTTTCCCTGGCCGGTGGATGCTCCTGGGGAGCTCCGAGCATGCAAGCCAGCGCTGGCGGTTTTAGTGGGGTCAGGAGCTGTCGTTCATCCTGCAGATCGCTGTCTTGAGATGCTTAAGACATGCCATTACCTTTCTAACCTGCAGCAGGTAGCTGGTTGATATGCTGAAAAAACCTTGCCACTTCCCTGCTTTTCCCAGAGCACTAAACGCAGTCTGTACAGCAATTCTGCAAGGTGATTTCAGTGTGTTGCCTTTTACTTAGGGTCTCCCCCTGCAAACAGCAGTATTCAGTGGGACCACTCGCATGCCAACATGAGTGTCTGAGTCAAGACCTTTTATCTAAGGTTTAGACTGCAAAGCAGAACTGGTGCTCCAGCCCTAAGGGGGACACAGAGTTATCTGCAAGAATCTGGACATTTTTTTACCAAATCTGATGAAAGATTAATTTAAAGCATAGTCCTATTCTAATATGAGTACATGAAAGTGGGGCAATTTTATTTGACAGGAGTACTGCTCATGCATATGCTGAGTCATTTCTAATGATTTTTTGTTACAGAAATATATTTGTGCCATATTTTATTCCCAGCGGCTGTTTAGAGACAGCCCAGCATGGGAGTTGGAGGTCTCGCTCACTAGCAGCCTCTCTGGCTGAGCTAAATGGGCTCCCCATGACAGTGCAGAATATGTGTTGAATTTCAGGAAATCTAAATTCCTGTAGGTTTCTGGGAAATCCTGATTCTCAAAACACCAATTTTAGCAAATTGGCTCCAGTCTGTCTTAAAGACATGTTTGAAATGTGTAATTTTAGCTTTGAAAGGAAGTATTTAGCTAAAGAGTCAGGAACATACTTCAGATAAAAGGTCTTGTTTCCTCCTCTACTGAAACGAGGCCAATAAAAGTTTGGGAGGAATTTTAAGGAAATTCAGTTAGATTCGCATGCCAGCTGCTGCAGAACAAGCTAAATCAATTCTGTTTCTTCCCTTCTTAGTCCTGTTTTAGTAAATAACAGAGAAAGTATGTACATATGAGACTCCCAGCTCACAGCTACTCCCTCTTCAGCAATATTATCTTCATCTATTATGGGAATACCTTGCATTATTGCAACAGTGATGTTATCGACAAGAAGTTACCCGTGCCATTCAAAGTCAGTCTGTGGCTGAAATAAGAAATAAGAAAATAAGGAAAGAGGCACTTTAAGAACCTTTGCGTGACTTCAGAGGTTTTTTCTGAAGTCAAAATGATTGTGTTAGGAACCAGAACCATCATGACTCATATATTCCTAATCAAAATGCTGGGTGCGTGAAAAGCTGTTCAGTCGTATGGAGACTGAACTATGTCTCCTTACAAGAGAAAAATAATACACACAAGAGGAAGCACTTAAATAATTGATGTGCTTTTCTTTTATCTGCATGTAGGAATGACAGTAAATCTATGTAGCTGGCACTAATGGATAGCATCAGTATGTCAATAATTGCTGATGAGAAAGAAATAGGTGTGCATTGTCCTGAAGTGGCTGATCTTTCTTTCTTCTTTATCTCCCCGTGTTACAATGGGAAATTAATAGTGTAGATTTTAGAATTCTGTTCACTAATAGATCATTTTGATAGCAACGCTTTCAAGTGCCTTTTTTGGTATGAATTCAGTCCAAAATAACTGTACACCTGCTTACATTTAATCTGCAATCTGACATCTAGGATCCTTTTTTTATGTCTTCTGTGCTACATTCAAACAACAAAATAAAACTTTGTTTGCATCACATGTTTGATTTTCCATTCCACATCAGCGAAAGGGTGCAGCCACGCTGGAATTGAACATAAAACAGAGGTTTAAAAACACTCAATGCCTTCATCCTGAAAAATTGCATAGCCGTTTCCAGCATAGAAGTAGGATACTCTTACTGAATAAAGCTTCTTGTTGAAAAATTATTGGTATATCGATCCATTCATATCCAGCTATTTAATTCAAAGGCTGTATTCAGCAGTTCCCTCTGAGTTGCTTGTCTGAGGGAACAATTACGCAGCTGTTCTTGCTACATTCTTGTGTAGGCTGAAAGCAGTCTAAAAATTCTGGCATTGATTTACTGTAACTACAAACTGCAGTTCTCCAGGTCGTTCATGAGGCATACCCTTTGCAAAGAGGTTGGTGAAGCGATACATACACTTGACACTAATATTGTGCTTTGGCTAAACTTATTTATAGCTGTGTGCATGTGTATACATGGACGCATGCATACGTCTGTACGGTTTGTGTTATAAGCAGGGCTCTGGATTCTAGCCACATTGCGGTGCTAATGATATCTGTCATTGCAACAACTTTTTGCAGCTATATTATCTGGTCGCATTCAAAACCAAGGATTTTAAAAGTACAACACCAGCCTTACTATGCTCATTGGATTCAGCAAAGTGGTGTTTCTGCACTGGTGGACACTAATCATTATTTTAGAAAGTTTGATGTTGATTTTTTGCAACCCTTTTTATGGAGTTTTTACTGCTAAACTTTTAAGCTCTGAACTTGCTAGTAAAAGTGCAATAACCACAAAGAGAATTATTTTATTTCAAAATACCTTGATGTGAAAAGCAAGATGTCAGCAACTGGGTCACTAAAATTGCTTCGTAACTGCACAGGAGTGCCACCATTTCTATCTCCAGTGCTGGTTTTGTGTGTATTTATATATGCATATATGCACGCACACATCTGTACATACATGAACCAGAAAATCACGCAAGGTCCGTGTGGAGGGTGACCACTTGGGTGTGACTGGCTATTTGTGCCCGCTGTGGGGCAGAGCGGCAGGAGGCAGGGTGAGCCCTGCTGCCAGGGAGCTGGGCTGGAGGCAGGGCCAGCTCCGGCTGGGGGACGTGGGAGGATTATTGGGGGAGCACAGAAACAAACCTTTCCTCTGTGTATGCTGGCACGTTTCCGATCCACGTCCGCTTCTAAACATCACTTTATCTTTACTTTTCATTCCTGCCCATTACAAACTGCTTCCTTCCCTCAAATCATGCATCTATGAACGCTTTTCTGGAGGAAACCTCCTAGGTCCTTTCAGCAGCAAAGGTAATTGAGATATCAGTAACTTCTGCACACAACATGCCATACATGCTCAATATCAGTTTCATCATTAATATCAGATGCCGGCTAAATACTGTCACTGTTACCCTGAAATATCCCACCCTCAACTTAGTGCTTAACAAGCAAACCGAGGTCAGGCCCTTAAAATCAAAGCCTGAAGAAGGGAAGCTTTGCTGGTTAACAGATCAGCCCTTTGAGAAGGTAAGCAAGAAATATTCATCCTCATCTCTCCTCTCTTTAGACGATAGCAACTGTGTGATGGCACAGGGAATTGCGCATGGTGCAGTTCACTCTGCACCATATACATAATTTATATTTTTCCACTCTGGTTTTGAGTGCGTATTTTGGGACTTGGGATTGTTTTTGTAAGATGGAAGCAGAGAGAGGACGAAAAAAAAAGCACTGCGGCATCCTTCTCCTTCTCCAGCCCCACTTTTTAGTTCATATCCTCATCTCTGACACACAGCCTTCACAGGCCAGTGAAACACGAGTGCTACATAGTATGTGTACGTACATATGTATATATACAGATGTGAAAAGAGAAACGCTTGCCGTGGCAAAAGGAAAAAAGAAGAAAAATGTTTTCAATGGTCCATCTCTTTATTAATACAATGTCTTGGCAGAGAATTACTCTAGCATTTTGACAAGAGTTTCCTTTCATGCAGACAGTCTAGTGAGTGCTTACAATTCCTATAGAAGTTAAAAAAAAACAGCTGAGAAACTTGCTTCTTGCTGACGTGCTCTCCTGCTCAGTAAGGTTTGACATATACAGCCGTAAGTGCTAGTACAGGACCCCTTTCCAGATATAGGCAAAACATGTAAGGCACTTATTTGGAAAATAAAGTACAATTCTATTTCCTTTCAGCAAATAAACCCTTCACATTACATTTATCTGCCCTTGCTGCGCCCGTTACCGTTTGGGAAGGTTTTATCAAGGCATGAACACGACATGTACACAGTGCGCTTGGTCCTGCAGGACCCATCCCCAGAAACTCTCCTTCCCAAGCTCGAGACTACACACGTCAATACCATCATTTCTCTGGACACAGACACTTCAGACCATCTGCCTGAATCACCGAATCCTTCCTCCTATCCAGCCCCTGTGCCTTCAGAGGAAATCCAGGCGATACCACCCACGCCAGCCCTCCACCATGGGCTCGTAAGGAACCACATCGGGATCCGTGGTGGTTGCAGGGAGTTTCTCCTCTGCCTGCCACGGCTCCGGCTCCCTTCAAAAGCAAGCGGCTTCGCGTGTGACTTTGCAATCTGAGAATGTGAACTAGTCGGCAGGACACCGGGGTAAATATAAATCTGGCGCTTACCCACAGGCAGTCCCTCGCAGTCTGACATTGTGCGAGAAGTCCTCCTCACTGGGGGCTTAGGAAAACCACAGCAGGAACGCAAGCACGGGTCCTTCTGCTTGCAAAGGCAGGGGGAAAAAATATCTAACAATTTACAGCCACCCTCCTCTTACACTGCACATCTACCCACCCAGAGAGCTTTAGCAACAGTCCCTTCCCTGCCTTCTCATTATGGGATGTAAAGATAAGAATGTGCTTTTGTGCCAAAAGAGTGTGCTATTGGTGGATAAATTTGTTGTCATCCCTCCCCTTCGCAGAGTTTCCTCTTTAATGTCACAGAGGCACATTACCCTGTCGGAAAGGCCATCGAATATTTATGAAACAGCTTTTAAGAGCTAAGCTGCAAATCTGCACTGGAGAACCGGGCTAATTGCTGTGTGGTGGCGTTGGTGGTGGGAGCTGCACCGCCGGGGCACTCCTGCTTCCCGGGGGAGCGGCAAGGGGGAGGTGGTGGGCTGGGGGACATGCTCTGACATCTTGCTCTGTACCTTCTTGGTCTGCAGGTTAAACAAGAGTCTGAGTAGAAATACTCGAAGCTGGCAGAGGGGCTGGGAAGAGGGGGCAGGAGCCAGGGTTTAGCTGTTTAAGGAGGCAGAAAAAAAAAAAAAGATCTTCTGTTTATACTGTAATATCTGAGAGATAGTTTTTGTGACACTGTTACTAAAGGCTGTTTCATGGTATATAATATCGTTGTGAGCACAGATTTCTCTGTAACTTCATGACTTTTGCTTGCTTAAAATATACTGCTTTAATGCTGCCTTAGTGAAGCATTTCATGGCTGCTCCTACAACTTGTTTTTTTAATCTTTGGAAATGTTTACGTGGGATTTGCTTGGTATGAGATTTCCAGACTGGGTCCAGTCCGTAGAGAGTACCTGCACACACTGGTGTGTTCATTAGGCACCTTAATGAAGTGCAAGCGAAGGCTCTGGCAGTGTTAAAGCCATGGTAGACTTGGCAGAGAGATGTGCGGGACCTGGCGGGTGCCCTCAACACCCAGGGGGGTTGTTTGCTGCCACTTTTTCTCCCAGGAACAGCCAGGGACAGCCTGGGCTTTACCTGACATGGACCTTTAGTGTCTGAGTCCTTCACAAATGTTAGGGTTTCGGACCCAGAGCTGGTGTGAGGGCTGGGAGGAGAGGGAGGCAAGGGGGGCTCTATGCGGGAGCTCTGGGAAGCGCTTCCTGACCCTGTGGCCAGACACAGCCCCTCGGGGAAATGAGCCATTGGAGCCCCAGGCACCTTTCTTCAAAATGCCTTGAAGAAAAAAAGGCTTAATTTACATGAAGTATGCTAGGAGCTCAGTGTGCTCAGCACCTCTGAAAAATTCAGGCTGGTTTTAGTTAGATGCTTCAGTCTAAGCACCCAAAGGCTGACACTGCTTTCTCTACCTGCTTTCTCTCTGAAGAGAAGCCTTTTAATACTCTGCTGGTTACTCAGCAGCATAGCTAGCCATGGATTTAATTCAGGATGTCAGGCCAGTGACTAAGAAGCTAAAATAGCTGCAAAAGTAGATAGTTAACATGTTCCCAAAACCACCCCTCGAGTTGCCTGCACAGGGTCAGGCAAGTGGGGCTGGGGGGTGTCCCATGGCCACTGGGGTTTGCCAGCATGAAGATCTGTTGGCATCATTCTGTCAGGGACAGCCCTTGACGGTGGCTGCTTCTAGGTCTGCTCATGCAGCAGCACAGGGATATTCACTGGTGTAAGGCTCACCTGGATGGCAGCTCTGGGGAGAAACAGAGCCTCAGGCTGTGCTCTTCACCAAAGAGGCTGTATACAAGGAGGAGAAGTGCAGGGCATCATGCTTAGCCTCTCCATCCCGCTGCCACCCACAGACTCAAGGAGTGGTCTCTAGCTATTCTGGAAGATAGGGAGACGTGGAGATGTCTGGTCTTAATCTCAGTACACATCTGGGAAGGGAAGAAGGCCTAAACCAGACCGGAGGACTTTTCTTCCAGTGCAATTTCACTGCAGAAACGTATTGCTCCAACGTGTGTGAATCAAAACTTTCTTAGCTTGACCCTGTGCATCGCAGGCTCCCAGTTCTGCAAGTGTTTACGTGCCAATTTAACTTCAAGCCCCACTGAAGTTCCTGGAACTACTCACAGTTATAAAGTTAAACAGATGCGTGAGTATTTGCAGGATCAAGGGCTCACCATTCTGACTTGTTTTCACGGAGCAAACAGCTGCAGCTGATTTTGAAGTTACCTCTCACAGCTGCATGCTGGTGCTCCTCTGCTGAAGGTTAGAGGCCTCCAGCAGAGCTGGACAATTGCCTGCAGTGAAGGCACGCCAAATCACAGACTGATGTCTTAGCTCTAACTCGTCTTCAAGAGCAATTTAAGAAACCTATGCCTCAGTCACCCTCATTACGTCGTCCTTGGCCAAGTCTGCTACAGGGGGTCAACATCTTCTGGAAGAGGGGCAGAGAAGCCAGCAGAGAAGATTGAGGGGGAGGACAAATACATCTTAAACTATTACAGCAAAGTTGGCAAGAGCTTGTCTGCCAGAGCCATTATTAGGATTTGGCCTTGGGAGAGCTCTTCAGTGAAACACTAAAGCATGAAGTTATCCATGGGGTCAAAAGTTGAACAAAACAGACCTAATTCTTACAATGATACTCACAAACACTTTCCTTTGATGAGGACTATTCCAATTAAAAAATTAGCTTTGATCCCTGGATACTTTAGTTATAATATTGATTTTTGAGAGGTTATAAGACTTTTTTTTTCAGAGTAAAGCTGAGCATTTCTTTTAACTTCCCCTGTTTCTCAGCCTGAAAAGAGCCATCCTAGCTCCTGGATAAAGGCCAAGCCTTGAAAATTTAAGTCTGAAAGGAGAAAGTTTTGGGAATTTATGAATAGGCCTGGTGTCTGTCATGGCAAAAAATGCAAAAGCCAAAAATTGAACTAAACAATAAAAGGTGAGAAGTAAAGCACATATGATTTTAGGAGGTATTAAACTAATGTGGGAAGTGTGCTAAATATCTGTCAATAACTGCTCTCACTTGGGCTTTCCAAGAAACATGAAGGATGTTTATCCCTCAACACATAGTGAGAACTGGCCATGAATCTGTCTGCTTCATACTACTACCTGACAGATAGTTCTCTGCATAAAATCCATGACAAATACCATGAGTGGGATGGTAAATGTAATGTATGGAAGGATGTCACTGGAGTATTTCCTAAAGAAGGTTTGCCTGGACTCATTTGGTCTCCTGTTGAAGACAGTTGCATCACCCTGAAGCATCTTGAAATACTTAAGCACTTGCTAGAGTGGCCATACCCCTCTCTGGAGCTTTCCAGGAAGAAATATAAATGTCTTGTTTGCTTTTTATGCCACAAATCCTGCAGATAACCCACAGTCTGGACTGCGCAAAGGGCTTTTGAGATACTGAGAACCTGGAGCTGAGCTGATATGCCTGGGGAAAGAGGACATATGTGGGGAAACCTGGGTGCAGGGCACCTCCAACCGT
This sequence comes from Pygoscelis adeliae, assembly GCF_000699105.1. NCBI lineage: Eukaryota > Metazoa > Chordata > Aves > Sphenisciformes > Spheniscidae > Pygoscelis > Pygoscelis adeliae. The sequence goes on from NW_008824031.1 coordinate 5,022,856, forward strand.
ACAAGCACACACAGTGCCCAAATACTATCTTGTCACCTACCTGCGTAAGACACGTAGCGGGACTTAGTTTCTAACCTAGATGTTTACACATCCCATTATGGTCCTGATCTAAGTGCCTAAATGCCTTTTAAAATCTGGGCTTTAAGATTTTAAATCCCACGGGGAGTCATTTTCCCCACAACCTGACGGGCTCAGCCATCTGACGGTGCAAAGAGCCAGATCCACCCAAAAGCTCCCAGCTGGACCAGGGCTTTTGCTATTGCTGACTCGCCTCTCACTCAGCCACGGATAAAGCCAGTCTCATCCAAACCTCGTAGGAAAAGCAGGGAGCTGCCCTTCTCACTGTGGGATCTCGGGCCCTGCCAGACGCTGGCCACCTGCTAACATTACTGGCGGAAGGGCTTTGCTAAGCTCGTCACTGCTGTAGGAGCACGGACGAATTGTTCTCCTTCCCTCTGCCTTCCTCTCTCCCGGCAGAGGGAAATCATGAGAAGTGAGAATGAATTCTTTAGCTAACCAAGTCCAATCTGATTATTAAATCTGCAATTTTCCATGAGATTGAAGCAAGCGCCTTACTGCCCACTTCGGCAGGCATTTATATCTCCCATCAGCGTGATTTCCACGCAGTTTAAATAGAGAATGGCTGAAATGCGCTTCTCCCCTCTAATTTATGCAAATTCCCTTGGGTTTTTTCCTGCTGTGTGAAGAGATTTCTGCCTGTTGGGTATGGGAGGATTCACAGCCTGGGCAGGGGGAGGGGAGGCATAGGGCTAGAAGAGGAACTGCAGGCTGATTTAAGCAGGTTGGCATCAAGACGTGGGTGACCTTCTCTCAGAGCACTGAAGAGCCCAAAACATGGTTCTGCAGGTGGGGATGGTCCCCGGGCACTGGGACGGTTCTGAAGCATGACCCACGTTCAGACAAGCTAAACATTCCTGCCAGCACAGACAGACGAGCTGGATAAATTCAGCATGTGCTTTAAGTCTTCTGCTCCTAGTGCCATTTTCCCTGGGAGTCGTGGTTAGGAATTTGTTGGCAAAGACTGGTTTTCCCCCCTTGAAAAGCCCTGTGGCTGGTGGGGAGAGCACGGGCCTTTCGGTCCTCTAGTGTAAGGGATAAAATTAACCACAGCTTTTGAACTGCACCCAGATAAAGTGCAGAGAAGCGAGAGGGGACCATGCTGGCCAGCCACCACCCACCCCACTGCCAGGCCTGCATCTCCCGAGTCACTGGCAGGGCTTCGGTGCGGTCCCGGCCGTACCTGTGGGACCAGCGGACCAAATCCAGGGTCCGTGGGATGCTGTGCCTCGTGCACATGCGGCAGAGGAGTGACTCCAGAGCTGCTGGTCAGACAGGCCTGAACCTCTGCATGGCGATCAGCAGAAGCCTGCCCTGAGGAAAGCAAGCAGGCTCAGACTAGAAGTCAAGCGCCCAGCAAGTCCCAATAATTGGGATTTTATTTCGTTATTGTTTTCTGACACATTCTGTTCACATTTCAACTTGATGGATGGGGAGTGTAATAATGCAATCACAAGAGAAGCTGATGTGCTGACAGGATCTCATGCGGGAGCATTCAGTGAAGGGAAAGTGAGTGAAAAAAGGCAAGATACTGCTGACAGCTAAAACAGTCCTCTAGGAAACAACAAATACAAAAATAATAGCAGCCCCCCAAAATAAATACTTATATCATTATTTTGTATTAATCTGTATTTTTTTCAATTTTATTAACAAGATTTTCACTAGTCACAATTGAATCTGAGCTTTGTATTCAAGAAAGGAAATGTCTCCATCATCTCCTCTGATGTCACCCCAGAGAGAAGATTAGAAGATTAACTATGTCAGGTGACACCAATCCAATGGCAGGGAAAATAATTTTGCACATTCAAAGAGAAAATGGGGAAAAAATTCCAACTATCTCCAAGAAATGTAAACCTTACCAGTGATAATTGCTGGCTCGCAGACAAAACATTTTATCCAAACGTGCAGATATACAGTAAATAAAATAAGAAGATCAAAGACTTGGAAGAGGATTTATCTTGAGGAAGAAACGAGTGGATAGTCTGAATCTCAGTGGCATTTTAGTCTCATCTAATTTATAAGCGGTTGCATTCTCTGAGGAGGAGTTATAAAAGGCCATTGAAATTATGTGAGGAAATAGAAAAACTATATCTGAAAGACAAAATTGGCTTCTGAGCTGTTGCAGTTGTTGCTGGCAATGTCTCCTGACACACCGGGTACCAAAATGAGCCTGCCCTAGCGCTCAAGTGAAATGCATTTCCACAAGGATGGAGAGAAGGTGAGCACAACAGCGTGAACCCAGCTTTCGGCATCTGCTGATAAACGCAAGCGGCTCTCTGCTGGCAGGCTCTGCAGGAGTCACCCAGCACAGGGGGACCGAGGCTGAAGCTGTTTTCCCATCGATACATGGTAGATTTTCATGCACAGCTGCAATTAGTGTTAATGGGAGTTCCCTCTGCAATGGTCCAGGTGTTACTGAATAGTCTCCCGGTGAACATAAAAAGCCAAGAAAAATTGCACGATTCAATCTGATCTTGCTGCTTCTGGTTTTAATGGCATTATTGCTGTTTATTTCAGTGGGATTAAGATTGAGTCTTGCACAGCTGAGCGTAGCTGCACTTGCTCTGCACAGATCGGTGGAAAAAAGAGTGTTTAGCCCTGAATGTAAATATTACGGTATCAAGTGGTGGGTTTGAGGAGAAGGTGAGAGTCTTGCAAACCTGATTTGGCAGCTGCAAAAATAACACTCAGGCAAACAGATGGTCTCTGCAATGAGTGAAGTCTTTAAAAGATTCACAAATTAATGAGCTCTGCCAGGTTTTTAGTGGTTCCTACCAAAATTCCTATAAATCAGCCTAACTGGGCAGGGAGGTGGAGATGAGAGGAATCAATAACTTCCCTAGACAGCTTGTATATCCAAGGTTAGCCGACAAAGGCTTCAGAGCTGGAAAACCCCAAGAGGAATTACGGAGGCGCAGTATCGTCCTTTCGGAAGGCAAAAGCCGTAGCGTTCATCATGTACTATCAGTGCTCTGGGGACTATTTGCAGCCGTCCACGATCAAGGATATCAGTTTGGTGACAAAAGGAAGGTGAGGTGTTAGACACTCTGAATTATTGGCTTATCCTGGGAACACTGAAATGTGTTTTGAGGGAGTGAAAGCCTCCTCCTTCCACCACAAGTCAGAGAGAGACCACACCTTCACCTACCTTCAGTCTTTATTAAAACCAGGCCCAGAGAGCACATTACCAATGCAGAATATTTACAACAGTCAAACACAGTCCTACCTTCAAATAAATGACATCTCATTTCCATTCTCATCTCCAAGACTTTCTCCCTGCTCAGGGCTATGTCAAGCATAGCAAGATGCTTTCACCAAGCTGAAAGTACGTCATTAAAATCGTCACTGGCCAAGGTTAGCCACAACAGATAACCAAAAGATCAGGGTTTCATCCCAAACTTGGAGGAGGAGCAAACTATGCTTTTGGGAACGACCAGCAGGAGAAAGAGAGCACCGAAGAGATCTGGTAGTCCTCCAGCTGATCATCTGTCCAGCTGATCTTCTCTACCAAAGCAGCTGCTGTCTCCACAACACTGAGTGAAGCTCTCCTGTGCTAGGAGACAGAATTAATTAAGGAATTGCTAATGGAATCAGAGTTGAACAGCAGGGGAAATTATTCATTAGGGTATCTATGAAGTTTGTAATGCGGTGCACTTTACAACCCACTTTCATTTGCTTCTTTGCAAACG
>NW_008824031.1:5026702-5032377 GCF_000699105.1 Pygoscelis adeliae
TAAACACAGTCACAATTAACGGAAGCTGTGACCTGCTTGGCAATGTCTGCAAAGAGGACAATATTCCTTGGGAATAGTGAATAAAGCAGATTATTACCATGTAAGTGACCTCTGTAAGCCACGCTGGGGGTGAGGCACGTTGCTGGGGCAAAAGGAAAGCTCTCTTGTGACTGCTTTAGTAGCACATAAATAGTATTTCCAAGCAGTTTTCATTGAAAACGGGATTGGTTTTGTTTTAGTTTTTCCGATATTGAAGTTTTTCACTACACGGACTTCCAGCTGCCTCAAGGAGAAATTCAAGACCACCTTGGCGTGGTTAGACTCTCAGCTCTGGAGGTCGGAAGCCTGGGCTAAGACGCACAGTGAGGACTGCAGCACCTTGGTGCTGAGTCAGACAGTGTGGGGTGACAGGTACTCAGAGCCCCGGGGGGATTGAAGTCCCCCCCTGCCAGCATGGAGAGGAGGAAATCCTGGAAGGGGGTGAAGTGACTTTCCTAGGGTCACCCCGTGAAGCCATGGCACGGTGACGGGGAAGCCTGGTCCCTGCTCCACAGTGGGCAAGAGGCAAACAGGGAAACGCACTAAATCAGGCTGTCAAATTGGAGTGCTGCTTGCGAACAGGAAATTCTCAATAAAGCTAATTTGCTTATTGTTATCAAAGAAAGGAAAGAGAGAAAAAAATTATTTCCATTCAATGCTCAGGGAAAATATGAGAATCTTTTTTTTTCTTTTTTATTAAAAGTCTCAACAAATGAAAAATATTTTTGCCCAACAGGCTGATGGTGCACCTGGCACTGATCTCTTGGGATTTTGGTTAGGAGCAGCTGCTGCAGGACTGCTGGATAAGGGGCTTTAAGTATGTGACATCCTTTCACTTAACTGAACCCTCTTCCTCAGTGTACTGAAGTGATGCAGCTGGTCCAGGAGACCCCTTTGTAACTGCACGCTGGCCAGCCTGGCTTGCAGCTGGCTGCATTGCCACAGAGCTGGGGTCTGCTTTGTGGCTTGCTTGGTGTCCACCTGACTGGGGTTGCTCTCTGATAAGCTGTAGTCAGTTCTGCGACTGAAATATCTTACGACTTGTTCTCGACATACTCAATAGTCCTGCAGCAAGCGCTTCTTTCAATATATGAGCAAATGTCCCAGCCTGGGAGCCAGAGGCATTCAGGAAGGACAGTTTAAATGCTTTATGTTTCAAAATCGTAGGGACAAGCTTTCTTACAATTTCCTAATTGGATGCATGAAGCTGCTTCTTCCTTCTCACTCTCCAGTTCTCATCCAGAACTAATCTGGGGACTAAATTTCTCCCGCTGCCATTTCTGCACACAGGCATTGTACCCTCACTGGAGTGGAGCTTTTAGGGGAACCCCAGCATTTCCACATGCAGTTAAACAAACCCAAGAGCTCCCATCTCAGGGCAGAGCCAAGGTTGCTGCTGCCCCTCGACATCCTCGGGGGCTGCTCTTGCGGTTCTCAGTGATGCCTTGCTCATATTGTACCTTTACTCCCCTTCAGCACAAACCCAAGCCAGTATTCTTGCTGTATCCTGGATCCATTCCTTACCTATCACTTTATTAATCCACAGAAATGACAGGAATTAGTAGAAGCAGGCGAACACTTGTCTCTCAAATCCTGGGATTCAGCTACCAACAGGGCCTGCACATAAAATCGTCGTTATGTTGTGCAGAGCAGAGTCAGATGTGTTGAAATGCCATCCCCAGGCCACCACTGCAGCAGCTAATGTGGACTAATCAGGGATCCTGGCATTCTTGAAGTACAGTATCAGTGTATAGCTAGTTACATTTTATCACAAAATTATACTTAAAGGTTACAAAACCTTATTAATTACGATATGTTAAACTTGCACGGAATAGATCAGACAAGCCCAAAGGCTGCAGAGCTGAAAATTAAACCACCGTTGATATTATTTTTATTTTAATTTAGAAAGCAGCAGAAGCCTAAGAGAAATCTATCTCGCAGCAGAGCCCACATCTAAGGAAATCCCACATATGGTCAAATGCCAAGTTGTTTCTTTTGCAAAGGGCAATGTGGCAATCGTATTTCCATTTGGTGAGAAGTTTTTTCCTTCGAGCTGAGTTTTTCAGCAGGGGAAGGGGAGGGAGAGAAAGCAAAGTACGCTTTTCCTTTCAGCACACATGCATTCAGAAACCTGGCTGCTCATTTTTAAAAGGTTACAGCTCCCTCCCCGGCTCCTCCCCGTGGGCACAGCCTGGCCAGCCACACCTTCACCGCCAGTCCTCCCTTCCTAAGGTCTCTCTTCTTCAGGGAGGCTGCTCGGATTAAAGTGAGCCCTTGGAAAGGCACACACTGCTGGCACTGAAATAACCGAGACTCACACCCACCTATCTAAAGGCAGAGTTTGGCCCAGTGCTTTCTTGCCAATTTAATGTTCCTTTTCATCGCCGTTTCCTCAAGAAACAAGATTTGCACAGTCCCTTCGGTAATAAATCCTCAACCCACTGGCTAGTTCCACGCAACAACGAAGTCTGAAAGGCATTGAAGTTCCTGCAGTTTCCAGAAAACATCTGGGACTCTGTTAAAGGGGAGAGATTGGACTCAGGCTGCCTGACTTGAGACAGGCTGGCAACGTGAACCACAGTCAGTGTGCGTGGCCAGGCTGGCCATGCAGCACACACAGAGCCCCGAAGCTGGCATGCATGTGTCACCTCCATCCCTGCCAGTGGCACAGATGGAGTTATGGGGACATAGAAGGAAGGCAGGGGTCCGAGAGGGGAGGCTGGGCTGTGAGTCAGTACTGCAGTGGGGGCTGCTGGAGAGGCGGTGGGGGATTGCTGTGATGTGGTGGGGATGCTACAGATAACCCAAGGAGAAAATGGGCATCGCTGCAGCTAGAAAAATAAGGCACACAGGGAGGACAAAAAATTCATAGCAAGACAGCATTCGTTAATGCTGCAGGGTGCAGGGGCTGGTCCCGTCCCGGCAGGCAGCCTGCCCAGGGCCCGCTGCCCACCGACTCCCTGCACCCAGTAGGGCTGTGCTTGGCCTCAAACCCTTCCCTGCCAGGCTCAGCCCTTTCAGGAGGAAGCTGAGAATGCATCTGTTTGTTTCTGGAAGTCACCTTCGTCACCTTCAACTTCCTCCTTGACCTTCCTGCCTCCACTGCCCACCCGCCCCGTGCCGCTCAGAGGTGGGAGGCGCAGATTTCCCAGCCGCAAATCCTCCTCCCCGGCTGCTTCACTGCTTCACCAGGTCACCACCAACCTCAGTGGAGAGCCCCCATCTCTCCTTTCCATTTCCCCCGCTCACTGCTATTTATTGCTCGGCGGTATTCAGGGGAGGAATGCAGCCTGTCCCGGGGAAAGGGCTGCTGCCGCCAGGACTCGGCAGGCTAAGTTTAGTTCCTGGCTCTGCCAGGGATCACCTCTGTGACACTAATCCAAAGATTAAATTTCTCCCTGCCTCAGTTTCCTTCTGCAGATAGCAAAGTTTCCCTTTGTAACCTGTCTGGGGCAGGAGCTGGTTTATACTGCTTGTTCATACTGTGCCTATCACTGAAGCTCCTGCCCTGGACGAGATGTCAGTATACTTCTATAATTAGTACATTCGTGTTGTGTTTTCATTAAAGGTCTCGTTACGCTTTTGATATGAAAGACAAAAATACCAACTAGAGCTGAATTATAATTCTTCATGTTATGCTTTTTTTGTTTTGTATGGAGTTCCATTTAAATTGTAATTAACAAATAAAATGACTCTGGGATTACTTTCACAATTCTAGATATTGATGTGAGAGCTGATGTGGCCACAGACAGCCTGTCAGTCTTAGAGCCCTTCCCGTAGGTTCCCCAGGAAGAAGTCAGCCTTTGGAGATGTAACCAGAGCTATCGTCAGTGTTTTGGAAATGAAATGACAAGAGTCTATGAGCAACAAGAAAAGAAAACCCGCTATTTATGGACTGAAGACTTCGCTTGATGCTGTCTCTTTAAAAAATCTCTCAAACAATGCATTCAAAACCTCTTCTATCACATACATATTTCATCTGCACCTTGGAACTGTAATTAATGGCACAGGAGGCTTCATTTGACAAGCTGTCCTCAGGGCAGACTTTTTACTTCTATCTACATCAACAGCGCTCGCTGCTACTGTTTCCCTCGGCAAAACTCCTCCACCGCTTCACCCCGCTCCTTAGCGGAGAAGCGAGCAGATGTGGGGCTAATCCACGTTTCTCTCTCCATTGATGAATACTTCCCTTAGATACAATAGGACTAAAGAGAATAATTTTTCAAAGATGGAAGAAGATGCACTGGGACACACACAGCAGGAGGTGAAGAGAAAACTCCTGTTTGCAAAGCCTGCCTGCTGTGTGAAATAACCAATGCTAATTCAAACTGAATACGATCGAAATTAAACACCATGGGCCAAATTAGTCCCTGGTGCAGCACCAGTAAACCAAAGGCAGATGATTTGATTTCACTGAACTTACGCCAGGATTGAACTTGACCCACAGTGTTACATGGCATCTAACAGTACGGCCAGGAAACCTGAAATACATCACATGCATCCAAACACGGGTGTTCTCGTTGTGGCTGGTACTCTAACGCATGCGGCTAGTTCTTAGCTCTTGAGCCCTTGTCATCCCCAGTAAATATTTCTGGTGGTCATTTACCTTCATCTTTATGAAAAGGTTACAGAAGCTCTCCAAAAATATGAGGAACAATAAAGCAATTGGGTTTACGTACCTAATAAATATTGGATAAGCTGTATTGTTTCTAACCAATCCAAATGGGAAAAAAAAAAAAGAAAAAAGGAAAAAAAAAAGTGGTAACCTTTATGCAAGATCTGCCCGATGTAACACATGTTCATACGATGTGTACTGAATCCATCACAAAGCAAATCAGCTTGCAGCAGGATGGAGATGCACAGACATTAACGCCAGGAAGAACGGAGGTGGTATGAACCATAGGATCCCAAAGGCTTTCAGACACCGAGTTATGGATCTTAGGCTATGAGCAGGAAAGAATTTAGGTTTCGCTCCTTCCTTGGGCTTTGTAGCATGTAAAGGTTGAGGCTGCTGAGCCCGCTTTCTCTGTTCGGGGGGCGATGCGGTGCTGCGGTGTTACCCAGCAGCTCTCCGCAGAGACACGTGCCACCTTGGCAGGGACCGTTTCCAGGCTCGGCGCAGGCTGTTTGCACAGACTCTGCTCCAGCTCGCCCAGGGGCCGGGCAGCCGCACGGCTCCTGCTTCGGCAGCACTGAAGTCAATGGGAACTTTGCCATCAGCTCTCAGGGTACCGGGCCAATACCCGAGAGCAGGTAATACTTACAGCTTGGTTATAGGCCTTGTACTTTCCCCTGAGCACTTTTAATACCCAAAAATAGAATTTCGTGTTTGGTGTTCTGGCTCTAAGGTTTAGTCTGCTGATCATCTGCTTTTGCTCTATATTGAATTATTTCATCTGGAATCTGGCAATAGCTAACACTGCTAGCTCTTCTTATCAGTGATCCAGATACATAAAATCTCAGAGGTGGGATGGCTCTGCAAACTCAATCTATTGGATTAGGTTTTTATAAAACCACAGCCAAAACTTGGCTTTTTGTCTGGCTGTGTTTCTAGATTGCATCTGGGTTTAATTTGGCTTTTGGATCTTCCAAACAAGGATTTCATTGTTTCTGTTCATTTATCTACAGCTTGTTAT
>NW_008824031.1:5032420-5032997 GCF_000699105.1 Pygoscelis adeliae
GCTTCATGCTTATGTCTACAGCTCTAGAAATAGTCCTTTTATGAGTAGCATCATTGAATTTATCAGTATTAAATGTTACAAGATTGGCAATACACAAGAATGAGGAAAACTATCAAACCTTGACATTCTGAGACTCGTATAGATACTTGATGTTTCCAAAATGACTCCCAAAACATGGGCACTAATACAACCAGTGAGGTGGCACAGGTTATTAAATCAGTGATGAAGAAAACATAAAGGAGACAGACCCATCAATATTGGACATGGGGGTCTTATGAAGAGGACAGAGAAGCAAGACAACAGAAAACCATGATTCCAAGATAGAAAAGGCTATTTGGGCTTGGTACCCAAAAGCTGCAAGAGCTAAGGGTTGTCCTTCTCCTGGTTAGCCACCTCCTGCTGGCAAGAAAGGAAGATGTAGGAAAATAATGAACTGGAGGCAGTTGCAAGCTGTAAATATTTTCTTAAGGATTCAAAGTCTTACATTTTTATAGATAAGTGGGTGCTGGCTCTGGGCAGCCCAGGGATGCTGTCCTTGCAGCTGGAGAGGCACAGAGGTCCCTTGCATGGTGCACAG
>NW_008824031.1:5033021-5035762 GCF_000699105.1 Pygoscelis adeliae
CTCGAGAGCGGCCCGGCACTGCCACCGCCTCCCCAGGGTTGGCACTGTTGAGTGATTTAGGTGCCGGGTCTGCTTCTGGACAAACTGGAGGTGCTCATACCCAGGAGCATGCTGCCTGCTGCAGGCCTGAAGGGAGCTGGGAAGGAGACCCAGCCAAACCAGGTCCTTTTGCCTTGATTGGCCCTTAGGAAGGCGAGTTATCGTTTTGCAACCATGCATTAGGATCTGAGCATCTCTGTGAGTCCAGCGTCACCCGTGAAGTCGCCAAAGCCTTGCGAGGATGAAGTGGATGAAGGAAGGGCCAGGACCCACCTTCCTGGGGGCAGCACGGCCCCACACGACCTTCTGGAGCACGTTCACCATTCAGCCCAACACTGTTGCAGCACACGCTGCTGAAATGTCAGGACAACAGCCGGATCTGCTCGTCTGCTGGGTGCCAGTGACGGTGCCTGTGGATCTGGTGACAGGGCTCAGCTCTCTCCACGTGGGTGCTGGGTTTCTCTCCCCTCTCACCCTCGCCTTGCTGCAATCACCCCACCTGCAGCGTACGCCACCACGCACTCCTGCTCGGTCTCTATCACAGCGCTGGAAAAGAAGAACAGCAATGCTGGTGTGATTAAAGATAATGAGCTGCTGATTAGCACTGGAGAACACAACTGAAAACATTTCATTTCAATTGCCTTTCTTGTTGAGTTAATTAAAGTAAAACACAAAGCTTCTCAGCTGAATTACGATGCCTGCTTGGCTCAAAGCACTTTGACTGAACAGGTTTGCAATTCATATTTGTGTTGACTTCCACCTGGCATTAACATAACAAAAGAGACTAATAGCACCTTTCAGATGATTCCCAGTGACGTAGCTGCTATTTGGACTGTTACCAACTTGCTGCCGGGATGCTTGGGCTGCAGGGAAGGTGCAACACAGTCCTTCTTCCACAAGCACCCACGCAGACTTCCATGCTAACGGGAGGTGTCCACTGACCACCTGCTCTATGGTATTTATATTGAGCTTTATACAGTGCTTTAACATCTGTCAGCTGCTTAATGAGACTTTGTTCAGGAGGTCCCTGCCTTTGAAAATGTCGTGGTTTAACCTCAGCCGGCAACTGAGCACCATACAGCCGCTTGCTCACTCCCCCCCCCTCCATGGGATGGGGGAGAGAATTGGAAGAGCAGAAGTGAGAAAAACTCATGGGTTGAGATAAAAACAGTTTGAACAGAAACAGTTTAATAATTGAAATAGAATAAAATCCTAATAATAAGAAGAATAAGAATAAGAATATACAAAGCAAGTGATGCACAATGCAATTGCTTACCACGCGCCGACCGATGCCCAGCCAGTCCCCGAGCAGCGGCCCCCCCCGCCAGCTTCCCCAGTTTATGTACTGAGCGTGACGTCACATGGTATGGAATGTCCCTTTGGCCAGTTGGGGTCAGCTGTCCTGGCTGTGCCCCCTCCCAGCTTCTTGTGCTGGGAAAAGCATGGGAAGCTGAAAAGTCCTTGACTAGTGTAAGCACTGCTTAGCAACAACTAAAACATCGGTGTGTTATTAACATTGTTCTCATACTAAATCCAAAACACAGCACTGTACCAGCTACTAGGAAGGAAATTAACTCTATCCCCGCTGAAAGCAGGACAGAAAACTTTGGCTGTAGCATTAGGGAGAGTATTTTTGACCCCAGACTGGTGGTTCAGAAAGTCTGGGGACATGTTTTAGTCTGAGAGCAACGCTGCAGTCCGTAAGGCCACGAAAGCAGAAATGTTCATATTGCTAAGGTAACCCGTTTCTCTATGTACGCTCTTGAGTTTATAAACCGCTTATAAACCCTGTGGACATATATGACTGCCCTCTCCTGGAAGATGATGGAGTTGCTAGTGCATGTATTCTTCCAACCAGCTGAACATTAGACCAACGGAAATTACACTTTTTGCTATTTTAGAGTCATATCATGTATATTATATGTATATAACATACATATATAATCTATATACTATGTATATAACATGCAAATATAATCTATATGCTATGTATATAACATACACACGCATACATATATACGAGGCAAAGGCACATATACCTGAATTTTCTGCAGTTCTAAGTGCATGATTATAATTGTTTTACCTCTTCTTCATGCAGTGGTTTATAAATATACCTGCTCTTTTTTCGGCTACCAATATTATCATCTTACTAGATTTGCTGAAAAGCATTTTAGTAGCCGGTGCGGGTATACCCATCTCTAAGCTACATTCCCTCTCTCACCTATACATTAATCATAGTGATGACTGTGCTGAGTTTAAATGAAGGATACACACAGATTTCTTGTGCTTTTGCAAATTGCCACCTATTTTTTTAGCAGTTTCATGACAAAGTGTAAATAGAATTTGACTGTCTGTAAAGAATTAAGTAATTGATACAGGGAGTTTTAACCAAAAAACAAATTTAATGTTTTTATAAATGTTAAGTGAGTGAAGAAAATTGTATTTGTTTCTGTCTAAATTCATATTTAAAGAGTTCCTTATAGCCAGGTGGTAAGAGATCACCAAGAGCAACAAAGTCTCGTACTGTTATTACTAAGCATTATTGTTTTGCACAGATATGAGCTTTTCTTCTGGGCAAAGCTCCCATCTGAACATTTCATTTACCAAGGCAGATTTCAAATGCAACCCGTAGCACAAAGCTCCGTCCTCGCACAAGTGGCTGCCCGAGCTGCCCCAACCTCGCCCCGCAGAGACTCCCGGGG
>NW_008824031.1:5035822-5040596 GCF_000699105.1 Pygoscelis adeliae
CGGCCTTGGAAAATGTCGTGGTTTAACCTCAGCCGTCAACTGAGCACCATACAGCCGCTTGCTCACTCCCCCCCCCTCCATGGGATGGGGGAGAGAATTGGAAGAGCAGAAGTGAGAAAAACTCATGGGTTGAGATAAAAACAGTTTGAACAGAAACAGTTTAATAATTGAAATAGAATAAAATCCTAATAATAAGAAGAATAAGAATATACAAAGCAAGTGATGCACAATGCAATTGCTTACCACGCGCCGACCGATGCCCAGCCAGTCCCCGAGCAGCGGCCCCCCCCGCCAGCTTCCCCAGTTTATGTACTGAGCGTGACGTCACATGGTATGGAATGTCCCTTTGGCCAGTTGGGGTCAGCTGTCCTGGCTGTGCCCCCTCCCAGCTTCTTGTGCTGGGAAAAGCATGGGAAGCTGAAAAGTCCTTGACTAGTGTAAGCACTGCTTAGCAACAACTAACACATCGGTGTGTTATTAACATTGTTCTCATACTAAATCCAAAACACAGCACTGTACCAGCTACTAGGAAGGAAATTAACTCTATCCCCGCTGAAAGCAGGACAGAAAACTTTGGCTGTAGCATTAGGGAGAGTATTTTTGACCCCAGACTGGTGGTTCAGAAAGTCTGGGGACATGTTTTAGTCTGAGAGCAACGCTGCAGTCCGTAAGGCCACGAAAGCAGAAATGTTCATATTGCTAAGGTAACCCGTTTCTCTATGTACGCTCTTGAGTTTATAAACCGCTTATAAACCCTGTGGACATATATGACTGCCCTCTCCTGGAAGATGATGGAGTTGCTAGTGCATGTATTCTTCCAACCAGCTGAACATTAGACCAACGGAAATTACACTTTTTGCTATTTTAGAGTCATATCATGTATATTATATGTATATAACATACATATATAATCTATATACTATGTATATAACATGCAAATATAATCTATATGCTATGTATATAACATACACACGCATACATATATACGAGGCAAAGGCACATATACCTGAATTTTCTGCAGTTCTAAGTGCATGATTATAATTGTTTTACCTCTTCTTCATGCAGTGGTTTATAAATATACCTGCTCTTTTTTCGGCTACCAATATTATCATCTTACTAGATTTGCTGAAAAGCATTTTAGTAGCCGGTGCGGGTATACCCATCTCTAAGCTACATTCCCTCTCTCACCTATACATTAATCATAGTGATGACTGTGCTGAGTTTAAATGAAGGATACACACAGATTTCTTGTGCTTTTGCAAATTGCCACCTATTTTTTTAGCAGTTTCATGACAAAGTGTAAATAGAATTTGACTGTCTGTAAAGAATTAAGTAATTGATACAGGGAGTTTTAACCAAAAAACAAATTTAATGTTTTTATAAATGTTAAGTGAGTGAAGAAAATTGTATTTGTTTCTGTCTAAATTCATATTTAAAGAGTTCCTTATAGCCAGGTGGTAAGAGATCACCAAGAGCAACAAAGTCTCGTACTGTTATTACTAAGCATTATTGTTTTGCACAGATATGAGCTTTTCTTCTGGGCAAAGCTCCCATCTGAACATTTCATTTACCAAGGCAGATTTCAAATGCAACCCGTAGCACAAAGCTCCGTCCTCGCACAAGTGGCTGCCTGAGCTGCCCAAACCTCGCCCAGAAGAGGCTCCAGGGGGGCTGCTGCAGCCGGGGGGGGGCTGGCTGCAGGCTCAGGCTCCCGCTTGCCGGTAACCGATGCTGCACTGACCAACGTTGCTGCCACTGTGCCGTGCATTACAGTGTTGAGGAATAGACATAGCAGCTACCCACTGTAAAACAGGACTGCTATTGTGTGGCAGAGGAGCGAGGTAAAAGCCTGCGTGTAACATCTCACAGCAGCACAGCTCACTTACCCACAGCCGTGGAGCAGAAATGTCGGGTTTACGCCTCAGATCAAAATGTCTGGCCTAGTTCTGACTACCCTACAAAAATGTCTGCCATTGCTAATTAGTCTCCGGTGTGGGAAAGAGGATGTGTAGTTAATCATTTAAGAAGCTCATTAGGTTTGCCCCATATTCAGTATTACATTTGCTAAGGTCTTTATGTGCCTGCAAGCGTCTTGCAACATCTCCTACAAACAGGTTGGCATCTCTCAGTAACATTGGGGGAAGTAACAAAACTAATCAAATTCATTATCCCGCCTTTACATTGGTATTACTTCATTAATTTTAACACCTTCCCTTGACATATGCAGGTATAAAGGAATTCTAGACACCTGCGTTGCTATTTCTGGAAGCTGACTTCAATCCAGAAAGGTCAGAAAAGCATCTGTGGGTTTATTTAAGTGTTCTTTCTTTTTTACTCTTCCAAAATTACTTTACAATAACTCATTTTAAGGCATTTTACTGAAGAAATAACCTAAAGCAGATAGATTTGCTTTAACAGCAAAGGAGCAGCATATTTTAAAATTCATACTAGAAAGCACTGAATTCAATGAGAGTTATGGGCCTGCCTGTGTCTTAGGTTTATGCATGGTTTTTAAAAAATTGGCATTGATACTACAGGTACTACCACAAGGACAAATTCACTAAAAGAAGCAGGGATGAGCTGCAATGCTGCCATCATTCATTCCCTGTTGGGGAGGTGGGGATGCTGCAACCCATGGGATGGGAGAGCGGATGCAGCCCTTGCCCTGCTTCCATCCACACCATGGCTGTGCCGGGAGAGCCTCTTGGTGGGGATTGATGGTGTGAACATCAGTGAGTTGGGAAGGGGCAGGCCACCACGGTCATGCTCTGAAAGCCTGATGGCTGTGTTACATAGGACTTCTCCCTATTTTACACATCCTCACAGAAAAAAACCCAACTCTCAACTGTGTGGAAATGTTGTAAGTAGAATATTTTAAGCAAAAGAGCCTCTGTAATGGTGTCAGCTCATGGGGTCACATCAGGGATGGTTGGTCAAGGTAACAGGGGAGCAATTGCCACAGTCGCCCATGCTGATATCCAGCTTTTCCCTCTGCAGGCCCAGAAAAACTGGAAAATATCTTATGCCCTACCAAGCTGCTAAAAAAGCCAGTGCTGAGCCTCTTGCCAAATCAGGTTATCTTTCATGCAGATGCAGCTGGCCATCAAAAACCAGCATTCTGCTGTGGGTGTGAGGAACTACTCTGCAAAGAGACGCTGGAGTGAGATTCAAACGGGGCAGTTGCCTCTTCTGGGCAATATCACTGGCATCAGTGGGGAAAAAAGGGAACAACAGGTAGAAATGCACAGCAAGAGCAAAACAAGAGAGCAGACAGATATAAGCTCCATTAGCTCATTAAGGGTGGAGATGTCGGCCTGCTGGGAAATTATTGTCCACTTTATGTCTTGATATTGGAAAGAAATATCAAACTAAAAGAGCCAAGGCAGTTTTAGCACTTGAGCTACTTAATTATGCCTTTTAAAGTTGTCTTTGAAGCCACAGAGTGAAGGATGAATGAAACGCTCTCTGAAGGTCCTTATTAGTCATTCCCTTCTCTGATGGCAGTAATAATTACATCGTCCTACATCGGAAGGAGTGTTCCTAGCGAATCCCCATACTCCTTGATAACATTTCCAGCAGGGCAGGCTGAGATAATGATGTGGGTAATTAGAGCTCTGGCTGCAGGGTATGAGAGCCGCTGAGGTCAGCCATGAACGTCCCTCCTGGGCAGAGCATCCCAGCCTGATCTCCAGAGGCTTAGGCCAGATGTGAAAATCCCGGGACTGAGGGAAAGTCCAGCTCAAGTGGTTTGATTCCTGTTCCTCTGTGTGTGGACTCCAAGGGAATTTCCTTCCTTATTGCTGGCCACAGGCAGAATGGTAGGTGAGACCTTTGTTAGATTTTTAACCACTAGAAAACATCATTATCATCGTTCAGTCTATCCTCCTGCATAACGTGCTGCATGACCTACAACACAACCCACTAATACTGAATATCCTGACTCTGTCAAACCTTGAAACCTATCTAGTAATGGTCCACGGCAAAAAAGACCCATAAAAAGGCAGTGGTGTCTCAGCAGCACTTTTGTGCCACTGATGTTTACTCTGGCATTTGGCAAAGCGAAACTGCACAGAAACCGCATCCCGCGAGCACCTGCACATGTGGCGGCAGCAGCCCTGGCGAGGCAGCAGACAGGCAACGGCAGATTGCAGTGGGACTTTCCCTGGCAGCACCTGACACAGGCATGAATAATAAAGGGACTCATTAATCATTTACAGAATTGCTGTTCCTGTGGATTCATCGATATTAGAGACTCGCGCTGAAGTCTTTCTCTTTTGATCCCACTGAGCACTTGCTTTTTGTGCTCGGCAAGGTCACGCTGTCCCTAGGATGGGGAAAGTCTCATCAGGGAGAGGGAGGAGGTTTTGCAGCCCACAGCTCAGCCACTTCGGCATCCCTGCCTTAGCTCACACATCGCAGCATTTGTCCCAGTACAGACTGGCCGTGAACCCAAAGGGGCATGCACTCTTCAAATAACAGAAGGAAATGTGAAAGGAAGTAAAAAAAAAGAAAACTCATGTTTAAAAATGTAACTGTCCCTCCACCCATCACCCCTCAGTGCCCTGTCTCCTCAGCGCACCCCCCTCTACTGCGCTCCCAGCACCTCCTGTCCCTTCCTTCCTCCGTCCCCCACCCCTCTGCTCCACCCCCAGGGCAGGACACGAGTCCCCAGGCGCCGCAGGACCCCCCAGCTCCGCCTCAGCCCTCCTTCCCATACAGCCCCCCGTACCGCCCCGGGGCCCAGACCGGCCTCCTGTGCGACCCCCAGCAACCC
>NW_008824031.1:5041023-5051801 GCF_000699105.1 Pygoscelis adeliae
CTAAGGGGAAGGCAGAGACGGTGCCCCCGAGCCCTTCACCGCGGTGGGGGCACGGCAGGAGGCTGCGGCTGCGCCCCCCGGCACGGCGCCGCCCCCGGGAAGGGCTCTGCAGGTCGGGTGCGGACCCCCCGGATCCCAAAACCGTGATAGCACACCGGTGAAGATCCTACCGGCTTAATCATGTGTAAGTGATTTGAATAAATGCAGGCAACCCGCCACTATTATTCCGAGCAAGAAAAGTGTGTGTAATCAGATCAGCGGTGTGTGTCATACATAGCATGAGACTATTGGGGAGTTAAGTGTTTCAGATGCCCAAACATGCAGCAAAGTCAATCATGGCGTCTAGCTCTTGCCGGGTTCATGGTAACGCATGCAGGACTGGGGAAGGGAAAATGTGCTGTGTTTTCATGCTCCTGGAGCATTTGTCCGGCTAAGACTCTTCTCTGTAGTATCTAAAAAATTTTCCTCATTAATGTAAATAAAGATGCTTGTCTTTTTTCGGAGGCATCTCTAGTCTAGTTCGAAGATGCTTGGTTTCCATCTACAGTTTTCCATCTACGGTTCAAGCACGGACATAGTGTGTCTGCTCTGATTACTGCCTGGTTATATGCACATATCTTTCAGTAGCCTAAACAAAGGTTGGGAACCACTGCTTGAAGGCAGATATTGGGCTGGATCCGAAAGCTTGCTGAAGTCAATAGGACTCCCACTGGGGTTTTTATCAGGCCTATTATTAATTCCCTAATGAAGTTAGCCATTTATCTTTATTAGACGGACTCTTCAATGAATTGATTTAATCTAGAAGACTTCTCCATGACAGATTTTCAGAGCCCCATGTACTCCTGCCTCTGCGAGGAGCCCAGCCTGCCCTCTGCCAAGTGTGCTCCGCTTCCCAAGGAGCTAATCAGCCGGCCCATCTCCTCTCAATCAATAAGCATTTATTCTAATTGAAACCAACATCGACTGGATACCGACCAGGAATGTGAAATGCTCTGTAAATAATGTGCATGAGCTGGAGCCTGAGAGCAGGCGGTGGCAGGACTGTCAATGGGAGCGCTAACAGGGGGACATGCCACCCAGCACTCTGTCACTCTCCCAATGCCCTATTTACAGCTCTCACCAGGGAGCTCCCTGTCTCGCTTTGATGATGAATTAATTTCCTCTGATGGATCAACCTCTCAGTCCTGCATTGCAACACCTTGCAGAATGCATTGCCTAACGAGAATTGCTCATTAACATATAAATCATGATGTATTTCTTTTTGGCACTCCAGGCAAAACAATGGGCTGAGCGCTTCCCCCTCATCTAGCTTTTCCCTGGAGGGAGAACTTTCATTGATTGCTAAATGGAAGGTGGAAAGAATGAAATCATTTAATTGTATGACTCCTCTGATGTGCTACTGCTTAGACTTTAAGTAAGCATATGACTTCCCCAGCGTGTATGCCGTCTTCATGTTTTATTGCAGGATAAGGTATGATTTTTCTCTATCATAACCAGTTACAATAGTACATGTTTAAGTGTTAGTTTACCAACAATATCAGGATCTTCTGAATACCCCACCTGCAATGGGGTTAAAGCCTAAATCAACAGATAAGGTGCAAGACCAGAAATCTGTCATATCTGTCCAATCTTTTGTAGATGGATCTGTTTTCTCCGTGCCACAGGGGATATGCCCAAGCTGCATCGATCCAAGGCGGCTCCAAGTCAGGAGCTGAGCAGCCACCACTAGCACCCCTCTGTGCTGAAGTTAATAAAACCTTTTCATAGGCAGCCTGGGAAACACCAGTAAAAATACCTTCAGGCATTCAGTGTTTTATATCTAGCTCTGCTACAAACTCGGTGGGTGATGGTAGGTGGCTGCCTCAGTTTTTCGGCCTGGCTAGACAAGTTACGATCATCTGAACTAGTAAATTTTCAGTTCCTAGTATTTCATTCACTATAGCAATTAAAGAAAGTGCCCCGAACTCCCCCCTTTTCTCCTTGGTTGGACTATGCAGCAACTCATTTCTGATTCCAGATTTTCATAGGGGTATGTCATGGGCTGATAGCAAGGTGGCAGCTCTATCTGCCAAATCTGACTTGAAAATAAGGATAGGAAACCCCACTTTGTCCACTCAATCAGATGAGGCTTGTCTTGGTGAGAGATACACATTGTAGTTCCACCTCAGGCCTTAATAACATGGTAGGCAATGGACCATGCCGGCACCTCCCTCAGCAGCAGAAGGAAGGAGCTGTTGAGTGCTGGGAGCCTGCAGTGCAGCCCCCTTGGAGCATCCCCTTCCTCCTCTGGAGCTGCACGACAGGCAGGGCACGCAGGAGCCGGCAAACCCAATGTCAGCATAGCTTCAGTACCTGAAGAAGTAATGAGCACTATGAGTTAGTTCACTTTGATGAACGGCAAGGAAATCTGTTGACCAAACAGACTCAACCCATCCTGCATGCTCCTCCGACTTCCACACCAGTGGCACAGCTCATGCAGGGAAGCCTGTTCTGCGGCGTCTCCCATTCCCCAGCACGTCTGGTCAATGAACCAAACTTCCATATGGTGCATTTGGCATGAGGAACCTGTCTGGAGAGCACAGCAGATGGTCTTTGAGGAACAAGATGTGGTTGCTTCCCACAATACCTCATCCCAGACAGTGCAGCACAAAGCCTGTGAGTGTCCACTTTCCATTTCTGCATACATACTTTTTACTGGAGTCTCCATGGTTTCAGGGAAGCTGCAGAGAGGGACCTCACATACCTGAAATATTCACCTAGCCCAGGACCTGAGGCCAAGACGAGAAGCATTTCTGAGAGTCTGACCAGCCCCGGGGTGGATCTATGACAGGAATTCCCACCACATCCTTCCAGCCGGCAATACACCACCCCCTGAGCTCAGGCAGCCCAGCCGCTCCCCAAAGCATCACCAGTGCTGCCCCATCCCTGCCTCTCCTGCCTCCTCCCAGCCCCAGCTGCTGCTCCACAGCAGCAATTCCTCTGCAGGCTTCCTCCTACGCCACCCTACCTGTGCTCTTCAGGTTGAGGAAAAAATGCAGTTAAATCAGCACAGGTACCATCATCTTTTCCTCTCCTACCTTTTCCAGGTAAATTTCTAATTTCACACTAAAATCCATTGAGAATTTAATTTTTGCCAGTTTTAACAGAAAAAATAAGAACAGTTTCACTGTTGCAAATTTGTCTTTTTGCTGTCCTCCCTCTGTCAGTGCTAGGCAGCACCTTGCCTTGCCTACCTTTAAATCAAACACTAAATACAGCCTCCCAAGTTAAACATGCACGAGCCAGCTAACCCTCCCTTCAACCTTCTGTTTACCATCCATTTGCAACGTTAGGCAGGATTTAAAGCAGGGATACATTTTTTTCTTGTTTTGTGTTTACATTAGCAAGATTGGTATCAGTTTAATTAAATCAGCTTAAAATCAGTTCATAGCAGGCGCTATTTTCCTTGTGTAGACAACAGCAGAGCACAGAGCCAGCGTAGCTCCATCCAGCTCCGCCGAGGTGGGGCTGAGCCAGCCGGGCAAGGAGGGGAGCCCACAGCGATGCAGTGCAGGGTGATCACCTCTGCCAGCAGTGCCAGAAGGAGAGCCTGGAAATTCCAGCAAGTCTTCTTGGAAGTTGTCCGAAAAGGTGTCCTTTGTTAACATGAAGGAAACGTTAAAATTTTTCATCACCACTGAAAGGAAGCCTGGTGCCATTACTGCAAGGCGGGCTATAAAATAGGAATAGTTTGTTTGCTGAGGCACACAAGGCAAGTTCTTCCTAAACCCTGGTGCCTTTTTGCAGTGTATGCATCGCCAACACCCATTTCTCTCACTTGCACGGAGCGCTATTTTCAGTTTTACAGCTTTTTTGAAGTGCTGTTTGCTCACCAGCCAGGTCTTAGCTGGTGCACCAGCATTAGTCCACAGCTGTCCTGGCACCACCCGGTGATCTAGTCCTCCTTTTTTTTTTTTCTTTGTTTTTCAGAAAATACTAGAAGGACCTGGAGTTCTGCCTGTTTAAACTGCTGAATATTTCCTTCACAATTTTTAGCTGTGGGCTTGAGTCATGGCTGTGGATTCTCTTCTACTGACTCAGATGAAGGGAAGAATTCATCTCCGGTAGAAGGCTGGATCACCAAAGCGATTTACACCCGTCATGCATTTATCCCTTTAAAATTTACTGTGCATCACACAGACCCAAACTGTAAATATCTTGCGAGGAAATGAAATCCATTGTGATTGACTTTGAACTCACCGGTTCTCTGGGGAGGCTTAGCCACCCTCAGTCCTGGGACCAGCTTTCAGAAGGAGCCTCACTGTGACAAAGCTGCCCACCAGCTCCCACCAGCTGAGATGACCAAGGAGTGGAAAAAGTCCAAAGGAGGCCTGTGACTGGGGAAGCCAGATGCCTGGCTCTTTCCACCAAGCACAAGGACTTGTGGAGGCCATAGCTCTTGCTCCGAAGAAAGCTTTCGGCAATGCACAGCAATGCAATAGCCGGCGCGTGAAGCATCCAAGGGCACATCAGATCTCCTCCAGCGCCTCACCGAGGAGAGTGCCCCTTCCCCAACAGCCATCACCTCACGCTGGCAGAGCCCCTGCACAGCTGGGGAAGCTGAGGAAGAGCATCTCTGCCTTTGCTGCTGTTGTGGAAGAGCAGATTGTTGCCATCAGTAACCGGGCCACGAGTGATTACAGAAAAGATGCACACAACCCCTTATAGCTGGGGTCATGCAAAATATTTAGCACTTCCATCATCCTGACCTTCCTCACGGGGCTTTCAAAATACAAGTTAATGGGTCTGCAGAATCCCTTTGTGCAGTATTATATCTAGTGATTTTGGGTTTTCTGAGGCTGAGAGTTCTACTAGTAGCCACCTGAATAGCACAAGCACAATAGCTAAGCATCCCTAACCAGGTGTTTCATCTGGTGTGCTTTTCCAGTCCCTCCTGCATGCCTGGTTGCTGGCACTGATGCTTATCTGACCATGGGGTAAGTCAGCTCAGGAAACTAAACTGGCAGAAAACTGACCTGGCAAAAAAAGAGAATTGCTTTCTGCCAGGTAAGCTCCTGCGCTGGCTCATTGCAGGGTCAGGGAGATGGGAGTGCCCCTCAGGGCGTGGAGGAGGTATCTTCATTCAGGGAGAGGGTGACTATACTGACTTACTGAGGTCATTTTAAAGTGATGTGGCAGCAGGCTCTGTTGCCCCACCATATAAAGCGACAACTAGACACCAGAGTCCATGCATTGTGATGAAATGGAGTAACCCACATGTTAAAATTTGAGGTCTTCCCTAAAATTCCTTGTAGAAGAGAGCTTGCATGTACACTTGTGTTGATCACATTATGTTTGTGAATAGGTTTCCCAGGGAGGTGGAGGGACGGTGAGGCGCCGGGGCGCACGAGGGCAGGCCGAGTGAACTGCCTCCGCTCATGGGGCTGGTGAGACCCTGGAGCAGGTTGCCCAGAGAGGTGGTGGATGCCCCATCCCTGGAAGTGTTCAAGGCCAGGTTGGACGGGGCTTTGAGCAACCTGCTCTAGTTGAAGACGTCCCTGCTCACGGCAGGGGGTTGGACTAGGTGATCTTTAAAGGTCCTTTCCAACCCCAGCCATTCTGTGAGTCTGTGAGGTTGTGGAGCCTCCCTCCTTGGAGATACTCAAAAACCATCTAGACACGGTCCTGTGCAAGTGGCTGTAGGTGGCCATGCTTGAGCAGGGAGGTTGGACAAGATGACCTCCAAAGGTCCCTTCCAACCTCAACCATTCTGTGATTCTGTGATTCTGTGTTGAAGTCCCATTAAATATAGTTCAGAAGGAGCTGTAAGCACAGGAGCCTCAGGGTGGAAGGCCCCAGCTGCCGGGGTGGAGAGCCAGAGTGCAGTTTCTTAATTAATGTGAGTCAGCCTCAGTCTGCACTGGTGATTGATGGAAAAAGCGGGTTTTGTGGAGCTCCCTGGTTCTCAGTCATGTTCTCACTGCCTCCCTGGCCTCCTGACCACACTCATGCAACCACATGCTCCACATCAGGGAGCTCCCCTGACTTAAAACTAATATATTTTTCAGGTTGGTTTCTGGC
This sequence comes from Pygoscelis adeliae, assembly GCF_000699105.1. Lineage (NCBI taxonomy): Eukaryota > Metazoa > Chordata > Aves > Sphenisciformes > Spheniscidae > Pygoscelis > Pygoscelis adeliae. The sequence goes on from NW_008824031.1 coordinate 5,047,084, forward strand.
CCTCTAATGCCTGTTGATCTGGCTGACTGTGGAGCAGCCCCATTGTAGGTGATGGTGCAAGGGAAGTGGTGGGAAAGCTTTTCCAGAGACATGGATTTGCATTTGCTTAAGTAGAGCATGAAACCACGCAGGCAATGGTGCTGTACCATGGTGCCCTGAGCCACCCCTGCCGCAGCTCTGCCCTTCCTCCTGTCCTTTCCATGTCCTCCTGCCCCTTCTCCAGCCTTTCTTTGCTAATATATGCTAACTCCTCAGCAACCTCCCCCCTCCTCTGGCACTTATCCAGCCAGCTTTTGCTCACTAACCTGGCATACTTATTTTCATTTCTTTGCTCAGAAAGTTTTCTGCCATTTTAGTGGGTGAAATTGGTTTTCCAGGTAGCAGGAGCTCCAGGTACCTGGCAGAAGCACAGAGGCAGGGACAGGGAAGGAGATCATGAGACCGTTTTGGCAGTGGTGAGACGCTGCTTTGGCTTGGCAGAGCCAGAGTCAGACGCTCCTGTTTGTTCTCACTCTCCAGTTTAATTATTTGCATTCTTTCCTGTACTTTACTGATAAAAATTGAGGTTTTTAAAAGGGTATGTGAACTGTGAACAGCACTTGTAAATGTAATCACATATATTTTTTTTCCCAGCCACTGAACCAATCCATTTAACAGCTCAGTAGCCCAAAAGGAAAGCTACTATATGGCTGGAGTGTGGATAAATAGTGAGTTGATAGCAGGGTTGAGATGCAAATCTACAGATAACATTTGACTTCAGGGGAGCTGGTTGAGGGGAAGAGGCTCTCAGAAGTCCTAACACCCTGCTGCACCGTACCTCAGGAGCAACCCTGGAAGAGCAGAGAGAAGAGCCAGCAGGCTAACAGGCAGCCCCTTCCCATCCCTGTCCTCATGTTTAAATGCAAATAAATGCTGAGAACAGAAAACAGAGAATTATTAAAATATATATATTCCTGCCATTCCTTGCATGTGATTAATCCTCTTTTCCTCTACCAGAGAATACATTAGTGAGAGCAGGCTCATAATACAGAGGCATCTGGCTGAGACTAGAAAGAGCAGCATGCTTATGCATTATTAATGCTTTAGAAAAAAAGAGACTTCCGTGGCCTGATGGTATATATTGAATAAGTATGGAATGGCGTTTATAGGATAATTAGCACTGATAACTGGCCCATTTTGCTTATCTTTTGCAATAGAATAATCTCCAGGATGAGGCATGTTTATTTTGTCCAACAGCAAAAGAGATTACGATTTGAAATAGCTTTTAATGAGCAGTTAGTGCCCAACACTACTTTATTCTTAAAAGAGAGAACGTGATCTGGGAAGGAGCACAGGGCGAGCATAATAGGGAAAATGCAAATCTCCACCTTAGCAACCCTGTAATCATAAACGGGGTCTTTAGGGATCCTTGGTTATCTGGGAACAACAGCGGTGCTGCAGTTTTGCCAGTGAAACAGGAAACATTTGAGGGAAACACAAAACTTTTTGGCACAGAGGAGCTGCATTTCTTTAACTGGTTTATGTCTTGACAAATACAATACGACATAAGAAGGCTAAAAACCCAAAGCCAGTGCAGTAAGGCAGGGGACCATGGGGGCTGCCCAGGTATGAGACATAATAATCAGGTTTATCTTCCTGCTTTGTCTCGCATTGATTTATCCATTGGAAGGTGGTTAAATCAGCAAGAAACTGGAGGAGGCCCTGATCTTGGGAAGATAGAGCTACATTCATTCGTGCACTGCTCCTTTTCAAAGGATGAAGTGACTCCGTGAGTATCTAGCTCATAAATCAGGGGGGGCGAGGAGACAGCCCAGCTCCCTCTCCCTAGCCTCTGACATGACACGCGGAGTGCCCCAGCCATATCTCTTAGCTTACGCAGCTGAGTATTGGCACAAGGCTCCTTAAGTAGGATTCATTTCACATGTCTGTGTCTGAACTGGTCACCCTGGGCTGCTTCTACAGTCAATAGGCACTTTGAGGATGTAATTCATCCTGTGCAGGAGTAGATCTCTAACAGACGTCAAATGCATTGCCCCAGAAAGGGCCTGTTTCTCTCTGTTGATTACAAAGAGAGCCGAAACAGCTGCCTCCATTGTAGCTGCCCATGAAACGCTGGATGGGACCTCACCCCTGTGGCAGAGGTGGCTGGGCACAGCATCCCGCGTGCCGGTGGCTTGGCACTGCTGCAGCACAGGGCCATGGCCGCACAGCTGTGGAGAGCAGCAGCTCCATAGTGGAGGTGGCAGCTCCCCAGGGCATGGCGCGGTGGCACCCCAGCAAATGCCCCTTGCCAAGCAGGTTCATGAGAGCACCACGGCGGGCTGCCTGGGGGCCGGGGCGCACATGGTGCCTTGGGGCAGGGTGTTTCTTCAGGGAACCTACTGTCTGGGTGCACAGGTAGTCAAAACATATCCAAGGCATCATGAAATCCCAGCCAAAACTGGGGCTCTGGTGAAGCAATAGGAGAACATGCATGAAATAGGATTTCTTGACTAGGTTGCAGCATGACGCACCTTACCAGCACAAATTGCTACCTGGCCAGCTTAAGGAAAAGCCTCTTCCAGAGATGACAAACGCACAGGCACCAATCTGCCATGCACAACCCCGGCAGGTTGATGCAGCGTGGAGCTGCTGTGCTCGTCCAAGGGATGTGCAGGTGTGCAGTGACTCCAGCCAGGCTGGGGACGGGCTGGGGTGGCTGTGCAGGCATCGATTTGCTCCCAGGACCATATGGGGCAGCTCTGCCACACTCCATGGTGGAGCTAAAATCTGGCCAAATCTTTGTCTTTTGGAAAGACATGTCTTTCTGGAAAGCCATGAAACAACAGTAAAACAAGTTAGTCAGAAGCCTGCCACTTTTCAAGCCCCCGGGCGTGGTGCAGCTTGACAGTGGCTCACAGGCAGAGCCAAGCAGTCGCATCCACCGTGCTGAGCCCCCTGGGGAAGGCACAAGACCCCACCGTAGCTGTGGAAAGTGTTGAGGCAAAAACCCCACGGTGCGAGATTCACACCCAGTGTGTGAGACTTGACGGGTCTGTCACTTCACAGAGCCAGGCTCTGTCCCCCAGCAAATACGGATGACAAAAGGATAGATGCTGCCAGACTGTTTGGCCTTGCTGTCACTGCAATGGCAATGACACTCGCCTTGAAACCCAGCAGCTCTGGAAGAGGAGTCCCAGTTCTTTGTCCTGCCCACAGGACTGCAGCTCTCCCCAAAATGCACGAGACCATCTGGGTTTCTCAATATTTCCTGTCCCAAGGGAAAGGAGAAGCCCCAGAAATCCTCTTTTCACAACGCATTTGAGACAAGTTAGCACCTCTCCGGTTGGGAGAGTCTGAATATTTGGGTCACGCTTCTGAAGTGTTTTGACCCCCCTCTCAGCTGGCGTGGTCCTACCCGCCTCCTTCCCCCTCGCTTCAGAGCCCTCTTTTTCTCGGAGGGGGCAAGGAAAGCAGTTTGCCTTGGCAAATGGCTTGCTATGAAAATGATGAATTCAAGAGCACATGGAGCTTGTGGTTGAAAAGAAACCGTCTGATCAGCAGAACTCTTCTCCCTCAGCTTGTAAGGGCAGATTCAGTCTCAAAGCCAAGCTGCCATGTGGTTATAAAATAGAAGCAGGCCTTGTAAGAACCAATCTAACTTTCTTCAATTGTCCGTGCTTCTTTAATTATGTTCACCACTTAAAAAGCAGCGGAGCTGGCAGCTGATAATTAGGCTGAGCCTGCAGCAGCATGGCCAGTGGCCAGATCACATGGCTCCTTTCATCTGCATATTTATGCATTTAAAGGAGAGGAAAACTTTCATAACATTTTAATAACTAGGTTCTTCTGAATCCATAAATCCAGTCCTCCGGGCTTAGCCTACACTCTCTTTCTGATCTTACATAAGTGGAAGAGGGTGGGGTGTTTTGTTTGTTCTCCCCATTCTTTTCCTGTGCATGAACGTGCAAAGCCCATCCTCTCAAGTTCAGGGTCCTCCGGAGGATGGGAGGGTCAGACAAGGTAAAACTGCACTTCTAAGGATGAAGGTACAACTTTGATTTGGTTCCTGGCATAGGAACAATTCCCCTTTCCCAAGATAGCTCATCTACAGACTGGCAGGACTGAAGCTCCTTTGCTAAACAATGGCTCCAAACAAAGAATCCGTGATATCTGTATTCAAAACAGAAGCTACAGTGCACGTTGGCCGTTGCACTTCTTAGCAAAGCACCGTCAGATCCAGCGCTAGGTCGGCAATGCTTCAGACCATGGGCTGAAAGATGTCAAAACGCGGGGAGCTGGTCCCAGTCTGGGTCTGTGGGTGCTGGAGCTCTGCCTCCGCGCACGCTGCCAGAGGCAGCGATGGGTGGACAGCCTCCCTCCATGCAGTGCCTCCAACCTCCTCCCACGGGCAGACACAGTCCAGCAGTGCCCGACCGCTGCCAGCCTGCTGCACAGCTCTGCACTGGTCACCGGCCACCAGCCACTGGCCACTGCCCCAGCCACCGCCTTATCTCCTGGTGGGGCAGTGTCAGGGTGATGCTGTGAGGGGCTGTGACAAGGGGGATGCCGTCTCCATGTCCCCCACCTACGGGTAGCAGCTCCCTTGACAGCCTTGGTGACATCTTGCAGGGTCCTTCTCAGTGAAGCTTTGCATACCATCCTCCCTCTCCATGCAGCATCACCCAGCATGTGCACGTGGGCTTTTCCCTAAGCGCTGGATGACAGCTGCAATCAGC
>NW_008824031.1:5051832-5065300 GCF_000699105.1 Pygoscelis adeliae
AGAAGGTGAGGATGAGAGCCTAATCGTTATGCTCCCATGTTATCTTAGTAAGACGGAGGAAGCACTGTTAAAATAACACGTCACTGATTTCTTTCAAAGATGAAGCACTTGGTTAAAATAAAATAAAAACTATTTAATGAAATGCAGTCCTTAAACACTATTACTTTTTTTTAAAATGAAAAGTTATTCTGTGCTGGAAGCGGCTTCTACCTAAAATACCCTGGGTGGAGCAAAGAATATTTCGCTGATTTATAAGGGTCTTGGTAGAGTCTTTAATTGTTGTTACCATATAGCAAGCAACCAAACAAGCCAATTGCAATGACTAGGCAATTTCCAGAGTAGGTCTTGAACTGGCCTTTAGCTGCGACAGTAAAACTTTGGGGTTTGCCACTGCTCTAGAGTACGAGTGAATTCATGCTGGTGCAGCTGCTTTGTTTCAGAGGTAGTTAATGATCGTAGTCATGTAACAATAGTTTTGCTAGACAAAGTGAAATAGTCAAGCCCTGAGAAATGCAAACCATGGCACTAACTTCACTGGGAGGGACAGTGAATTGTTTCTTGTGTATTTAAAGAATCAGAAGAAACAAACAAAGGCGAGATTAATTAGGAGTAGGAGTTCATGATTCCCCCTCCAAATGAATGAGGAAGAGCACTGGACAAGATACAGCAGCAATGCTGAAATGTTTCTTGGCATTTTCCATCTGAGGTCTGAGAGAATTTCCTTTGCACCCAAGTGTCCCCAAGACATTCATAAACCGACTCTCTGGCTACCCAATGTGATGATTAACTTGTGTCCCCAGGTTTCATTATCAAGTTTTTAATCTAAGCCTGAACTCTCTGATCTGTCATCTGAAGCAGTGAGGGAATTTGCAGCAGGGTTTTTCCCAGCAGAGAAAAACAATTCACTTGCTAAAGACAGTATGTGGGAGATATAACTTACAGATACAAGAATTTGGAAATTTGGGTGTTTATTTTGTAGCTTTGGGGGTGGTTGATTTTTTACTTCATTTTGAGGCTGGATCTTACATTTCCAGTACTGTAAGTAGGGCAACAGATTTCAGCCAAAAAGTCTGCGAGAGACTCCCATTGATTTTGATGGCATTTCAGGATAAATACTGATAAACGTAACATAATGTAGGAATTTGCATTTTCTTAAGCCTTGTCTAGACTTGGATTTGGAAGGTGTGACGCACCATGTAAATAACACAACGTAGTTAAGGCATTGTGGTTCTAATGCACAGCTTTAACCCTGGTTGTTTGCAGGAGGCTATTAGTACATTGTATTTAGCACTTGCTAATCTAGAAATCTTCTTCGATGGTAAATGAAAAGAGAGGTTACAAATCAAAGGCAGGCTGATCTTGCGGTTACACCTTTCAGATGTGGCCTCCTGCTACACACAGGACTATTTCACCTCTGGCGGTATAGAAATAAGGGCTCCCCAGCTGTACCACCACCTGTGTGTTGGCTGCGAGGGTAAGAGGCTGTGGGGCTGTGCGTGGATGTTGAGGGGGGGGTCTGCAGGGGGATAAGGAGTAGGTGGGCTGGAATGGCACATGGGGAGTGTGGGGTGAGTAAATGACAGGAGGGCGAGACCTGAGCATGCAGCCGTCAGGTATAGATTTGGGGCTGGGGGAGGATAATGGTTATTGGTTGTTGGGAGTGAGTGAGGATAGGGCAGCTGTGGTAGTGGGTGCACTGCAGGGACATAACTTGGTGCCCAGGAAGGCCAAGCATATATTTCTTATAAAAATCCATCAGCACCTCTATCTCCTCCGAAGCTGCATTGAGAAGTCTCCCCTACCAACAAACAGAGCACTTTGTCAACTGGGCTGGCCAGTCAGGGAGGACTGAGGGTCCAAAGGCTCCAAAGCACAAGCTGTTGCCTGGAGCTCTCAGAGCCAGGAGCTGAATTTGAAGCAGAGGAGTTTAGCAGCCGTTCCCTCCGGCTATCACCCCTCCTTGCTGCACCCAGACCCGTTTGATGTAATCTGATACATTTTCCCATTAGCCAAGAACTATGATTTAGGGCAAATCCACCACCCTGGACTAAGCATATGCTACAGAGGAGGCCGAGGGGCTCATGATTGCCTCTCATATAAAATTCTCTTCTGTGAATTCTCCTTCACCACCACCATCTCCACACTGCTGTTGGTGGCACTTTGGTACACTGGGACAATGGAACCAAGGAGAAAGATTGCTGCAAGTGCTATAGTAATGGGGGAAGATCCACTGTGAAGTCCTACCATAGGACTTATTGTCTTATATAGGATTTATTATACAATAGCCCATCGTGATGGGCTATTCTGGATACCGTAGTTACCCTTCACTAATTCCTCAAACTAGACTCCAAACCAGATCTTTCAACCCAGTAGGACCAAAGTGCTCTGACTTCTAGCCACGAACATCAGTGCTTGGTACATGAATTTAGAGGAGAACTTACAGAAATTAATGTTAACCCAGATGTGCGATTTGGGCCTACAGCTGCCTGTGATAAATTCCTGTTTTTATCAAATGCTCCAAACCAACTTGAAAGTCCATCTATTTGAATGCTGCTTAGAGCATCACTGAAGTTTGCAAAATATGTCATGTAAGAATACAGGTTTGACTTTCACTGTTATTTGAACCTTGTCTGATGCACCAGGAGTTGCTTTTTCTTTATTGGGCTCTGTCCCCCTTGCTCCGCTCCTCAATCTGTCATGAAGTCACCAGTCATGTAAACGCCTGTGCAAACATGAGTCATGCGGCATCTGTTGCTATTTATTAAACTGTGGTTTATATCTTTGGAGTACATGGTATTATCCTTTATGGATGTGGCTTTATCTCTGTTATTACACTATGGAACTAATTAAGAATATTAAAGTTTGTGTTTAAAAAAAATGATATTCCTAACTTTTATCTATGGAGGCAACATTTTCATATCCATTCTCTTCTAATGGCAGCATCCTTTGGGAAGATGTGATAGACACATTTAGGTAAATATTATTCCTCCAGCACACATGGTTTCCATTGCAATCGATCCCCTGCTGTTTCCTTCCAAGCACTTTCCTCTGTTACATATTCCACAATGGTGGCTGAAATACTGATCAGCGATAGCGGAGACAAATTGACCCCAGCAACTGGGAATTTTAAGGGCAACAAATGTTTATATCTGAGTTTTGCATGTACCGTAGTTACTGAAATACAGTTTTCAGGTGTGCACTGAAATTTTCTCTGGCATTGAAAGTCTAAAGCTGCTTGAGGCAGTTATAATTTAATAAAAGCACGGAACGAATAAAGACTGACTGAGTGAGATGGGACATAAAGATAGTGCACTACAAAACAGCCACATGGGCCCAAAAGCTGTGGAGAAGATGCTTGCTCCCATAGCCTCCCCTTCAGGTTGTGAGCAGCCTGGGTGCGCCACACAGTCCTGGCACAGAAGCTGCACCTGAGCCGCTGGCGAGCTGCCTGAAGCTTAGGGGTCACAAGCTGCCTACTGCAGCCTAGCAGAGAATTAATTCTACCTGCTTTTAAACTGGCACGGCCATTGGAAAAGGTTTCTTAGCAGATCATAACAGCAAGGAGCTGGGAAAAAGCAGGGTGGGAATCGCTTTTTCCAGTGACTTTGTTTCCTCAAAGGCATGTCAAGCTATAGCTCTAGATGCAGCGGGGTGATAAAACATTTTCCCTCCCTGTGCCTCACCCAGCATTCACTGGGCACCATTGGACTGCAGTGGGATGTCACCCCAAATCAGACTGAAGCGGCATGCCCACCAGGTGTTACCTGCCGTGGGCAGCTGCACAGAGGTATGAGGAAAATCGGTGCATACGCTTTTACCAGTGTATTTGCGGCATCTTCTAAGTCTCTAGCACATGAACAGAATTGGACATGAATGTGTGCCTGTGCCCTAGCTATTTGTCTGTGCTAGTGTGATGAATGTGCCCACGGGGATCCAGGCTCTAAGGATGCACCTTCTCATTTGCAGGGGTGGACTACCTGTCCTACAAAAGCCACTCGCTGTGGCAACAGCAGATTGAGCATTGGGATTCTTTGAAGCCTGACTTCCATTTTATTGATTTTTTTTTTAATTATTACTATTTGTTAAGCACTGTGTGGTCAAAACTTTCAAGGCAGGTTGAGATGGTCTCTGCTCCCAGGCTCTAACTGCAGGTTTGGTGCTGGAACCTACGTTTATCCAAGCGACACTGCCATACCCTGCACCATCTGCTGAGGGGCTGGACCTGACTGCCTGGCAGGCAATCATACAAGGAAAGCTTCATGGAAAAATCGGTAACGTGAGAGGAGCATTGCATGACTAAAATACACAATATTTTTTTATCAGGAGAGATTTTTAGGATGGGGAGATCTTTCTAACACAAACTGGAATTGCTTCAACTTTTGCATTCTCTGTTTCTTCCTCTCTGAAATGACCCTGGGCTGGCCCTTGCCCTTGCTTTGGGGAATGTACTTCCGATTTGTATCTCAGGAGGCTGAGAGATATGGAATAAACTCTCATTACCTCTTGCTAATGTAAAGCACCACACAGCAGATGCCTGAAGCCCCGCTCAGCGGGGTCGATGTAAAACAATAGCGGACCCCTGGCAGGACCTTTCCTTTAATTTCCACAGGACCCACTGTAATGGAGAGAGCAGTCTGTGGCTGTCCATTTAAAAAGCCTTGCCTTCACAAAGCCTGCAGTGATGTGGCCATCACTAAGAAGAGCCTTCTTGTTGTGCTAACTAGGAATTCTCATTAATTGATATCACTATCAGAGTCCCCCAGCCTCAGTGTAAGCAGCAGGGGTTATAGCGCATGAGAAAGCCCCCATGCAATGGCATTGCTGTGAGTTAATAGAGTACTAACGAGCTGAAAGGTGAGATCCTGCACTAGGAAACACAAGACCAGATCATGAAAAACACAGCACAACCCCAGGCAAGAGCTCAGGCATCTTGTACATCCAGCATCAGCTGGAGTACCCCGGCTGCTACAGATGCCCGCATGGAAATAGCCACACTGTGGTAGGCTACAAGGAGTCAATGGCAATGTCCTGACAGCTGTTGTTCCCACCCAGCAGTGTGAGCTAAGTGAAAAACTCAACGTGGCACCGCAGAGGCTGCAGCGCGGCTCTCCTGCACAAGGCCAGGGACCTTCCCCTGCGGGGCGTGAGATCAGCAGTGATTTGGGCTTTCCCCGACCGTGCTACAGAAGAAGAGGTACCATATGGTCACTGCTTCCAGGCGCTCCCGGGAGTGGCACATTACATATTGCCATCTTTTACAGCCTGAAATTATACTAACCCCCACCTATTTTTCAGAGGCCATATCTACATTTTTAGCAAAGGGCAAATGCAGGAGGCTCTTGAGACCAGACTGTCTCTTCTATGCCTGTGAGCCTGCAAGTGCAGCCACAAAGCATCCTCCAAGATCTAGGAGTCCAAGGGGCTTGGGCGCATTCGTACACTCCTGAGCATACTCACAGGTTGTCCTCAGGAATGGGTGATGATGCTAGGTGAGCTGAAGGCGAGGAACACTTGCATTTGTTCATTTGGTTGCAGTAAAGACTTAAGACAATTAAAGAGAAAAACTTTTCACAGCATGCTTAGAATAAACATAGCCATTCTTTATCATACAGAGTAATGCCTTATACATAAATAATTTTAATGTCTTGCTCTTTCACGGAAAGTAACAGAGAAAAACCTTCAAGGTTGATACATGGGAGCTGGCATTACAAATCGCACAGGGTCAAATGCAAATCCTGCATCCAAACATCCAGACATTTGGTTCCAGAGTTGACCTATACACCACCTCCTTCCCCTGCCCTGGACGGAACTGAATCAGGACCCTCCTTGGAAGACCACCCCCATCATCAACCTCTGGTTATGGATCCCAACCCTGCAACCTCGACCCATCGCTGAAATCCAGTCCTTTACATTTGCAGTGGTACGAAATCCTGGTCGGCAGCTGCAGAAGGAGCCGTTGCCTTCTCCAAGGTGCGTTATCCATAGGTTTTTGGAGGTGAATGAACTAACTAAGCCTACCCAAGCCAGATCCCTTGCAGCTATTTCTATTTCTTGGCTGACAAGCTGGTTACCAAAGCAGCAAGGCTAGGTATTGCACAGTCTAGTGACATTTGACTAAAACTGGGAGCATTTATGTGGAACAGCAGTGTGGGAACAGATAAAGAAGCTAGCAGGGCTGCAATGAGAAATCTGAGCTTTGATCAAGGAGACAGCAGCATTTGACTCTATCTGAGCTGGCAAGGAGATCCCATCCCAAAGCTAAATAAAATATGTCATGCTTTTCAGCGGATGACATTCTTCCCAGTGGTTTGTTCCTCCCAGGATCATATTATGTGATCTCATTGTCTTTAAAGTCTTTCCCCGGAGGAAGCCGATCGTTTAATATAGACTACAGCATTAGCATCCGGTATTAAATCAGTTGAGCTACTCTGAAATGAGGCGAGTGGGCGTCCTGGAAAGGAAATGAAAATGCAAGTTTAATAGAGGAGATAGGCTCACCTTGACCCATGCTATTTATTGCAAGAGACACAGGAGCACACTGCTTGCTCAGCGGAGGGTCACTCCACCCTACCATGGATGTGTTTTACACTCCCAGTAAACTCCAGATGCTCTCCAAGTGTGCACAAGGAATGCAAAATCGGGCCCCAGAGGCTTTTACATCTTGCTTTGCTTTACAGAGTTGTCTTAAGAGGGACCAGCATGTTCCCACGGCTCTCATTAATCCAAACGGCAAAGTTAGGCACTCTGCATTTCAGCCACACACTTTTGGCATCTTTGGCTGCAAAGATGCGCTGTGAAAATGTGAGGAAGAAAAATGTCAGCTCAGGAAACATTAACAGACCGCAGGCACGGTGCAGGATGGCGGGGATCAGCATCCGAGCCAGGTGCTCCAGAAAGGGTCTTCTGTCCCACATGCTGCTTCTTCTGCATCCCCACCGCTGTTTTAAGCGGGGTTCCTTCCAGCCAGGCAGCGAACACAGCAACTAACAGCCGCCCCGTGAGGAAGCCAGATGTGATGCGTTAGGCACAACTCACACAATCCATTGCTGGTGTGAAACCAGCTCGAAGAGATTTATGTTGCATCAGTGTAAGCGCTCTTATGTCACTAGTTTGCCACATGCCAATTGCACACAAACCCATGGAAGAGCCGCATTTTTGGTAGTTTTGGGATTTTTTTTTTTATATGTCATGTGAGCCGACAAGACATGATTCTTAAGCACTATTGCTGAAAACATGCATTTACCTCATTTAGCGTTTCACTTCGTAAGTAACAATTCAGCCCACGATTGCAGTGTCAGCTAAATGAGGTAATTTATAATAATTCTGAAAACATGCTAACCGTAAGAGGCTATAATCAGAGCTAATTACACGGACATTTTGGAAATCCATTGGTTTTGGGCTTTAGTTTTGATAAAGGGAATAACAACTTGTAAGCTATGATTCTTTTAAAAATAGTAACCACCTTCTTTTACATAGCTTCTTTCATCTCTAAAAACCCCACAGCTTTTTGCAAACTATACATACCACAGGAATTGTTTAGCCTAACACCAAAGTGAAGCCATATCTGCATGAAATAAGTAACTGTTTAACAATATCTAGCAGTCCTGTGCAAAATTTGTAGAGGAAAGAATCTGCAGAAGGAGAATATAATTTCCCTTGTCTGTCCTAACAAATACTCAGGGGATCCTTGGATGCCCACCGCAGCAGCCATCTGATCTTGAGAATAGGAAAGACAGCTTTTATGTGCACCCATAGACTCAAGGAACTACGGAGGAGGGCAGCAGCAGCATCCCCACTCGCGACTGAAGAAGCAGGGGCACCACGTGGCAGCATCCTGTCACATTTGCCCAGGCTCACCTGTCCACGTCCTCCGCTGGGTGACGATAAAACTTTGACACTGCGATTGGGAGTTACAAATTGCGGCGGCTTCCTCAGCACTGTGAACAGACAGCAGGCATCCCAGGTGGCTGTAGGAGGGCCAGCACTTGTAGTCTTCTCCTTCCACCATTCGGAAGCCCTTTAGGGAGATGTAGTCTGGGAATAGAAAGAGGGTATTTAGGGAAACTCTTTAAGTGCACTTTCAGAGACTAGTTACAATATACACGCAGTATTTCACACTTCAGTGAAACTCTTAAAGAACTGTGATAGTGGTAGATTGAACTGACCTGCTTAGATGGAGTGTGTGGAGCTGCAAAGTTAAAAGAAACCCAAATCCTGGCTTTTAGTTCTGCAGGACAGCAACTCCTCCACAGATGTAAGAGGGGGGCAGAGCTCTCAAGGGTGAAGGGACAGGGGAGTGACCACAGGGGTGGGTGAGAGGGGGAGGCTGCTGTGCAGACCCACCTTTCTAGCAGGGCTCTGGAGAAGCCAACCTCACAATGGGCTCTCCTACAGCTCAGCCCCAACAGCAAAACCAGCTCATCACAAATCCAGCACCGAGCTACGTGGGGCATGCACTGATCCACCCACCATGGTGCCTTCCACAGGTACAGGAGATTTAGGAAGCCCAGTGGGGGAAAGGGAGGCCAGATCCTGCTCCAGTGGCATACAAAAGACCTGACAAGCCTGAGCAGGCGATGTTCAGGCTATTGTTCACTGATTGCTAAGAGTCTCACCCCACCTTCCCACACCTCTAGGATGGTGATCATTTTGGCACGTTGCTACTGGGCTAGTTGTGAAGCCAACAGGTAGGTGTTGTTGGAAAATACTGGCAATTCCTGTTAAAGCTGCTGGTCCTTCAGTGCAAATGACTGGATATCTTTGTTCACAACTGTGCAAATTCCAGTTCTTTCACATATGAAGAGATTTCCTTCCACAAGCCACCATCACCGCCCCACCACGGCAAGTGAACGCTCAGGAAAATGTAAGCCGCAGTAACCACTGAACTTTAGAAGCCTTCCTTTTGATTAGCCTCATCTCCACCACCGAACAGGTCCTTTTCAGAGGAGTGCACCTCACAGAGGCTCATTTATCCATTCACAGGTCCAATAGGATGGTCTTCAGAAAAAAGAAATGTAGAGGGCCCTAGCTACTCTGCCACTCTCATCTCGGTCTTGTGACCTCCCTGCTGTACGTTCCTGTAACAACACGTGCTCAGCAGTCAGAAGCCACCAAGTGAAACGGGAAGTTTCAGTATCAGCCCAGAAAACTGACCTGCTGGTCCAGAGGATAAGATGACCCTGAAGAGGGACATGAGAGACTCAGTTTGCTACTCTGGTCTAGTTGCTTAAGCTACCCCAAATATATTAACTTGAAACACTGATGCACATTATGAGAAGAGTATTTAGAAGCAGTACAAACATATGTCCGTATGTAGGCCAGATTGTCTGCACTGCATTTACTTTGCAAAACAATGCAATCTTGCATAGCTCCCATGAAGAAGCAACAAAAGGCAGCTCAAGGAAAGATACTTTTGGTGCTTCTCCTAGTGACTAAATACTGCTTAAATGTATGTGAGATCAGAATTTGACCAGTTACCAAGTTCCTCGCTCCCTCAGTAGTTATGTTACTTGAAGAATTCAAAATCATGTACCTTTTAAATGAAGAGGTCTTTTCTGCAGATAGAGTCCAGACTTGTACAGATGTAAAACCTTTTCAAAAGCTTTCAGGGTTTCATTTATCCCGTATCGTAAATCACCTACATTTAAAGAAAGAGATGACAAAGATGAGTAACTCCACGAAATACCATTGAGAGACTTATAATAAAGAATTTTATGAATATTAGCTGGTACCTGTTGCGTTCAGAATATCACTCAAAAAAGGCTGCAAAGCCGGTGGTGCAGAGTGTGGCAAAAGATAGGTGAAAAAATACCTGCAAAAAATCCCACAGACTGATTAGAATACAGTGGCTTAATTTCTCCAGTGATGAAGTTGTCTATATTTTCCCGTGACTCGATTATCCATATGAAACTAGTAAGTCTGCTTTGGTTATTAAGTTATGTTTGAGCACTTCATGGGCATCTCACAGACCGTACCTGTGAGTTGGGCTGAAACGCTAGTCCTTGCAGCACAGCGTGCAGCCAAGCACCACGTGAAATCTACCTTGCAAAGGCTCACGCAACGGAGCTTTCCCTCATTCCCCAGGGCCATTTTTGTGCACTAAGCAATAGATTTCCCATCAAAAAAAGACCTATATAGAAGAAGACTCATGCAAGACCTTTCCCTTGCCCTGGAAAGGTTTGGCATTCTTATTACCCCTGGAAAGGCTGAACACTCCCCTATTCACTCCCTGAACCCTCTAGAAAACTCCTGTTCTACAAGAAACAAGTTTGATACAGCAAGGCTGTAATAAACTATGCAGGGATTTGCCCTTTAACACCGAGTCCTGCAAATACAAGCTCCCTTACTAAGTCCTTCTGTGTAAATATCCAGCTTCCCCCAGTACTTGACCTGCCAAGCATCAGCGGTGAGTGGAAGTCTTTGCGTGGTGGCCTACACGAAGTGCTGCAGCAGTCTCAGCCCACTGCCCGTTACCTGTTTCATCGCTCTTCCACAGGTGCCAATAGTCTCCACAGGGAGACACGGAGTTCAAGGGAAGAGTTAGCCAGCCTGTTCCCAACAACGGGGGCTCAAAGTTGGCGGGCTTTGGTAGGTAGCCCGTGCTGCCACTGCTTTCGGCAAAGGTAGCCTCTGGATGTCAAATGCCAGGGCTTGTTTGGCAAACAATGAATTCACAGGTGCAACCTTTGGGGCAAGTTTCTAGAGGGCGTTGGGGAAAGGGAGCAGCAGAACAAAGACGCCTGCATTCTCACCAGACAACAACTACGCTATTTTCCTGCCTTATAAGGGAAATGAACTTGCTTCAAAGCGATCCTTAACTACCCTTTGACAGAGGTGAAGGGGAATCACTGCAAGGAAGAAACACAAGATGCTAGAGGCTACATGGCAGTGTGCGAGCTCAACCATGCCAGATTTTTCCCCCATCTTGCTGGACATACCGATATGCATTGAAAAGATTCTTCTTTTCATTTATTCCTTCACATTTCCCAACCGTAGAGCATTTGAGAGGAAAGCTTTTTGTAGGGAAGTCGAGTGTGCAATCATTATCTTCCCTGCATGACAGTTCCTCAGTGCTGGCATCATCTATGTCTGTCACTTTTAGGTTTCCATCCACCATAACAAACTGCCTTGGCTGGAAATCCAAGAGGACTATTGAACCCAGGGGGGAATGTGCCAAGTAAAACAGCAGTTTCACAAGACTCAGGCAAATCTGAGAAAGAGAATATGAATATGCATGGAAAAAACAGATGAAAAACAGCTATTAAATTGGAAGTAAAACAAAGGGGAGGGCATTCAATGAAATTAAAGGGGGAAAGAGCATATAGTACTTAAAAGGTAATTATATGTATGCTACAAAATTTATTATCAACATTGCCACAGGATTTGACTGTGGTAAGTAGTTTAGCAACATTTTTTTAAAACGTGCATATACAAAGAGACATTTGCAGTTAGAGGAACTACAGGAGAAAGATGTGAGGAAAACAATAGCAGCCTTCATGTTTCAGGAGCTATATTGATTTGCTAGCTGAAATCAGAAGGGTTTTTTCCCCACTCTGGCATAGAATAAATACATTCCCCTCCCTTCCCCCATGCTGCTCCATACAGACTGAGGCTCCATGGTCATTAATACCAGATTCATGCCTTGCTGCATCACTCAGCAGTATGAATTTGGGCACACAATCGTGCTTCTGAAGAATTAGCCAAAGCATGCAATGTATTTATTGCCAGCCTTTTTACTTTTATATCAACTTTCTGGCAGCAGGGAAAGGTCACACAATACCTGATCCAGCAGAAAGCTCGGTAAATGATTTTTGAACAAACTGGAGCTAGAAGAGCGCATTTATACTGCACCAGCACTTTGTTCAAGTAGCTTTTTGCAGCAGTTTTCATTCAGTATCGGGAGCCCTGGCATCAGATAAACTGTATCGTCAGCTAGGTGTGCCAGGCAGACCCGCACCACCCCTCGCTGCCTCCGATAGCGATCTGTGCAGGCATGAGGGTTTGTTCATTTGGAACAGCTTGCAGAATCACTGGTATCTGACATGGCTCATCAGAGGGGAATCCCATCCGTTTGGATGACCTAATTAGGAAACAGGACTAGACAGTACCAGTATAAATTCTGAATTAGTGTCTTCATCAGTCAAAAGATTATAAAAATCTTAATGCCACTGTACCAGACCTTACCACCAGCTAATCCAGCATCATGGGTTTCTAGCTCTACAGGAGACTTTGGCACATTTGAGAAGATGTGGTGCTGGGAAAGCTATGTAGAAGCCAGTATGAAATAGTTTGTAAGCAGAAGTGGAACTCCACAGGCCAAAAGAAATTACTCTGGAAGCTCTGACGCTATTTTAACTTCATTAGTGAGGCCATCATAAGAATCCCAGCTTCACGTCCTGCAGCTGAGCGAGCACAGTTGCCACAATCCCCCTCTGGCTTGGACAGCAAGGCTCCTCTTCAACATTAAGGACCGCATGCAGGCAGGGATTTTATTTTGGGACTTTTGTTATATTTTTACTTTGCCCAAAGCATTTCTTATTGACATTAAGGTATCCATACTTCTACTTGATGCTCTCTTTCCTCCTGGGAACCAAACAAGTAGTAGTGAATCCCCAACTGAGACCTTGAGCAAACTGTAATACAAGCTGCAACCAAAATAAGTGCCATGTCATAAGTCATTTATGTTCCAGGGGAGCTTAAGAGTCCCTGTGCAGGATGCTTAGGAGACAAGGCAGATCTCACGAACAGGGATGTGATTCTAGCACCTACAGCAGGAGGAAAGCAATTTAGTAGTGTTTGTACCGCAGTAATACCTAAAGGGCTAAGGTCAGAAACATCATACAAACACATGGTGAGAGGCTGCTCAGCTTGCTGCCTAAAATAGGTAATACACAGAAAACAACAGACTCATAGCGCGGCAAGGTGGCTTTCCCGAGTCAGACCCAGCCTGCTGAGGGGCCTCGCTAGGAAAGCCCCTCTGTGGAGTGGAACAATATAGAGGGAAAACTAGCAATATAGCATAATACTGGGTATTAAACCCCACCCCAGCCCTGAGCAAGATTTTGTGGCCATTTCCTCCCAGATGTAGCTCTCTTAACACGGCTTTAGAGAGAAGGGATATAACAGCGAGACGCCAGGCTAGGGCTATTTTAATGTGATTTAAAAGGAGTGAAAGCAAAACAGTTTAAGGACAATTTGTGGAAGCAAACAGTGTCAGCACGACAATTCCGTTTGCCTCAGCAGTTACCACGGCCTCTTCGCATTTACCCAGTTTGCGGTCTAAAACCGACTGATAAAACTCCCTTTGCTTTGTTTTCTTACTTTAAATCTCTCCTCCCAGGGGGTCTGCAGAAGCTGAATCATCTCCAGGGGGGATCCCAGCTCCAGCATGGCTGTCACCCGTATTTCAGGATCTCCGCTATTATCATAGCATTGACCGTGCAGCTGCCGGGAGGGAAGGAGCGATTGT
>NW_008824031.1:5066365-5077295 GCF_000699105.1 Pygoscelis adeliae
CGGAGCCGGAGCGGTCCTGGGAGGGGTAAGGTGGCCCGGGGTGGGAATCGGAGCTGCCGCGAGTGAGCGCTACATCCCCGCAGACGCCCGCCCCACGCTTCCAACGGACACGCCGATTTCACGGGCGCGAATTTCGTCAGCCCTGCTAAAGTTACCGCAGAACGCAGCCGAGGGGTGTGAAACGGGTTAAAATTAGTAAGAACTGAGGTACCACGTTCCCGTGCCTTTGAAAAGTCTCAGGATAGGTTTCTAAGAAAAGCAAACACTGGCAGTCTGTCTTACTAGAAGGATAAACCCTGTTAGGTTGAAGCAGCAATACACTGCCTAAAGCATGGAATTGTAATTGTTTCCAGAAAAAAACACCCACCAAAACCCTCCTCCATCAAAACCAGCCAATGCAGGCAGAAAATGCAACATTATCATTTATTTATGAGGAAATCGATCAGCCTGGTGAGAGACAGACAGCTCAGGGCTGCCTTCTGTGACCCATGTACCTGCGAAGGCGAGGAAAGCGTTGCCGAGACGGCTGCGAGGGAGCGGGACGGGGTGCCTGCCTCGGCTCTGTCACCCGTTTTATACACGTGTCTGCACCGGGCACTGCTGTGCCGAAAGTCAGTCGAGTTAGCTTAGGGCAAAGGCAGATGCGGTTTATCTGTTTCTAATTTAGGTGATATGCAGTTAGCTCTCCTCACTGAGTGGCCTGAAACACCAGCCCAATGGGCTGATTCGCTTTTCTATTTACCATTACACTGCAGGGTTAGAAATTAAAATAACGCTCTGCCGCTCCGCCTGATTTGTTTCAGTTTCTGCCGTGATTTCTTCGGTGGCATAACTAGCCTGAGAGTCCCTCCCCAGAAAGGGAGCGGGGTGATGCGCAGCCCAGTGCGGTAACCTCGTCCTGACAGCACACCTGGGTTTGGAGGAGGCACGTCTCACTTTTCCTCCGCTAGCCGGGGCGGCTGCTATTTCCAAACCGCTGCCCTGTCCCTGAGGGACCCAGCTCTGCCGAGAGCCTGCAGTTTCTGCCTGCAGCAGGAGGAGACCGGCGGGACGCGGTGGGTGAGATTACACAGGATTTGTCCTGGCCGTGAGCCATCAGTGCCACCTGCAGTGTTGCCGCTGCCCTTGGACATGTCTCTTCCTCCTTGCCTCCCTCCATGTACAGCAGTGCCACTGCCTCTCTCCTGACTCGCTTGTAGCTCAGAACACACACGGCTCAGGTCACTTTCTCAAGCCGCCCCTGCAAAGGAACCTTTGTGAAACCTCTCTGAGAAGCTCAACTTTAATATCACGGCCTGTGGGATGGAGATTTTCAGAGATTACAGCAAGGCAGCTATCATGACCAGTGATCCCCAAGACTATTTTAATAGAAATAATGAATATAAGCGATCGATTATAAATAGCTTCCTTCCCAAAAGCCTGCAGAAAGTTTCTCCTCCACTTCTCGTCCGTTCAACATCACAGGAGCAGCGGGTGAGCGGGTGCGAGCAGCAGCACTGCAGCGGAGTACAGCTGCTCCGTAAGGAGTACAGCTGCTCTGTAAGGAGTACAGCTGCTCCGTAAGACAGCAGGACAAATGAACTCTGATGAATTGAGGACATTTCCAGATGACAGAGTTTGGGAGGGAAGGCAGACCCCGCAGTCCGACGGTATGTAAAATAACGTAGAAGATCTCAGGCCGCCTGTGCTTATCCATGCACGTATAGGTTAGGGGCTGATCCCAGAACAGCTCTTTCGGTAGCTGAATTTCCTTTGTTGCTTTTTAACCTTAATAGCTCTTTAATTACTGTCCTTATTTTCAAATCAAGTATACATCTGTGTCATATTAATGAATATTCATTGTCACTGGAGAGCTATTACATGCGTTTTTACCTGTGTTTCCAAGGGAATAGATGCTAGCTGAGTGTAGTATTATCTAATTTCAGCCTGTCCTCAGCACTGTAATAAAATTAAGACCTATTAGAGAAGACTCACAGATACATAAAAATAATAATGATTAATTATTTATTTGCTTTATAGTAGCACTTAAGGATTCCTGCCAAGATCATGCCTCTGCTGTGCAAGGCTTCTTGCAGACAACGGCACATGCGGTGGCCTCGCTTGATGGAGCTGACACCTTGAAAGGGAAACACAGCAACGTGCTGCAGCAAGGATGTAACAGAGTACGTGGTCATCTGAGTGTCCTTTAGTTCCTTGGAGAGTTTGTCCAAACGAGAGAAGGGAGAGGAGGTAAAGAGGGAAGAGATGGAAGGTGAGGGTGAGCGAGACAAGGATCAACACGTGCCAGAAGAACTGAAAAGACCTCACAGAGTTGGACTCTTCCCTGGTGCTTGGTGCCAGTATCCCCTGCTAGGATCCTTGGGGTGGATCCAGCATAACTGCTTACTGGACACTGCTGGTGCCGCAGGCACTGGAGATGCTCTGGTGTCTGCTTGTAGCTTACAGTGCTGTGATCTTCTGAGGAAATGGAGGGAGAGTGAGGCTTAATTAAATAAAGTCTATTTGAAAAGAAGGAAGCAGTTCTTTAATATTTTTACAATGGGTCTGTACTGGAGGAACAACTTCTCCTGCACCGGTCCAGTAAGGACGCTGGCATGGGGTAAAGAGTCGAAGACCCTCAGCTGGACCTCAGTGTGGGGGCACTATAGATACGAAGCAAATCCTATAGATCGACCAAAAAGGAGAAGGACAGCTGGAGCATGAGACATCAGCGTGGTGATGTTTCCACAGTGAAGGAGCGGAGATGTGTGGAAAGCAGCATTGCTGAGAGAAGGAGGGCATGGAGCTAAAGAGGAAGGACGAGAGGCAGAAGTTCAGTAGTGGAACTAAATTGCCTGCTAGCGGGGTTAGCCTACTGGTATAGACTGGTTCTAAAAACAGGCAGTCTTCAGACTAGTACAGACTGGAAAAGTTAAAGTGCCGGGTATGCTCCTAGGCACTGGCACTTGATCTTCCCCGTAGCCACATTGTTAGAGCAGGCCCTGGCCACTAGCACTCTTCTGACAATTCCTGGTATGATCTGGGAGTCAAGACGTGCCAGAGACCATTCCTGATATGCAGGTTGCACACGGTCACCATATTTTGAAGGATAAGAGAGCTCAATTGACACAGCTGTTCTGTGCCAGTCCGCCTCGGTGCCAGGGGAAGGTCCGGGGCATATTTCCTTTGTTAATATAGATGTCACCTAAGTGTTTTGAAGAGAGAGAGGGGGAAATAGTACTAGTCCTTGAGAAGAGGTGGAGGTCCTGCTCCTGAGCTCTGTCTCGCTCCTAGGAACTCTGGGGGCCTTTGCTGGCTGAACCAGAAGGAGGATCAGAAGATGGTTTGTTCTGAGGGTACAAAACCATTGGAGAAGTTCAGAGCAGAGCCTGTGTGTGTCGTAGGCCTTTGGAGGGAGCAAAGAAGTGCTGAACATAGAGCAAACTGCCATCGGGGAGGAGTCTACCTGCTCACCACAGCGGATGGCAAATAGCTTTGATCGTGTCCACCCCAGAGCCTGCTGAGATAGTGGAGCAGGACAAGGCCAGGAGACGCTTCAGGGCTTGAATGGGAAATACCTGAGTCAGTAGTTCCCATTTCATTACACACCCATCACTTCCAATTCAGAGACAGACGAAAAATACTTGATACCTTGCGTGGACCTGTGCATGGGCACACGTGGGCATGGTGAGCAGGGCAGGGCTTGCCACCAAATATTTCACACAGAGGTCTTCTGTGAGAAGGGAAGGCATTGTAGGAAGTTTTCTGAGCCTGCTAGCTTTGACCTTTTTATGTCATTTTTATTTCCCATTTTCTGAGCCTCCCCGACTTGCAGTACCTGCAGCTGAGAGGCTGAGTCTACAGCAAGAAACTGAGGTCACAGGGAGTAAATCAGAGTAAAGGGCCCCCCTTTGGCTTCAGTGTCACCTGGGTGCAGACTCCAAACCTCACCACAAGACAGACAGGCACTGATTAATTACAAATAGTGTCATCAAGTGTCCTACAGAGCAGACCAAAGCATTGGCATGGGCAGCAAGATGGAGAAACCTTAAAATGATCCTACTGAGATGCTGGCAGGATTGCAGTGTCCCATTGTGGGCAGTTCCCCCACCCCGCTGGTGCCTCCCTTGTCCCCAGTAGCACTGAAGGAGTGAAGAGGAGCAGACCCACTGCCTCAGGGAGGAAATGTTATTCCTCCTCTAAAAGTGCTTCTTTTGTCCCTAAGTCCAGGAGA
Organism: Pygoscelis adeliae; assembly: GCF_000699105.1. Classification (NCBI taxonomy): domain Eukaryota; kingdom Metazoa; phylum Chordata; class Aves; order Sphenisciformes; family Spheniscidae; genus Pygoscelis; species Pygoscelis adeliae. Next base: position 5,070,579 of record NW_008824031.1, read on the forward strand.
ACACAAGATGTTGCAATTTGGGGTAAAATCGAGAGGAGGTGCAACAGTTCTGCTGGACCCAGTACATCCCATCCCATCCCATCCCATCCCATCCCATCCCATCCCATCCCATCCCATCCCATCCCATCCCATCTTATCCCATCCCATCCCATCCCATCCCATCCCATCCCATCCCATCCCATCCCATCCCATCCCATCCCATCCCATCCCATCCCATCCCATCCCATCTTTCTCTTGTAATCCCATCCCATCCCATCCCATCCCATCCCATCCCATCCCATCTTTCTCTTGTAATGCAGCAGAAGGAAGTTTCTGCCTGACTTTATTGCCTTTGCCAGCATGTGAGTGCTGTATGGAGGAGATGGGTTGGGTACGTAGTGTGGACACCTGGTTTGTGATTGTTTTGTCTCAACAGCAGATGTTGCTTAGATCCAGGGAAGGCCTCCTGTTGCACCTCTCATTGTATAACCACACTGAGTACAAATGCATGTGTAGTTATCCTGTGTGGGCACTAGGCCCACCACATGCTGGGAGCACCAGGTTTTCTGAAGATACAGTGGTTAGATGTGCTGCACACCCCTAGCACAGCGCTCTAAAGCTGCTGCAGTGAAGAAAGCAACTAGGAGCTGGCCATGGCTGAATAGATGAGCCTGAAAGGGAACAAAATATCCCAATTACTGCTCTGCATACCTGGATCCAGCAATAGAGGACAGTATCTTACGCTTTCTTATCCACATTCTTTCCCCCCGAGGCTATAGATGGAGCAGAAGGCTGTCCACTGTTCAGAAAATACCAGGCTGTGCTATAACTGCAATGACTGTGATTGAATCCCGTGCTTCTGAGCTTCTCCTGGCTTCCTGCAAGGGCTAGGAGGAGATTCCTCCCATGCAAAATTGTGGTGATTTTTCCCACTTCCCTCCTGGCACTAATGCTAGCTGGGCTCCTCTCTGGAAATGTAGGTGTCTGTACAGGAGGTGTAGATGCAAGCTGGGAGTCTCCTGCACTCCTGACTAGCTGGGGTGAGAAAGGATCCCCTTCTCCCATGCCAGCGGTGAAGGAATTTGCCTTCCTCTGAAAGACAGAGGCTCCTTTGGGTGCATGCCCCCTAACTGGTTCTCTCCTGTCCCAAGAGGTCTAGGCAGCAGCATTTTCCCTGTTTCTTGTCTATGACACTGATGTAAAAGGGATAAAATCAAGCTCTTGGGTTAGCATAAAGACCCTGGGAAGAAATCCTAGGGGGAAGTCCTCGCTCTGAGCACATACATGAAAGTCCTCGGCATCAATCCAGAAGAGGGAGGCAAAGAGTTTATAGGCCTGGGAGGGGGATCAAAGAAACCTGCAGCAGCCATCCATCAGAACAGGAGGAAGACTTAGACACCTCTGATAAAGGCTCTTGGGAGTGAGTATCGCCACCAGTGTGGGGGCAGCCACTTACCTTGACTCCTGCCAGCTGAGCTTCTGGCTGCCTCCAGAGTTCCTCTCCATCTGCAAGCGTGCACATCTGGGGCAGGGTGAAAGCAAGAGAAGCTGCTGGAGGGCAGGCTCCTACCTGCAGGATGCAGGGGCAGGAGCCATCCTGAGCAGCCTGGCTTTGCAGTTCCATGTCAACTGAGAAACCTTTTTTGCATCCAGCCTCCAGGCACACCACACAGGGCTGTGCTGGGCCGCGCCTGGGTGGCACCCAGGGAAAAATCACCCCACCAGCCATTTCCAGATTTTTCTTTGCTTTGCCCCAGAACCAGGAAAAGGATAAGAAGAAAATCAGCTGCAGGTATGATACTTTCCTACAAGCAGCTGGGAAGAGCACTGGGGAGACAGACCTTGGTCTGCTTTTTTGCCTTACTGTCCACAATCCCTAGCAGAGTGCTTGGTGCAGATAATGATTGCTTGCCCCAGAAGTGAAATAACGTGTTTCTCTTCCCCAGAATAAGGAGAAACTGTCCTTTTCTGTGGTGTCCCAGAAAGCTGCAGCCCCCGGGTCTTTTTGTAGCCCATGGCAGGGATAGCTGTGTCTCCCTAGGCACTTCTGACCTGAAGTTTCTCAACAGGATTTGGCAGAGCCTGTGCCGGCACCCAGTTGGCATACAGGGCCCCAGGGAGCAGCTTTCCTGGACCTGCTCCTTTATTTTTGGCAGACAAGGAATCACCTCCTGGCTGGGGGTGCAGGATGAAACCATGAGAACACTGCAGGGTGTTGGCACAACATCACAGGGCATCATCTACTCCTGCGGTATGATGCCCTGAAGGAGCCAGGACAGCTTGTCTCCTAAGAGAACGAGCTGTCAAGGCTGAGGAATGCTGCTCCTGTTGGGTGCATTGACAAGGAGAGCTTGCCATCTGCTGGAAAGCGATCAGCATTGACAGGCGACAGTCTGGTGAGAGGTCTTGGGTATAAGAACAGGAGAAAGGCCTGTGTCAGCAGTCCCTGGAGAGCTGGATGGCATTTGGGCCAGAGAGAGCAGGAGGAGCACCCTCTGAGGAGGGTAAGCACAGAGCAGGCAGGAAGCTCCAGTCTCAGGCAGATGAGGTCTGACAAGACTCGCTACCATGCTACTAATCTCCTTTAAACCTCCTTGGAGGTGTCCGTCACCATTGCAGAGGTAGCAGAAGTAAATACGTGTTTGTACAACTAATGCATCTCAACTCATTCATTAGAAGGGCAGAGCAGAGCTGGCATGGTGGCGTCCTGCATCTCCACAGCACGATTTGCCAGCGTGTCTGTCACGCTGTCTGTGTGCTGTTCACAGCTTCCCCCACCACTCCCTACACAGCTGAGATACCTCCCTCCCTTTGACATATTCTCAGGATTCAGCCTTTTATTTTGCCATCAGCACATCTAGCCCGACTGGCATTGAGCATCCTGCTCCCAACCACATCAGCTCCCAGGAACACACATCCAGCTGGAGAGTCCTCAGTTTTTCCAATGAGATTTTATTAATGTCTAGGAGGATATAAGCAGATCTCCAGCCCAAGGGATTGAAGAGCTGGTCTACCAACAGATGGACTAAACCTTCCCTACCAATACAAGTATTGGTACCTCTGGGTATGTCATATTAATACATTGTATAACATTGCTTATGTTATCAAACACTGCATCAACCTTATTGGCCTGCTATCCCACTGCTGCGCTGAATTAGATGGTGCACAACAGGAGCAGAGCCAGGGAAAGCTCTGGGACGTTACTCTCCTGGTGTGGAAACCACCATGGGAACTTGACAGTGTACAGACTGTGCTCTTGCCCTTTTAATTAAAAGAGGTAAGAAATAACAGTGACAGCACCAAATGTCTTGAATTCCCTGTACTTCATGATAGGATGAGGCCCAAACTCATATTAGGTATTTCTGGAAGGTGGCATTTTCATATGATCATTTTTTCCTCTAGCAGAGCCAGGCTGCAAGCCTGCATGCAGCGAGCAATTTTGGCACACCTGCAGAAGAAGGGGGTGGCAGGACCTTCTCCTGCCTCTGGCCCAAGTTGCAGATGCATTTCTTCAGTGGCAATATCATTTTAAGCAGCATTTGGTTCCAGGCACTTAATTCCCACCCTGCTGTACCTACTAGACTGTCTGGTCCAAGCGTTCATGTAGCTTCATGGTGAGCCAAATGGGGAAAATGATCCAAGTTAAAATAAACCCAGTAAGACCCCCCCAAAAGAACAGTGTCTCAGGAGAATGAGCACAGGCTGTGGGGATGGGTAGGAGGCAGCAGAAGAGCCCCTTTCTACAGCATGGATTGTGAATTTCCACTCTGAATAATATTGGAAGAAAAGTAGGAGAGACTGAAGAAAAATAAGGCAGAAGCAACAGGGGAAAGTGTGGCCACAGTCTCTGATTTTTGTTTCAAATTGCTCCTATCAATCATTCTTCTCATTTAGAGCAGGGATGGGAAAACTGCTTTGACCAAGAGAATAGCTCCAAACTTCTCTTCCCAAGTTCAGCCCAAATCTTGTGTTCGACTAAATTTTCTGATTTCATTGTGCAAGTAGGAAACTCCCCAGTCAAGGGCTTACTTAGGCCATGTTGTGTCGTAAGTAAACTTCGTGGAAACTATCAGCTGGGATTTGAGTGTAGGTTTGTGTGGAGCTCCAGGGATACTCCAGTGAAAGGATGTTCTTTTCCAAGTCTGGTCAGAACCAAATAGTCCCCAGAAAAATAACAGGCTTTGCAATTCCAGGTACGCTTCCAGATCAAAGATGCTCACTAGAGTGACTCTCCTAAGGTTTTCTTCAGTAAATGATGAGGAAGGCTAGGAAAAATTTCAGTCTAGTAATCCTCTGAAGGGGCCTGCGAAATCTAACCTTTGATTAGTGTGAAGATCTTGAAAATCAGAAGAACCGCTACCACTACCATGTCATGCTCCCCTCCCTGAGTAGTCACGCCTGGCAGCCTCTTGCCAGGCTCCTTGGCTTTAATTTACACATTACTCCATCTAGTGGCCTAAAGGTTCCAGCATCCAAGAGTTTAAAACTCTGCCCTGGTACCAGCTGGAATTCAAACCTCTGCAGCAATTTTGCCATCACCACTTTCGCCTCCATCTGTTAAGAAGAAAAGCAGAGTCATCGTCAGTGACAGCATCTACAGCTTAGACTACTTAAAATCAGTGTATTATGTCATGCTGCTTTGTCAATATAGAGATTTAAAAGTTAAATGTTACTCTGTTAATGCAGCTGGCTGAGTTTGGGCAGGAAGAATAGTTGCCTGGAGCTTCCTGTATTTGAAGACAACTGACAGGCACTAAGATCTGTCCCTGTGTTCACGTGTTAACCCCATTTTGGAAATCAGAGGTAAAACCAAGCACTTTAACCTGAAGATTTTGAGCACTAGTGCTTAGATGAACTCAACGCACAGACCCGAAGAACTGGCCTCCTACTGTCCTTCTGAAATGCTCTCTGCCATGCTCAGGTACTCACATACTTCATTAAATTATTCCTCCCACCCACGCAGTCCCCTCCTCGCCTTCTCAGAGCCAGTCCTGGCTTGTGCCCTTCTGCCAGCTGATGTTTTCCCTGCCTTGACTCTGCCAGCTGCAGCCACAGGATGGTCCCTAAGAGCCCCTGCACACCCTCCGTGTGTCTGACCTCAGCTGACAAAGGGATGTTTACTGTGATTCCCATCAATGGGTTTGGATTCAAGCAGGGTGACCCAGGACACTTCAGAGGGAGAGCAGCCAGCTGTTCCCTCCCCTGCAGGCACATTGGCTGCATGCGGGCACCGGTGACATGGGACCAGTTCAGTACATGTATGTCTGCTCAGGTGATAGTGTTTGAGAGACATGGCCTGTCGTGGGCATGGTGGGGATCTTCCCTCTAGAAGGAAGAGGGTCAGCGCACCGTCAGTGTGGCCTTTGGTCCCCCACCACCAGCCACAGCCAGCACACCCTGAGCTCGCTGTGCTCGCTAATGAAGCGTCGTTCCAGGCCTCTGCTTACCTGTGCAAACACCTGCCCGATGCAGGATCGGGGTCCCAGAGAGAATGGAAAATAGCAGTAGTATGGCCTACAAAGAAAAAATGTTCAAAACTGTCAATCTGACATCTTGGTTATAAAGAAGCAAGCAAGTATTTCATCGCAGCAGCAAGGAAATGGTCTAACTACCACCTTACCTAGCTGACTTGTTAAGACAAACTCCAAATTAACATTTTTTTGGTTCAGAGCAGCAACACAGCTCTGAAGCAAGTTTCCTCATCATCTCCACTTACTATATGGCTCAGCTCACAGAGCTGTTTTGTTGCGTGCAAACCTTATTTCAAAGCTGAATGTCAAGCATACTGTAAATGCTCTCCAGCCCGTCACGGGGATGTAACGATCCACCCAATTATTGCTCCTTTGGGCAGCTCTGAACCACGTGTGTGAGGGGGCGTTTCTTCCAGAAGACCAGACTAACTCTAGGCTGAAGCAAAACCCCTGACTCATGAAGTAGGTAGATGCAGGGATCAGCACCAACTATGCAGGTCACTGCGGCCTCCCATTGCACTCCAGCCTACTGATGCAGATACGGCTTCGGCTGCCTGCCCACGTGGCTGAACAGCATCTCCTGTCCTTCGGTCCCTTGTCCCCTCTCTAATGCGGAGACGCTTTCAGCTTCCTGCGGCCAGGGCTGCCACGCATTAAATGTTTGTATTGCACTAAGGCAAATACTCAACCTGGTTTTGGTCCAAAGCTTTGACCTCATATAAACATTAAATAACATTAGTATTGGTCTTTTTTGTAAGGTATCATGTGGTCCAAAGAGCTTCTGAACAAAAGCTGCACATTATTGCTCTCTATTTGCATTTGGGTAAGGATTTAGCGTTACTCATACTGGAATGGAAAAATAGTTTTATTCTACTTTTTTCCCCCTTGAAATCTCTTCCTGTAATGGTTCCTTATTACATATTTAATAACCTGGGAATAAAAAGAAACTCACTTAGGCGCATCTTTGCTAAATCGGTCTGGATTGAAAGTGAGTGGATCCTTGAAATACCTTTCCATCCTTCCCATTATGTAAGTGCTGAACTGTCAAGAAAGAGTTTATTTGCGTCAGTCAGGAGCAGCACACTGAAAATGCCTCTTTGCTGTCACAGGTACAAAACCATAACTGCCTTCTACTCTCCAGGCAAAAAACAATCCAGAGTCCAAATTCATATCCCAGTTTTGCCCAAGATTTCAGAGAGGCCAGTAGAAATATACCCAGGGAGTGTTTTGGCCATCTGATACATGGATCCATTACATTTGGATCGAC